>NC_092872.1:696399717-696708467 GCF_028372415.1 Notamacropus eugenii | reverse complement strand
TTTTCCAGTTGATACACCTTTCCTTTTAGCCATCTGTAAATAAGCACTAATTTATTCTGGCTTGGATTGTTTTCCACTTTTCACAACGAACACTGATTTCATTAGATGGGTAATTACTTTGTGGTCCCCATCTGACTAAAAGCATGGCATCTGATTTTCCCCTGACCATTGTAGTGAGATTTTTGTCAGTTAAATCATGCTCATTTTTAGGATCATAAATTGAGAGCTAAAAAGGACTTTCAAGATTATCCAATTGTCTTCTTTTAGAAATAAGGCAATTGAGGCCCAGGGCATTAAGTGACTTGCACATGGTCACATACACAGAAGCATTTATTAAGCTCCTATTACATACTAGGCATTGTGCGAACCACTAGGGTATACAAATAAAGGTACAAACTGTCCCTGCTCTCAAGAAACTTCCACTATAATGGAGAGGACAACATGGAAACCATTTTGTTCAATTCAAGTTTTACACAAGATAAATCTCAGACTTGAGGGAAACCAAGAGACAGAGCTGAGCAGGGAGAAAAGTCCAAGCATAAGAGATAGCCAGTGAAAACAGAAAAAAAGAGAAAGAACAAAGAGACCAGTGTCACTGAATTGCTGACTGTGTGAAGAAGGGAATAAGTAGTAAGGTGGCCAAATTAAGAAGTCATATTAGGAAGGACTTCTGCTTTAGGAAGATCCCTTTGACAGTTGTGTGAAGAAGAATAGACAAGACAGGGAAGAGATAAAGCGGGAAGATCAATCAGAAGGCTATAGCAATAGTCTATAGGACAGGTGATGAGGACCTGCACCAAAGTGGTGGCAGTATATGAGGAGAGCAAGATTTCAAAGGCAGAAATGACAGGACTTGGCAAATGATATGGGAGTGAGTGGGTTATGGTGCCCTCAACAGTAATAGGGAAGTTAGGAAGAAGAGAGAAAGGTTTTAAGGGAAAAACAGTGTGTTCCATTTCTTTTAAACAACAAATATTTAATGACATCAATAATCGTTATTATGATACATGGTAATTAGGCATAAATAATGAGCAGATCATAAACACACACACCCATATACACATACATACAAGATGAACACACACCATACAGATAATGAGTTCCATTTTTGACATATTGAATTTAAGGTAACTACAGGAGTTATGCAACAGGAATGAAGAAGTGGTCTTACTAACCTTACCAAAGCTTACTCCTCTCTCTGACTAAGCAATCCCTTATCAACCCAATTCCTCCAATAGACTATTCCTTCTGTAATCCTCATTCCATCACTTATCTTCAATCTTTCCCTGTCTACTGGCTCTTTTCCTACTGCCCATAAACATATCCAGGCCTCCCCTATCCTCAAAAACCCCTCACTTCATACCCCCATCTCCACTATCATCCTATATCTCTTCTGCCTCAAACAAACTGAAAAGTCTCTCAACAAACTCCTTGAAAAAAGTCATCTACAACAGATGCTTCCACTTTCTCTCCTTTCACTCTCTTCCTAATGCCTCCCTTAAAACCCAGCATCTATCTCCATCATTCCAACAAAACTGTTCTCTTCAAAGTTATGATCTCTTAGCTGTCAAATCCAATGGCCCTTTTTCAATCCTCATTCTCTTTGACCTCTCTGCAGCCTCTGATACTGCTGATCTCCCTCTTCTCTGTAGAGTCTGGCTACTTCTCTCTCCTGGCTATCTTTCTATCTATCTGTCCACTCCTTACAGACTCCTCTGATGGATTCTCAATCCCCACAGGGTTCTGTCCTGGGCCCTCTTCTCTTCCCCAGCTACACTATTTCAGCTGGTGATCCTATCACCTCTCATGAATTTAATTATCGTCTCTATGCTAACGATTCTCAAATCTACCCTTCCTGCCTCAAACTCTCTGCTGACCTCCAATCTCACATCTTTGACCTTCAGATATCTCATATCAAATGTCAAGAATCATCTCAAACTCAACCCATTCAAAACAGAATTCGTCATCTTTGGTCCTGAATCTTTTTTCCCCTCCTAATTTCCCTATTATTATAGATATCACTACCATCCCTCCTAGTCCAGGGGTAGGGAACCAGTCTTGAGGTCACAAGTGATCTTCTAGGTCCTCAAGTGTGGCCCTTTGACTGAATCCAAACTTCACAGAACAAATCCCCTTAATAAAAGGATTTGTTCTGTAAAACTTGGATTTCGTCAAAAGGCCACACCCAAGGACCTAGGAGGCCACATGTGGCCTCAAGGCTATAGGTTCCCTACTCCTGTCCTAGTCCCTCAAGCTTACAACCTACTTGTCATCCTCAACTCTTGACTATCTCTCATCCCCCTATCCAATCTGTTACCAAGGCCTGTCAACTTCACCTTCACAATTTCTCCAAACAGGCTTCCTTCTCTCCTCTGACCACCTTCATGCAGGCCCCCATCATCTCATTGTTGGACTACTGTAATAGCCAGATGAAGGGTCTGCAGCCTCAAGTCTCTTCCCATTCCAATCCATCCTCCATGCAGTCACCAAAGTGATTTTTACTAAAGCACATATCACTCCCTACTCAATTAACTCCAGTGGCTCTCTATAGCCTCCAAAATAAAATATAAAATGCCCTACCAGATATTTAAATTCCTTCATAACCTAGCCCCCCTCCTACCTTTCTAGTCTTCTTATACTTTGTTCCTCACCATATCCACCTCAATCCTGTGACACTGTCTCTGATAAAGGCCTCATTTCTCAACTATATAGAGAGAACTGAGTAAAATTCATAAGAATATATAAACCACCCCCCTCATTGATAAATGGTCAAAGGGTATGAATAGGTAGTTTTCAGATGAAGAAACCAAAGCTATCCAAGGTCCTATGAAAAAATGCTCTACATCACTACTGATTAGAGAAATGCAAATCAACACAACTCTGGGGTGCCACCTCACACCTATCAGATGAGCTAATATGGCAGAAAAGAAAAATGATAAATATTGGAGAGGATGTGGGAAAATTGGGACATGAATGCACTGCAGGTGGAATTATGATCTGATCCAACCATTCTGGAAAGCAATTTGGAATTATGCCCAAAGGGCAATCAAACTGTCCATACCATTTGATCCAGAAATATCACTACTAGGTCTGTAACCCAAAGAGATTATAAAAAGGGGAAAAGGACCTAGATGCATAAATATATTTACAGCAATTCTTCCTGTGGTGGTAAAGAATTAGAAACTAGAGAATGGCTAAACAAATTGTCGTATATGATTATAATGGAATACTACTGTGTTATAAGAAATGAACAACAAGATGATTTCAAACAATCCTGAAAAGGCTTACATGAACTGATGCTGAGTGAAGTGAGCATAACTAAGAAAACACTGTACACAGTATCAGCAACACTGTACAATGATCAACTGTGAATGACTTGGCTATTCTCAGCAATACAATGATCCAAGACAACTGCAAAGGACTCAAGATGGAACATGCTATCCACATTTGGAGAAAAAACTGCTGGAGTCGGAATGAAGATCAAAACATACTATTTTCACTTTATTTTTTTCATGGTTCTTTTCTTTTGGCCTGTTTCTTCTTTCAAAATTCTATAGTAGAGATGTCAAACTCCACTCATGCAACCCAAACCAGTTAAGTTATAATTGGGAAATGTTTAGCAAAATAAAATAAAATACAATAAAACACAAACAATGTTAATGTGTGGTTTTCTAAGTCAATATGCAGGCAGTAGGGACACATTAGTTTTTATGAGGTTGTCACTGCTCTTCTACAGGAAGTCCTTTTCCAACTCCACTTAATTCTAGTGCCTTCCCTTTTAAATTTTTTTCCTATTTATTTTCTAGATAATTTGTGTAAATACATTTGTTAGCTTGTTGTCTACTCTATTAGATTGTCAGCTTCTTTTAGCTCTTCTCTGGATCCTCACTGCTTAGCACAATAGCTACATTTATTGACTGAGTGACTAACAGTCACTCCAACAAGACTGGAGGTCAGGAGAGAGGTTAGGGCTAGATAAAAAAAATCTGCTAGGCTAAGATTTGAATCCAGGTTTTGTGATTCCAAATTGCTATGGTATTCTTTGTGTTATATGCTAACTCTAACTAGCTTTCTTGTTTTTGGTTTTAAAACTGTTTCCTACATATTTAATATCAGCAATATCTTGCCATTCTGATTCATATTGGATGCTCATCTAACTTAAATAATTACTAATTTCCCCTATCTTAAATCCTCTTTTTTGTATCACTAGTTAATATTTACATTAAGAATGTGTATGTAGCAAATTCTGGTATAATTCCCCAATGCAGCCTTCACAGGTTTATCACATGGGTCCTCAAGGCAGTGAGTAGTACTTCTTTGTTCAAATGCACTGTATTTACTCATCTGGGTCAGAACTCTCACAAACACCAAGACTGGTTTGATGAAAATGATAGGGAAATTCAGAAACTACTAAACGAAAAACGTGAACTCCACAGGATTTACCAGCAGGATAGTTCATCCACCTCTAAGAAGGCAGCATTTAATTCCATCAAAAACAAAGTACAAGCAAAGCTCAGAGAGATGTAGGATTCCTGGCTCAGTAAGAAGGCAGATGAAATTCAGTTTTATGCTGATAGTAACAATCCAAAGCGCTTTTATGATTCCCTGGAAGCTATTTATGGACCAAAAACTTATGGTGCATCACAACTACTCAGTGCTGATGGAGCCACATTGATTAGTGATAAGGACATGATCATGGGCTGACCCCTTTTATAGTGTTCTCAACAGACCATCATCAATCAATGCTGGGGCCATTGACCATTTACCTCAGGTTGAAGTCAATCTCTCCTTAGCTGAACTTCCAACTGAAGACGACATTTTGAGGGCCATTAGGCTCCTTTCATGTGGCAAAGCAGCTGGTGCTGATTCTATTCCAGCTGAGATTTACAAGGTAAGGGGATCATTGCTCATACAAAAGCTGACTGAAATTTTCCAGGTTATATGGCAAGAGGAGGTTATCCCCCAGGAGTTCAAGTATGCCTCCACTGTCCACCTCTATAAAGGTAAAGGGAATAGATTGTCCTGTGACAATCACAGGGGGATCTCTCTCTTAGTCATTGCTGGCAAAATTCTTGCTACAGTCCTCCTTAATAGGCTGATCCTTCACCTGAACGATGGGCATATACTTGAGAGCCAATGTAGATTCAAAAGGGGCTGAAGAACAGTTCATATGGTGTTTGCTGCCCGATAACTTCAGGAGAAATGCCAGGAGCAGAACAGAGGTCTGTACACAATGTTTGTGGATCTGACCAAGGCCTTTGACACTGTTAGTCGTGAGAGCTTATGGAAAACTATGTCAAAATTTGGTTCCCCAGAGAAGTTCATCAATATTGTATGTCAATTTTATGATGGCATGTTTGCCTGGGTTCTGCATAATGGGCAAAGCTCTCGTGCCTTCCCAGTCACCAATGGAGTGAAACAGGGCTGTGTGCTTGCTCCCATGCTTTTTAGCATGATGTTTTCAGCCATGTTGACAAATGCTTTCAATGAGGATGAACATGGCATCAAGGTTAACTACCATGCTGATGGTTAAGTTCTTCAATTTGAAAAGGTTACAAGCCAAGACCAAAGTGGAGGGAGTGCTGGTGCATGATTTTCTGTTTGCCCAGGATTGTACACTCAATGCAGCCTCTGAAGCTGAGATACAACAAAGTATGGATCAATTCTCTGCTGCCTGTGCTAATTTTGGCCTAATTATTAACTAATAATTAACACCAAAAAAACACAGGTGTTCCATCAGCCACCACCACACCATCCATACGTGGAACTATCGGTTATAACAAATGGAGAAGTTTTGAATGCTGTGGATAAGTTCACTTACCTTGGTAGTGTACTTTCTAGGGATGTACACACTGACAATGAGGTTGATGCACACATTGCCAGAACTAGCTCAATATTTGGGAGGCTCCGAAGAAAGTTTTGGGAGAGAAGAGGTATTAGACTGACTACCAAACTGAAAGTCTACAGAGCCGTTACATGCTTGTGAAACATGGACGGTCTACTAGCGCCTTGCCAGGAAACAGAATCATTTCCACTTGAACTGTCTTTGGAAGATTCTAAGGATCACCTGGCATGATAAGGTACCAGACACTGAAGTTCTTGCTCAAGCTGAACTGCCAAATATTCAGACTATGCTTCAGAGAGCGCAACTCTGATGCGCTGGCCACTGTTGTTTGAATGCAAAATGTATGCATGCCAAAAAGATTATTTTGTGGAGAACTTGCATGGGGCAGGCAATCACATGGTGGCCAGAAGAAACGATACAAGGACACTCTCAAGGTCTCTCTCAAGAACTTTAGATTTGACTGTGCAACATTTGAGACGCTGGCACAGGACCACTCAGCATGGCATGCCCACATCAGAAAAGGTGCTGCGCTCTTTGAGCAAAGCACAATTGAGACAGCACAAAGTAAACACAGGATGCACAAATTTGGGATATCCACCCCAAATATTCAAACAGACTATCTGTGTCCAACCTGTGGTAGAGCATTCCAAGCTCGTACTGGTTTGACCAGCCATAGTCGGACACACTGAAATTTCACTTTACAATGGTGATGTCATTTTGGTCTTCTTCGAAGACGAAGGACAACAACCAACCAACCAACTTCTTTATGCAAGGGTGGGGGGAAGGGAAGGGAGGCAAATAATTTCCCACTAGTGGATTCACCTTTAACAGTTAGCCAGTAGGCACAATTACCTCAAAGCAAAAAGTGTTTACTAAGATGGCAGAGAAAGGACAACAGCTCCAAAAATTTCCTCTGATAAACTCTTCCACAACTACATACATAGTCTATGATAAGTGGGGACACAAAATTTAAAAGCATACTAGCAGCAAGTCACAGGGAAACACAAGCAGTCAAGACAACTCATGCTTCTGGTACTACACAGCCTCCTGATTGTTCTTTGTGAAGACCTCATGCTATTCTCCATTTATTTGTTCCTTTCGAAAACTTTGCTCAATTGCTAGGGCTAGGTTCTTGCTTGAATCCATATTCAGCTTTATTTTTTGCTTTCCCTGAAGCTGATTCTCGCCTGGAATATTGCTCATCTTTATGTCTGAGTCTCTACAGAGAGTATATGTGGGGTAGTTCTCTGCTCCCTGCTGGATGCATCTCAACTGTGCCTCAAACCCTCCTGGCCTACCCTTAACTCTAAATTACTTCCTCCTGGATACCAACAGGAAAGGATGGAAGGGTAGAAGAAACACACCCTCAACCTCCTTCACCCGTCTGGGGAGGTCATACTCCACAAAACTGCTCTCCTCCTGGACAACATTGAACTCTCAAACTGCTTCAATTTATGGCTCAAGGCTGGCAGGCCTATCTTTTAAGAGTCACCCAGGAGTGTTCAATGTGCCCAGTGAATGGGCAGGTGACCCTTTCCAATTCAGAGAACTTTTTTGTACTTCATTAAGACTGACAGCTCAGCTCTACTCTCTACTCCTTACTTTCTGGGATTACCTCAACTAGAGAAAGGAGAGATGAAACAAATTACCCTACTCCCCTTACAAATAAATGATGTATCTCTTAAATCTAGTGCATGAAACCAGAAGCATCTTATAAGTGACTGATTCTTCTGACTCAATCTTCTGTCTAGCAAACTAAATATGCCTTCTAGAACCTCATCAATTCACTGGTACCCACAAAGACCACAACCATTCACTGCTATACCCCCCTTCAATAGTTTCTTATCTATCTACCTTCACCATGGAAATCAGACTGTGGCTCCCTCAAATGCAGATGTCTCTGTAACTAATAACTTATGTTTCCCATACTCCTTCCCTCTGTCTCAGTGAATCCTTTTCCTTAGGAGTATCTATCCTCAGTGTAAGAAGATATTCTGGTATCAGCTCATAGGTATATCCCATTGGGTAGTTTACTACCTTCCTTCTCTATGGCAGCCTGAGGGCTGTCCTAATGGTGCTAGAACAGTTCTTTAAACTACAATAAACTTCCATCAATTATCTCTCTTCCCCCTCCTTCCCCTCATAATCAAGTCACCCTGACCCACCGACAGTTATTTTTTTTCTCTGAAAATCGGAAAACCCTTAAACTACAAACATAAAATGGTCCTCTTCAAAAACAAAGGACAAACAGCAACAACTGTGATACTGTCAGAATCTCCTCAGATACCAGCAGAAAGCACTAAAAAGGGGTAGAGGAAAAGAGAATTAAAGTAGGAAGCACAGCTCAATGGAAAGAATACTGGATTAGAAGTTATGAGACTTGTGTTCCTTGTGAGATGAACAATGTAACAATGGCTAGGTTTCAACTTCCTTGTATATAAAATCAAGATAATTCCACTTCCTTAGGATCACAAATTTAAAACTAAGAAGAACCTAGAGGTCTTACAGTTTAAACCCTTCATTTTTCAAATGAGGAAACTGAGGCTGGGGATGGTTAAGTGATCTGCTCAAGGTCACACTGCTAATAAACTACACAGTGTAGTGGACAGAGCCCTGGACCTATAATCAGAAAGACCCGAGTTCAAATTCTGCCTCAGACACTAGCTGTGTGACTCTGGGTAAGTCATATAACCACAATCTGCCTCAGTTTCTTCATCTGTAAAATACTAATGATAGTAACAGCATCTACCTCTCAAGAGTTGTTATAAGGATCAAATGAGAAATTTGTAAAAAAGTGCCTTGCAAATCTTAAATTGTTATATAAATGATATGATGACGATGGTGTTAAGTACCACAACGAGGACTGAAATCCAGATCTTCTGACTCTAAATCAACACTCTACATCACATCACAGTTTCTTCTCATGCCTTAACATGAGAAGGGGAAGAATCAAATGAGGTTTCCAAATACAGGGAAAGGAGAAGCCCTAAGATAACATCATTACCCCTCAAGAATGATAGGAAACTAACTCAAAAAGGATTTAGACAAATTGAGAAATGACAGAAGTCTGAGGTAGGCACAGATTTCAACAGGAAATGAATGCACAGAGTGTATCCCAACAATGAGTTGTCCAGTTTGGCTGATACACAGTACATATAGTTTGGTACTAAAAAAGAAAGCGAGAGCTAGATTGAAGAGGTCCTTGAATGCTAAGATATTGTTGTTATTCAGTCATTCAGTTACGTCCAAGCCTTTCTGACCCCATCTGGGTTTTTCTTGGCAAAGATACTGGAGTGGTTTGCCAATTCCTTCTCCAGCTCATTTTACAGATGAGGAAACTGAGGCCAACAGGGTACAGTGACTTGCCCAGGGTTACACAGCTAGTGTCTGAGAAACAGGATTTGAACTCAAGTTTTCCTGACTCCAGGCCCAGCATCTATCCACTAAACCACTTAACAACTTAATATGCAGTAGACTGTAACAGAGAACCATAGGAAGTTTCTGAGCAGCAGAGGGATGTGATCAGAGTTGCACATTTGGAAAAAAATCGGTGGTGTGAAAATTGAATTGACATGAGAAATCAGATGTGGGGAGACAGGTTAAATAAAGACCATTAAAATGACATAATGTGAGACTGACTGGGCTAACACTGGCAATGGTAATATGAGAATCAAAACGGATTTGTAAGAGAGCAAAGCCACAAAACTGAAAACTAAATTAATTCAGTTGCAATGGAATTCTTGTTTCCCTCCATACACATTGCACTGTATTACAGTCTTCACATACACTGAGCCCCTGTACCTAAGAGATTAAGAGGAATCTATACAGTCATACATAACTGATCTTTCTCTCTAAGCCTTCAGTGGCACAGAAAAAAAAAATAACACAGAACTATTTATTTGAAGAGAAATTTGTGGGTCGAGAGAAAGAAGCCTTGAAATCTGGCATAGAAATGTAGTGTGACTATCAAAATGTTATGTGTTTTCATCAAAGTTGATCTGAGAAATAATCCAAAAGTATTTACCCAAGTATCTACTAGGTACATGTAGAAGGAAAAAATAATGAGTCATCCTCTAGATACGAAAGAGGTAATAGAGTAAATCATTACATGAAAGGGAAATGAGCAAAGATATAGAGGCAAGAAAAGGCATATGTGGGGTCAGTGACAAGACAGGATTTGTTAAAGTGGCTGGTATATATCAGAGAGTAATGAGCAATGAGAATGGTTAGGCAGGTATCCAAGGACCTGATCTCTATGAAGGATCGTGAAAAGTAGGAGGCTATATGTGAATCCAAAGGGAACCATCACTATGGGTTAATAACAATGATGATAATAGGTAGGTACTATTATTATCCTTATTTTATTAATGGGGAAACTGAGGTTGAGAAGAGTTAAAATGGTTTGACCAGGATCACACAACTAGCAGTAGTTGACTGAAGCAGAATCTACACTCAGATCTTCCTGCCTCAAAATTCATGGTATAAGTAGTAATTTAAGAAGATTAGTCTAGCAATAGTACGGTGAATGGATTAGAAGAGGAAAAATTTAGCTAAGAGGCTAAGACACTAGTGCAAAAGAGTTGAACTGGTCTTTGACTAAAGTGGTAGGATTGTGAATAAAGGTAAAAATAAATGTTTAAAGGAAGAATTAGAAATGACTGAAAACAGGCAAGGAAAAGAAGCCCTAAATGACTAAGAATTCAAGGCTTGGTGAACTGGGAGAAAGGAATAGTAACATTAACAGTGAACGGAATATTCAAAGGAAAAACAGCTTTTTAGGGAACTGTGATGCTAAAAAAAAAACCAATTTATCCCTCAGATAGGTACAAAACTGATATTCCTAAAAACATAGATCTGATCCTGTCACTACCCTACTAATACATTTTGAAAAACTCCCCTCTTACCTATGAAATAACCTATGAGATACCTATGAATACAGAATTCTCTGAATGACATTTAAAGGATTCGTAATAGGATTCATACTTTCCAGTCTTATTTCATATCACTCTCCTTATTATTCTAGCAAAAGGAGTTCATTAGCTATTTCCCTTAAATGATATTCCATCTTCCACTTCTGTGCTTTTAAAACGAGGCTCCTTCTCCCACCTGTGGCACTTTCCTTCTCTTACTGATATTTCATAGATTCCTTGGCTTCCTTCAAAGTGCACCTCGGGCACCAAATGCGACAAATCTTTCCTGGTCCCCTTTAGATGTTAGTGTTCTCTCTTGAAACTACTTTGAATATACTTGGCATTTTATTTATGTTCATATCCAACTAGCTTCCAAAAGACTTTAAGCTCCTCGAAGACAGGAACCATTTCATTCTTTTCTTTGTATTCCCAGCACTTAAAATAATGCCTTGCCCTATGTTATAATGTTTGCCAAATACACATACTGAGTGTGAAGTGATGGTGGGACAAATAAGTAAACATCCAAGAAGAAATCTGAAATGCAGAGACAGAGCTTGAAGGAGAGGTTAGGGTCAAAGATAACAGACTTGTATCTTATCCACATAGGGATAAAAAGTCAAATGAGCTAATATTTATAAAGCACCTGGGTATAAGTAGACATCATATAAATGTTATTTATTGGGGACAGGGGGTAGAGCTACAGAGGTACAGGAGATGGAGCACTGTGGTCAGGAAGACCTGAGTTCAGATATGATCTCAGACACTCATTAGCTGTGTGATCCTTGCAAAGTGGCTTAACCATGATCTGCCTCAGTTTCTTTAACTATAAAATGAGGATCACACACACACACACACACACACACACCAGCTGTTGAGAGGATCAAATGAAGTAATATTTACCAAGCACTTACCAAAATGCCTGGCACATAATAGGTGCTATATAAATGCTAGTTATATCATTATTGATGTTGTTATTAAAGTAAGAAAAAGGACCAGAGATCAAAAAAGTGAAGAGAACAGTGATAATGGTTAATGTCCAGATTGAGGGGACTGGAACAAAAAGATAACCTCCTGAAGGAGACAGAAAAATTGTAGTCAGTGTGGCAAGAAAACCAATACAGTAGAATTTCACTGCAGCTGAGAAAAGCAAGTTTCAAGATAAAAGGAGTAATCAATAAAGCAAAACAAGAAAGAAGTCTAAGAAAGAGTAAGTACCTGGGGATTTAATTACAAAGAATGAAATAATTCATACTCTGAAGGTGCTAACATTATAAAAGCTAAGACAAAAAATACATTTATAAATACACACCCCAGAAATACAAATATACACAAAAATATATAAAGTAGTTAAATATGTTAGTTTGAGAAGGAAGGCACTAGTGCAATTTCTTTTTAATATATGTATACATATTTTCTTGATTTCTTTCTTCATAGCAGTAAATTCAATGTCCTTTCACCTCCAAAATGAACCCTTCTCTTGTGACAAAGACAATTAATAAAAAGCAATAACTATACTGTAACAAGTATACAACATTCTGTCCTGGTCCCTATTTTTCTTCTATGAGAGGCATACTTATAGCAGACGTTTCTTCTGCTAGAGTAGAAGAAACAGAAGGCAAACTGCAGCAAGCTAAAGACAAATAAAACAGTCCATAAATGGAGGCTGTATGGTTGGAGATTACCTCTATGCCAGAAAGAAAAAGAGGTTCATGCCAACCATTCTGGAGAGTAATTTGGAACTATGCCCAAAGAGCTATAAAACTGCATACTCTGTAATCTAGCAATACACAGCTACTAGGTCTGTATGCCAAAGAGGTCATAAAAAAGGGGAAAGGACCCACACGTACAAATATATTTATGGCAGCTTTTTTTTGTGGCAGCAAAGAATTAGAAATTTGAGGGAAAGCCCATCAACTGGGGAATGGCTGAAGAAGTTGTGATATATGAATGTAATGGAATACTACTGTGCTACAAGAAATGGTGAGCAGGTGGATTTTAGAAAAACCTGGAAAGATTTCTATGAACTAATGCTAGGCAAAGAGAGCAGAACCAGAAGAACACCGTTAACCCAGTAACAGCAACACTGTGCAATGATCAAGTTTGACAGACTTAGCTCTTCTCAGCAATACAATGATCTAATCCAATTCCAACAGATTCATGATGGAAAATGCTATCCATATCCGGAGAAAGAACTATTTTATAGCATCTGAAGGTGGATTGAAACATACTATTTTCACTTGCTTTTTGTCTTCTCTTTCTCATGGTTTTTCACTTTTGGTCTGGTTCCTCTTTAACAACATGACTAAAGGGGAAATATGTTTAACATGTCTGTACATGTATAACCTACATCAGATTGATTGCTGTCTTGAAGGGGGGAAGGAAGGAAGGGAGAAAAATCTGGAACTCAAAATCTTACAAAAATGAACGCTAAAAACTACTTTTACATGTAATAGAAAAAAATAAAATACTATTAAGTAAAAAAGAAAAAAGAAAAATGGCTAGAAGGGGCAACAGTGCCATGTGAAGAGCTGCGGGGGCTTTGTTTTGAAAAATGGTAGAGACCTATATATATTTTCAGAGAGGAATGAAGTAGATAATAAGGAGACAGCAGACAGCTATGGTATAGCAAGAGCCTACATTTGGAATCTCTGCTCTATCACTTCAGTTCTTTGGTCCTCAGTTTCCTCATCTGAAAAATGAGGGGAAAGAGTCAAGTTGACACATATGGTCCTTCCAGTTCTATGACTATGAACTTTGTTCAATTCTAACTATCAGCTGTGTAGCTGATTGCTTTTTGGGGGAGGAAAAACTCACCTATTTAAAGTAAACAAAACAAAACAAACACATCACAATTGGATCCAGCGGAAGCGTTAATTCACCTTACTACAAGAAAAGGCCCTGTTCTGTTGCTTAAGTAAGAATCATGGCCGCTAGATAGTTTCTCACAAATAATTACATCTTAAAAAGCAACATAAATAAAAAACATCCCTTGCTGTATAAACTATCCAAATCCTATACAACCTACTGGTAAGTACTCTATAGCCAAATGAGTCTTCAATCATATTGGACTAGTGATATTAATACTAGCTTGGCAAGACATAAGCCACATGTCCTTTATACTTAGATAGTAAACTGAACTGGTGATTGGGGGAAGGGAATTCTGAGTATAGTATTACAAAAGGAGCATACTTTAGCACAGGTATTTTGTTTAACAACTGTTTCATTCATACACAGGACAAAAAAGCTTGCTTCTCTGGTATTTATCCCCAAAAGGAATAAGTTTATTATATAGTGAGCAAGTTATAACTGTCAGTACTGAACTTTGGAGGTAGAAAAAAAAAGAAACCCCTCATCTAGTAACAGTATACTAAGATACACCACCCACTGCTCTGTAGAGGAAAGCACAGCCAAGCTGTTTTTATGTTTCTGTAACGTTTCCATAGCAAAGGTCAGTGCCTGCGTAAGTTAAAATAAAGCTGGCAGGCTGAAGACTGAAGGTCACTACAGGATAAGCCAGAACAGCTTCAATACAAAGTAGTTCTATTATCAGTCCAGCTAAATTACTTGTGGGATCCTGCGAATACACTGGGAATGAGAAAACATACTGTAAAGGCACTTTTGAAAACACTCTGTGATGTTATTTAAAAATGAAAATTTGTACACAACTATAACACATCCAAAACAACTCATTATGGGGAACACATCAGAAACATTCCATTCTACTTTATGCTCCAAATCTTTATCCTCCTAGGAGACTGATTTTGGCAAAAAATAAATACAGAAATTTGGGTGGGCCTACATGATGAAATTTGAACCCTCCCCCAATTAAATTTTAATAACCATACAGTTACTACTCAGAGAATCTTTTTTTAATTAAATCTTTTTTCAATTAATAAAAATCGATTTTCTCTTCCCCCTAGCATACCTACATTACTGGAAGAAAAAAAGATGTGTCTAGTCAAACAAAACAATTCCCACACTGGATATCTAAAAAATGCACATTTCTCATACTTTACCATGAGTCCATCACTTCTGGCAGTAGTGATGTCATGTCATATAGCATGTTATAGGCTTTTGGAATCACAGTTGATCATTACCTTGATCTGTATTCAAGGCTTTCAAAATTGTCATTACTGTATATAACCTGTTCTTGTTCTGCTAACTTCACTCTTTATCAGTTCATACAAGTCTTCCCAGGTTTCACCCAAACCATCCCTTTTAGCATTTCTTATAGTAAAATAATATTCCATTTCATTCATTTATCATAATTTGTTCAGTCACTTCCAAATTAATAGGCATCTCTCCCTCCCCTTCCTCCACTTAGTTATCAGTGCTCTGCTACTAAAAGAGCTGCTATAAATATTTTTTGTATATATGGGGGGGCCTTTTTATCTTTCTTTGATTTTATTGGGATTTGAGCCTAGTAAAGGTATAGCTAGGTCAAAAGGTATGTATAGTTAGTAAACTAACTTTTGCAGAATACTACCAAATTGCTTTCCAGAGCATAACAATTCATAGCTCCACCAAAAGAACATCAATGCACCTGTTTTCCTGTAGCCCCTCCATCATTCATCATTTTCCTTTTTTGTCAACTTTCCCAATATTCAGAATGTTTTTGGTCAAAATGCCATGTGGTATGGAATAAAATCTTTCATTATATAATTTGTCATTTGTTAAAGAATATTATAACTTTACACTGTGGTCTACATTTCTGAATGTATTTGTCAAATTAAAGGCTTAATGCCTCTAATGCAGCAACTGTTACATATTTTAAATTATACAGTTATGATTTTCATTTCCTATGATTTTTAAGTTTTTTTTAAGATGAAACATTTCTAAAAAATCCAGATAGTACATTGATATTTATACATTAACAACAGCAAATTTTACTGCCTCCATCCTTAGTTTAAAAGCTCAATTCTGAAAAAAAAAAGTATAATCAATAATTAATAGTTTACTAATCATTTAAATAGTTAAACCAGCTTGTGACAATAAGAAATTAAGAAACATTCAAATTGTTAAACACCAACAACTACATTAATTAAAAATAAAATTGCTATGTTTTTACATCTACCATTATTTTACAAATAAATAGAGGCTTTACTAACTATTATTTTGGGTCTTTTCAAATCTACCAATATGAATTACAGAGGGAAAAAACTTCAAGAAGTTCTGTCCTACTTTTGCTACTCAAAGTTACGCTGAATCATAGTTTATCAGAGTTCACAAAACCACAGATTCTGAGAGATGGAAGGGCTCTAAGCAGCTACCTAGTACAACTCATAGTTAAATTGGAAATGTCTTTATCTAAAATCAAATAAAAACTTATGTATAATCATTAAGTCTCCATTTAAAGATCACTAATAATTAGGAATCCATCTTACTCTTTCCTTCCTCGATTTAGAAACTGGGACTTAGTTTCAAATTGGCACTATAATAAATGTATGACCAAGCAACCTACTTATCTTCAATCTCCCCATACGCAAAACTGGGATAATACCTACACTACACATCTCAGGTTCTGCAAGGAAAACACTTTGTAAATGTAAAATAATTATGGAACTATGAGTTACTACTCAGTACCTAAGTACACCTTCATGAATTCAAGAATTCATTTACAAAGACTGGAACCTTAATACAGAGCTGATTTGTGCTGAACTCAAAAAAATGTATCCACCTTCAGCAAACAGGATAATGAACCTCTCTGAATTTACCTAGGCCAACTGATCAGATGACAAGCATACAGTCCCAGGAATGGACTTACATACAACCAATCAATAAGCATTTAAGACCCTATCTCTAGGCACATATATGGAGGATGAAAGTAAACAAATACAAATTGACTTGGGAGAGAAAGGACTGTAGAGAAATTAAAGATGAAAGCCAGGAGGACATCACTGGATTTCATAATAAAGATGATGACCCTGGCAAAAGCAGTTTTAGTGCAGCGATGGAGGTGGAAAGATTGAAAGAAGTTAGAAAGTGAGCTGGAGGTTAGAGAGTGAATGCAGTAAGTGCAGATAGTTTTACCTAAGCATTTCAATGTGAAAGAGAGGAGATAAAAGATGATTTACTTGAGGAAATAGATACATATGAAAGTTTTAAGGAGGAAGGATGAGGGGAAATTTGAGCCTATTTCTAAGGAGCACAAAAACATGGAGAAACTGAAAATTCAGTTGAGAGAAGGGATGCCTGAAGTTCCTGGAGGGAATGTGAGAAGATGGGATCAAGCAGACAGAAGGGTTATTAGCAATGGAAGACAAAAAGAAGGATCACATTATACTCTGAGACTGGAAAAAAGGAGAAGTTTGGGAATGATGCTGAAATGATTTGAAATGTGGAACTGAGAAGAAAGAGCAAGGAAGGCAGTCTCAATTTTTTTTCAGTTTACTATGTATGAGTGAACATCCTCTGCTAAGATGAAGAAAAGAATCCGAAGAGGAAAGAGAAAGTTTATAACAGCTGCTACGTAGAGTACAATAGGCAATCAATCAGGGAGGAGTAAAAAATTTGACATGAAGAAGTGAGGGGCCAGCTGAGATTAGATAACCAATTTGTAGTGCACCACAGCATGATGCAAGCAAAGAGTAGGAGCAAAGAAGGGTGCTAGTAATGCCACGCTGGGATTCAGAAAGAAATGAGAAGGAACAGGACAATGGAGGAGGACATAGTAAACCCTCTAATTTTGGTGCAATTTACTTGAGCAAGCACAACCTTCAATCGAAATGCAGGATTACCTCTAAGCTGTGATGATGAAGCATCAGAGCAGGATTTTAGTGACACATATTGATTGATGATAGAACAGAAAGAGCCCTACAAGTAGAGCAGGACTGCATAACCTGTGGTCTTCAGCCACTTACGGCATGCCAAAGGATTTTGTGTGGCCAGTGAAAAAAGGAGAGGAAAACATCCTTATACACAGAGGAGATCCTCATGCTGCAAGTGGCCCGTAGGCTGAAGGCATCCCGCCAGCCACAGGTAGTGCAGCAGGCCTGATCTAGAGTCAGGGGACCCAGGTTCAAATTCCAGCCCAACCATTTTTAGGTATCTACATAGCCTTTTCAAATCCCTTAACTTGCAGGCCTCAGTTTCCTTATCTGGAAAATGAAGGGATTGGACT
The DNA here is from genome assembly GCF_028372415.1 of Notamacropus eugenii. Classification (NCBI taxonomy): domain Eukaryota; kingdom Metazoa; phylum Chordata; class Mammalia; order Diprotodontia; family Macropodidae; genus Notamacropus; species Notamacropus eugenii. The sequence goes on along the minus strand of NC_092872.1, from coordinate 696,690,592 downwards.
AGATCAAGGTGGGGAACCTGCAGCTTCAAGGCCACATGTAGCCTTCTAGGTGCAGCCTTTTGACTAAGTCCAAGTTTTACAGAAAAATCCTTTTGTTAAGGGGATTTGTTAGGTGAAGTTTGGATTCAGTCAAAAAGCCGCACCACATGTGGTCTCAAGCCTGCAGGTTCTCCACCCCTGGATTAAGTAACTCCTAAGACTGACCACTCAGTATATTCTCATATCTTAATGATTTAGTGTTTTGTTGGTCATAATGGGTACAATCTAATCATTTAAAAAGAACTATAATATCCCTCAAAAATAGAACTTAAGCTCTGATTAGTTACAAAGAGGAAAACAACACTTATGCATAAGCTTATACATTTAATATGAAACACTCAAAAAGGAGTGACAAAAATCTGTATTTTCAACCCTCATAAAAAAGGTAAAGTGCATATTTCCTGACCAAAGAACCATCCCAATTCTGAAACAGAAATCTATCACTACAAGCAATCAAGAAAAGTCCAAGCTTCAAGGTGAAATTCAAATGGATCAGCAGCAGCATTCATGTAGCTCCAATACCAAGTTCAGTACCAATCACTGAGGGGAAGGGGATGGGAACTACCTTCCATCACCTAGTTATTACTGAGACTTGATTCCCCCAACTCTCTGACATGACATCCCTGCCCTTCCTCTCACAACACTGGTTATACCTTCATCCAAATCTCCTGATATATTCAAAATGGGACCTGGAAATACTCCTGGTTTTCCCACTGCCACATCCTCCTCCCCAACAACCTTTCCTCCTTTTAAGTTTCTAATGTAAAGTTCTTTGACTCAATCCAAATTACAGTAGTTATTGTTTATTTGTCCCCAGGTCAATCTCCCTCCTTTCTCAAGAGGTTCAGCACCTGGCTCATCATATTCCTCTCTTCCCCCACTCCTCCTGGCCTTATACTAGAGGATTTCAACATACATGTTAATTTAATACTTCCTTAAACTCCCCAACCTTCCACTTCCTCAGTTTCCTTAAATCCCATTAACTACTGTTGGGACTGGAAGCTCAATTCCGTGTGGACAGTCTCGGGCAGGTAAAAGTGGGACTTCTAAATCTTAGAGTCTTACGAGGCCCTCCATGAACAGCGGGGGTTCGAGAAGGTCAGACCGAGCTAGCTAGACCTTCTCGAACCCCCGCTGTTCATGGAGGGCCTCGTAAGACTCTAAGATTTAGAAGTCCCACTTTTACCTGCCCGAGACTGTCCACACGGAATTGAGCTTCCAGTCCCAACATAAACTACACCTTCACTCCGCCTTAGTCACAAATAAAGATGGTGGTCACACACTGAATCACATCATAATCAACGTGTTCCACTTCCCTAATTAACAGCTCTAACATTCCTCCATCTAACCATAATCTCCTTTCATTCCATCTCTCTCTTCCCTAACCCCAGTGTTTGTCCTCATGGAGGCCTCTATTACCTCCAACTTCTCAGTACTTTCTCAGGCTACCATTACCCCTGCTCTAACTTTCCTTCTATTATGATCCAATCTTGACTCTACATAGCCAATTAAATACTGCACTACTGTCTCCTCTAGAATCCCTTGTCTATCTCCTACCCCCAATCATCCCTTGCCAAACTTGATCTCTGTATTCCTCTCAACATCTACCCCTCTCCACTCCTAATAATATGCTGTTGACCTGAACTGAAAGAAGTCAGATAACTGTGGTGGCTTGTTTACATTATGCTGTTCAGATTTAACTGGGCTCTTATTACAGCAAGACAATTATTTCATTCTTCTCTAATTGAGTCCTATCCTCTTCTCTAAAGCCTCCCACACCTCCTTTTTCCCCTGTTCTGTCAACTGACTTTATGAGAAAACTGAGACCATTCCTGGTGACCTCCCTCTCCTCTCTTCATCTCAAAACGTATCACCATCCTCCCCCTCTTGCCTCCTTTCCCTCAGTCTCACAATGAGGTGGTCTTTACTTTGGCCAAGGCCAATTCCTCTACATGTATTGTGTACCTAATCTATTCCACTATTCAACACTCTATTTCTTATCCAAAACTATATTGCTTTTATATAAAGGAAGGGCAGGATAGGACAGAGGGAAATGTGGTTAGTTTTTTACAACATAACGACTATGGAAGTGTTTTGCACTATGTATGACCTATATTGAATCGCTTGTTTTCTCAATGAGGGTGGGTAGGGAGGGAGGGAGAGAATATGGAACTCAAAGCTTTAAGAATGAATGCTAAAAATTATTTTAGCATGCAACTAGAAATGAAGCTATACAGGCAATGGAGTATGGAAATCTATTTTGCCCTACAGGAAAATAGAGGGGAAGAGGGATGGAAGAAGGGTGGGTAATAGAAGGGAGGACAGACTAGAAGAAGGGGTGCTGTCCTGGGGTGGGGTTGGGGGGAGATGGGGAGAAAACTTTGAATTCAAATTCTTGTGTAAGTGAATATTAAGAACTGAAAAATAAATAAATTACATATTTAAAAAAAAAAGATAGAAAAAAGAAAAAGCAGGTGTCAGTACTATCCAAAATATAAATGCAGGTGACTCCATATAAAATAACAGACATAAGTAACCACCTTTCCAGGTTATGACTGACAAGGTTTGCCAATGGGTATAGTTTTCCTTTTGTAACTATTTCTATAAGCACTAAAATTGATGTGAATTTTATGCTAAGTAGTAATAAAATGGTTTCCAAAATTAAAAAAAAGATTAGGTTAGTCTGCAATTAATTTTTAATCTGTATTTCCATGATCCCCTATTAAAAATAATTTTTACTGCATTGTGATCTGAATAGGACACATTTATTATTTCTGCAGTTAACTATTAACTTTTTACTAATATATAGTCAATTCTTGTAAAGGTAAAGTTTTTTTTTTTTTGGCAATTTTTGTAAAGGTAAAAGTTTATTCATTTCTGTTACCATTCACTTCTTTTCAGATATCTATAGTTTATCTCGGATTTTATTCATCTCCTTGACTTATTTTTTTGTTGTTAGAATTAAGCCAGTTCTGAGAAGAGATGGTTAAAATCCCTCACTATTATAGTTTTGCTATCATTTGCCATCTACAGTTAATTTAGCTTTTCCTTTAAAAAATTGGATGCTATAGCATTTGGTGTGTATAGATTGGTACTGATATTAATTATCTATGGTACCTTTTATCACTATGTAGTTTCCTTGTTAATCTCTTTCAGTTAAATCTATTTTAGCTTCAATTTTGTCTGAGATCATGATTGGTACTGCTGCTATTTTTTTTACAAGAGTTGAAGCATAAATTCTACTCCATTCCTTTATTTTTACTCTATGTACATCTATTGTTTTTAAATGTGTTTCCAGTAAACAATCTACTGTTGAATTCTGGTTTTTAAATCCATTCTGCTATACATTTCCATTTTATGGGTGAGTTCCTCCCATTAACATTCACAATTAGAATTACTAGTTGTGTATTTCCCTCCATTCAGTTTTTTTCCCATCTATGTTTATCCTCTCTCTCTCTCTCTCTCTCTCTCTCTCTTTTTACTGGATCCCTCCTGAAATGTCTAATTGAGTTCTAGCCACTGCCTCCCTAATCCATACCTCTTCTGAGAATCCCTCCCTTATCCTCCAACTCCTTAACTTACCCCACCTTCTAAAAGTCCTTCCCTTATCCTCTCCTCTGGCCATCCTATGGACAGATAAAGTTAAGAAGATTTTCATATCTTCCTAGATATATGTTATTCCTTCTTTAACTCAGATCTGATGAGAATAAAGTTCTGGCATTATCAACACTCTACCCACTCCTGCCTCCATTGTAACAGTTCTTCCATTCACACTTCATTTGTATCATATAATTGCTCCATTTTACCTCTCCTTATGCAATTTTATTTTTTAGGATCATCCCTTCAAACTTAACTCAGTCCTAAACCTTCTATTTATATATGCTCTTTCAAACAATCCAAGTAAGGATAACGTTCTCAGGAGTTACAGATAACATTTTCCCATAAGAAGTAAATATTTTGACCTTATTAAATCCTTTAAAATTGGTTTTTAATGTTTACCTTCTTATGTTTCTCCTGAATCTAACAGATCAAATTTTCCATTCAGTTCTGGTCTTTTCTTCACAAATGCCTATAAGTCCTTTGGTTCATTAAATATCCATTATTTCCACATTCAGGACTACACAAAGCTTTGCTGGATAAGTTATTCTTGGTTGCAAGCCCAGTTCCTTTGCCCTTCAGAATATAACGTTCCACGCCCTTTGGTCTTTTCACGTAAACACTGCTAAATCTTGTGTAATCCTGAATGTAGCTCCACAGTATTTTTTTTTTTTCCTAATTGCTTACAGTATTTTCTCCTTGAGCTGGGAACTTCAAAACTTAGCTATGATATTCCTGTGAGTTTTCATTTAGGGATCTCTTTCAGGTGATGATTGGTGGATTTTTTCCTATTTCTATTTTACCCTCTCAATCTAAAACTTCAGGACAATTTTCTTTAACAGTTTCATGAATTATAATGCTCTTTTATTGATCGTAATTTTCAGGTAGTCCAACAATTCTCCTGGATCTGTTCTCTAAGTCAGTTGTTTTTTTAAAGAGATGTTTTACATTCTCTTTATTTTTTCATTCTTTTTTTTAGTATTTCATGATGACTTATGAAGTTATTAGCTTCCTACTGACCAATTCTAATTTTTAAGGAGTTATTTTCTGTAAGTTTTTCCATCTCTTTCTCAATTGATTGGCTTTCTCTTTTCAGGATTTTCTTCCATTACTCTTATTTTTTCCCCTAATTTTTCCTCAATTTCTCTTATCTGATTTTTAAAGTCCCTTTTTCAAGCTCTTCCAAAAACTTCTTTGGGGCTTTATGATCATTCTGTTCATTCTCTGAGACAGAAACAGCTGTTTTAATTTTACTATCTTCTTCTTAATCTGAACCTAGATCTTCTCTATCACCACAGTAGCTATCTATAGTTGTATTCTTTCTCTTTTGCTTACCCTTTTTATTTATACATTTTAAAAATTTTTAGCAGCTTATTTCTTTATTTGTGTTAAAATCAAGCTCATGTTAAAGTTGGGCTCTAGTCTAAAAGAGTCAGGGATAATATCTCAGGCTTCAGGTATTTTGGAGTGTTATTTTCTGAACTCTATCTGGCGGTCTAACTTCATGTACACCTTTCTGTCCCTGAGCCATGACAAAGTCCCCGAGCAACACTGTCACTGGAGATATTCTTACTTCTTGTAGTAGCTCCTGGGGCTACAAGCTTCACCTAACTCCTTCCTCTGGAACCAAAACTATGGATTCCACCCTTTTGCAAGTGCCCATAGCCTGCAAGGTCCCCATCCTCTGCAACTGCACTCAAGAACAATATGTCAAGTGTTTTCTTTAAAGCATATTTTCGAACAGATTAGGTACATAATATACAGAAGGAAATTATCACAGTAACCTAGCGTTTGATAAATCCCAAGACTCCAGGTAGAGTGGGGCAAGAACTCCCTATATGACCAAAAAAAAAAAAAGTATTAGGAAAACAAGAAAGCAGTCTAGCAAAAACAAGGCACAGATCAACATCTAATACCATAAGATTCTGTCAGATCTATGGATAAAGGATGAGTTCATGCCCAAATAAAAGACAGACTCACAGAAGGTAAAATGGACAATTCTGATTATATAAAATTAAAAAGTTTTTGCACAAGCAAAATCAACGCACCTAAAATTAGACGAAAAGCAGGAAACTGGGGAGGAGAGAATCTTTGGAAAAGGTTTCATTTCTAAAATATATTCAGGATGGAGTCAAATTTACAAGAATATGAACCATTCTTCAACAATAAATTGTCAAAGAATATGAATGAGCAATCTCCAGAGAATAAAAAATTCAAGCTATCAACAGTCATATTGAAGAATGCAATAAATCACTAGTAATGAAAGAAATGCAAATTAAAACAACTCTAAGGCATCACTCCATATCCATCAGACTGACTAACACAACAGAAAAAGAAAATACCAAAGGCTGGAAAGGATATAGGAAAATAGGAACACTAATGCACTGGCAGTAGAGCTATGAATTGATCCAATCATTCTGGAGAACAATTTGGAACTATCCCCAAAAAACTATTTAGAATATACCCTGACCCAACTATACTACTACCACAGCTATAAAGAGATTAAAAAAGAGAAAAAGGACTCATACTTACAAAACTAAGGCAGCTAGAGGGTAAAATGAATAAAGTACCAGGCCTGGAGTCTGGAAGATTCATTTTGCTGAGTTCAAATCTAGCTTCAGACACTTACTAGCTATGTGACCCTGGACAAGTCACTTAATCCAGTTTGCCTCAGTTTCCTCATCTATAAAATAAGCTAGAAAAGGAAACAGGAAACTACTCCACTATCTTTGCCAAAAAAAATCCAAATGAGGTCATGAACAGTTGGGCACAACTGAAAAATGACTAAAATACAAACATGTTTGGAGCAATTCTTTTTGTGCTGGCAAAGAATTGGAAATTGAGGTGACATCCCATCAACTGAAGGATGGGTGAACAAGTTGTGGTATATGATTGTAATGGAATACTACTGTACTATAAGAAATGATGAAGGGGACAGTTTCAGAAAAACCTCGGAAGACTTGTATGATCTGACGCAGAGTGAAGTGAGCAGAATCATAACTGACACAGTAACAGCAATACTGTAAAGATAAATCAACTTTGAAAGACTGAGATATTGTAATTAATGCAATGACCAACAGATTCCAAAGAGTCACGATGAAATATGCTATCCACCTCCAGCTAGAGAACTTAAGACTGCAGACTGAAGCATACTTTCTTTTATCATATTTGGGGGAGGGGGGGAGGTTATGTGGAACATGATTAATATGGAAATCTATTTTATGTACCTATACATATTTGTAATGGCTTCTAGTTTTCTTGCCTTCTCAATAAGTACAGCACAGAAAAAAGAAAGGGAGAGGATTTGGAACTGATAATAATTTTTTAAAAACAATTTTAAAAATCATTTTGATAACACTAGCAACCAAGATACAATATAGCTTCCTTTCCTACAGATTAAATAAAGTAAAATCCCATTTTACATTGTGGATTAGGACCAAGTTATTAAACTAAAAAGGATTTGGAGGTAAACAGAAATTAACATTTTAATGAAGGAATTTTACTAAAAGAATAATCTGTTATATTTGAATAATTATAGGAGTAAAACATGCCTATACTTCTTTCTCTCTTTTCTAAATGAACTAAGGAAGAAATCTGTAAAGGCAGAAATCTGTAAAAAAAAAAAAAAAAAAAATCTAAACAAAAGTACAAGGCATCATCATCCAGATTCTAAAATGTTACATCTACCTATAGCACACTTTTAAATGACAAAATGTAGTACAAAAAAAGTTACTCTATGTCATATAAACTTGGAATGGAAACTTTATAAAATCACAGTAGTTCGAGATTCAAACATCAAAGACAATGAGAAACAGTTTTTCTCCTAAAAAACCTCTGACTCTTTTACAAATGGGCTGGTGCCTACTACTCATGTGTATGCCATACACTGGTACAAATGATCTCTTTCAGCAGGTGGAATTCCTATAACTAAAAGCCTAGAAAAACTGTAAATGGAGAAAGAACAGGAAAAACTGAGCTATAAACTGGAAATACAAACCCATGAATGATGTAACAACAGCTGCAGGATTAAAGACAAGTAACTGTAGGTTGACTAGACATGGTACATATATAGCATATATGCAAAGCTAAGCACCCCAAAGTATAACACAGTATTTCTGGGAAAGGCAAAGAAGGCCCTAGAAGACTACAATAGTTTCAGAGGAAGTAATTATAATTTAAATTTATCTGAATTATGGCTGGCTATGTTCTATTTTTAGACATTAACAGTCTTCTGCTATGAACTTGGTAACACCTCAAAAAACAACTCAAGTCCTAGTCCTAAAGATTAACTGGAAATTTTGAAGAGGAAAGTAGGAGGAGAAAAAAAATTTTTAAGGAAGTATTTGAGTCAGAACCAGCATTTTTAAGTAAAGAGCATCCCAAAACTCTAAGCGCTAAATCTAGTAGGAAGACAGTGCAAAAGTCTTAGTGTTAAGGCTCTTGGAAACACTGTATCTTCTATTTCCAAGCCCAGTAAACACAAGTGTTCACTTTCTCTCATCCTAAATTTTATTATCAAGGTTTTTTTCTTCCTCGTGCTCAGGATTCCAACTGACTTTATAAATTTTCCAAAAGATCTTTATTAGTAATTTTACACTGTTTTGAACTAAATCTGTTCCTTCCTTCTTACCAAGCAGTTAGGAGATTTAGCTTTATTCCACCTTGGTATGAAGTGAAACAAGGAATATATCATGTTAAAATTAAAGAAAGGGAGAGGGGAGAAATGGTGTCTTGACAAAAAGGTTCAAGGAGAGAAGACAAATTTAAAATGCCAATAAGGGAAACTAGAAGTGGAAGTAGAAAATAATTTTAATTTACTTAAAATCAGTAAAACATCTTTGAAACCTTAAATCAACCAAGACAGAAAGGTGAAAAATGATGTTTTAAAAACAACTGGGATACTGCTAGATATATATCCCAAGGAGATTAAAGATAGGAATAAAGGAGATAAAGAAGAAAAGGATCCATATATATAAAAATATTTATAGTAGTTCTTTTTTTTTAAAAGCAAAGAACTGGAAATTAAGAGGGTGCCCATCAAGTGTTGAACTTGCTGAACAAATTATGGTGTATGAATATGATGAAATATTACTGTACCTTAAGAAATGACAAAGGGCTAAGTTTCTAGACAAAGTTGGGAAGACTTTTTACGAACTAATACAGACTGTAGTGAGGAAAACAAGAACAATTTATAGATATAATAACAACATTGTAAAGAAAAAAATAACACTGAAAGACTTTAGAACTCTGATCAATGCAATGTCTAATCTGGATTCCAGGAGACTAATGATGGAGCTTACTATCCACCACCTGACAGAGAGGTCAAACTCTCAAACTGAAAAATGAAGTATATATTTATGAACATGGCCAATGAAGGAATCTGTTTTGCTTGATCAGGCAGATGTGTTTTAAGTTTTGTGTTTCTTCCCCTTTTCTCCCAGAAATTGGGGATGGGGTGATAGTGAAAGAGTTCTCACTCATTCTAAAAAAAGAGTCCAAACATCTTTAAAGAATGCAGTCAATCAATAAACATTAATTAAGTGCCCACTGTGTGCCAGATACCAGGTCTTAACCTAGGGACACAAAAAGAGGCAAAAGAAAATCCCTGCCCTCAAGGAACTTACATTTTAATGACGGATGGTATGGAAATGCTTGTTGTAGCTAGTGTTTATTAATGTCAATAAAAAAATTTAAATGTAAACAGAAGGAACTGGAAAAAAACTAAACTATATCAAGCTTGGCTCCAAATAAGAGAGAAGAAAACGCACCTCCTTTTCTTCCTTACAAAAGTATGGGCACATGGATGTGGATATTGAATATAATGTCAGATTCAATTGATGCATTAGTTAGTTTTGCTGCAGCACCAACAGTAATACTGGAAGCTTTCATTACCCAGAGATGAAAAGGGGATTGATTGTACTTCTATTCAAGAAGATTATAAGGACCCCTTGTGCTAGTGCTGTGTATGTAGCAACCAGGTGCCATTTGGCAACTCCACTGCCCATTACCCGTTCTGGGTCACATTTCCAGGGCAGAGGGAGAAGGGGCCCTACCTAATTGAGGACCAGAGCTCAGACTAGGAAAGCATTCTGGATCATACCACCTTGGAAGCACTGAAAACTTCAAGACCTCTAGAACTAGCTATGAAAAAAGCAGAGAGAAAAGTCTAATGCTCAAAATGTGCCACTCCCCACTCTCACCCCAAGGAGAAGCAAAGCTCAACTCTAACATAAAGTTCAAAGCCAAGAAATAGGATGGAAAAATAAGCAATCAACAAAAAAAGAACCTAGATGCAAAATGCTACTATTGGTGATAAGAAAGATCAAGATACAAGTTCAGGAAAACAGCGGCATGAAAATATCTATAAGCATAGCCTCAGAGAAAAATGCAGATTGGGCACAAGCCCAAGAAGAATCTTCTTGGAATCGCCTAATCTTCCAGGAATTCAAGATTATTTAAAATAGAGAAAAGATTTTTAAAACTGAATAAAAATAGTAAAGGAAAATTGGGAAAAGAAATAAGAGCAATGTAAGAAAATCATGAAAAGAAAATGAATAGCTTTGTTAAAGAGGCACAAAAAAAAACTTCCGAAGAAAAAGTAAAATATCTCACTGAAAAAAACTAACATGGAAAACAGACTTCAGGAGAATTTTTTTTCCAAAAAAAAAAGGGGAGGGCAGGCTTTGACATCATATTTCAAGAAATTATAAAAGGAAAGCTGCCCAGATATCTTAGAACAGGAGGACAAAAAAGCAACTTAAAGCCTCTACCAATTACCTCTTGAAAAAGATCTCAAAATGAAAAGTCCCAGGAAAACAGTCAAATTCCAGAGTTCCCTGTCAAGGAAAAAATACTGCAAGTATCCAGAAGGAAATCATTCACATACTGTGGACCCATACACACAAGAGTAGCAACTATCAGGTTTAAGGAATGGAGGCGTTGGAATATGGTATTACAGATGGCAAAGGAAGAAATGATTATAACCAAGAACAACCTATCTAGCAAAACTGAATATAATCTTATGAAGGGGGAATTGGACACTTAATGAAATAGAGGCCTTCCAAGTATTTCTCACAAAAAGACCCAAACAGAATAGGAAACAAAACAATCAACCACAGCATTTGAGAGATGCATAAAAAGGAAAACATGAGAAATCATGAGGAACTTCATAAGGTTAAACTGTTTACACATTCCCAAATGGGAAAACTGTATGTGAAACTCCCCAAAATTTTATCATTAGGCCAGTCAGATGGTTAATTATGGTGGGATGATCTCAAAAGAAAAATGGATGCTGAGAAAGAGATACACTGAGAGAAAAGGGGAAACGAAAAGGAAGAATGAAGGAAATTATCTCACATAAAAGAGGTATGCAAGGAAAAGTTTTTTAAATGGAGGAGAAAATGGGTGCAGGGGAGCAGGAAATGCTTGAACTTCATTCTCATCTGACCTGCTTTAAGAGAGAATTCAAGAATATACACATACATTCAGCAGGGTATAGAAATCCATCTTATCCAACAGGAAAGTAGGAAGAGAAAAGGATAAGAGGTAAAAAAACTGGGGGGGGGGGGAGTTGATAAGAGGAGGGGTAGATTAAGGAAAGCAGTCCTCAATACAAAACAGACTTTAGGAAGGACAAGGTAAAAAAAAAGAGAGAGAGAGAGAGAGAAATGGAGAAACAGAATAAGAGAGGGCTACACAGTAATCATAACTGTGAATTGTGAAGGAGATGAAATCACCCTAAAACTGAAGCTCACAGCAGAACGGATTACAATCCAACCACAGAATCCAACAGTATACTGTTTAGAAGAAATGCACTTTAAGCAGAAAGATATGTACAGAGTTAAAATAAGGGGCTTGAGCAAAATCAGCTGAAGTAAAAAAGGCAGAGGTAACAATTATGATCTAAGATAAAGGAAAAGCAAAAACAGATGAAATAAGCAGGGAAATCACAACAATGAAAAAATATCGATACTAGACATATTTATATTTACATGCATACCAAATGGGAGAGCATCCAAATTCATAAAGGAAAAGTTAAAGCGGCTAATAGGAGGAAAATAAAACTACACCAGCAGGAGAACCTCAACTTTCCCTGCTCAGAACTAGATAAATCTAACCACAAAATGAAAAACAAAGACATTAAGGAGATGAACAGAATTTTAGAAAAGTTTGATATGATCAGCCTCTCAAAAGAAGTGAATAGGAACAGAAAGGAATATACCTTTTTCTCAACCATACATAGCACTTTCACAAAAATTGACCATGTTTAGTGTATAAAACCTCACAAACAAATGAAGAAAAGCAGGAATATTAAATGGACCTCTTTTGGATCATAATGTGATTAAAAAAATACATTCAATAAAAGGGTCGTGGAAGCACAGATTAAAAATTAATTGGAAATTAAATAATCTAATCCTAAAGAATGAGTGGGGTCAAAGAATAAATCAGAAAAAAAAAATGAATAATTTCACTAATGGTAATGACAATGAGATAGCATACCAAACAACACACCAAACTTTGTGGAATGCAGCCAAAGCAGTACTTAAAGTTAAATTTATTTCTCTAAAGGCTTACATCAATAAAAAGAGAAAGAGAAAATTAATTAATGAATTGGGCATGCAACTAAAAAAAAATAGAAAAAGAACAAAGACTCCCCAAGTAAATACCAAAGGAAAGATTAATAAAAATTAATAGTTCCCCCTGAACTAATAAATAAAACTTGGAGCTAGTTTTATGAAAAAAACCCAAAAAAAGGCAACTGATTAATTTCACTAAAAATGAGAGAAAAACTAAGTCACAAGAATCAAAAATTAAAAAACTAATGTACATGTGAATTATTAGGAGTTATTTTGCCAGATTATGTGACAATAAACCTGACAATCTAAATAAAATGGATGAATGTTTTAAAAAAACAAATTGCCCTGATTAACAGAAGTAACTCTATCTTGGAAACAGAAATTAAACCAGTCATAAATTAACTCCTGAAGAAAAAAATCTCCAAAACCAGAAAGATTTACAAGTGAATTCTACCAAACATTTAAAGAATAATTAATACCAATACTATAAAAACTGTTTGCAAAAATAGTTAAAGAAGTCCTATACCAAATTCCTTCTATGACACAAATATGGTTATGATACCTAAATCAGGAAAAGCAAAAACAAAGAAAAAACTATAAGCCAATTTCTCTGATGAATACTGATGTAAGAATTTTAAATAAAATACCAGCAAGTAGATTACAGCAATACATCACAAAGATCATACACTACTGACCAAGTGGGATCTATAATAATACACCAGGACTGCAGGGCTTGGTTCACGATTAGGAAAATTATAAGCATAATTGGACATATCAATAACAAAAAAATAAAAATGATACGATTATATCAATAGATGCGGAACAAGCCTGTAACAAAATACATCTGTTTCTATTAAAAAAAAAACAAAAACACTAGAAAGTACAGAAATCAATACAGCTTTTCCTAAAATGACAAGTAGTATCTATCTTAAACCAAAAACAAGCATTACCTGTAAGGGGATAAACTAGAAGTCTTTCTAATATGATGAGGGATGAAATAAATATGTCCATAAACATCATTATTCAATATTTTACTAGAAATACTAGCTATAGCAATAAGACAAGAAAAAGAAATTGCGGAAATAAGAATAAGGAAACAAAAATATCGCTCTTTGCGTATGATATGATGGTAAACTTAAAGAGTACTCCAGACAAGCAACTAAAAAACTAGCAAAAAAAAAATCATTAACATTTATATATAAAAATAACAAAAGTTAGCAGAAGAGACAGGTGAAATTTACACTTAAAAAAACTGCAAACAAAAATACTTAAGTCTTCCTGTCAAGACACACCAACAAACTATATAAACATAATTATGAAACACTTTTCACAGAAATAAAAATCTAAACAATTTGGAGAAATATTAGCTGTTCACTGATAGGCCAAACTAATGTAATAAAAATGACAATACTACATAAATTAATATAATTATTCAGTCCCATACCAATAACACTACCAAAGAATTATTTCACAGTGCTAGAAAAAAAAATAACAAAATTCATTTGGAATAACAAAAGGTCAAAAATATCAAAAAAAATCAATGGGAGAAAAAAAGTGAAGAAGGGCAGCCTCGCAGTACGAGATCTTAAACAATACTAGAAAGCAGTAAACATCAAAACAATCTGCTATTGGATAAAGAAACAGAGTGGTTGACCATTATACAGAAACAAATGAGCACAGCAACCTAGTGCTTGATAAAGCCAAAGCTTCAAGCTACTAGAGGAAAAACTCACCACTGAACAAAAAATGTTAGGAAAACTGGAAAGACAAAAACTATTGGAAAAGCAGTCTAGAAGAAACTAGGCAGAGATCAGTATCTCACAGCATATATCAAGATTAGGTCAAAATAGGTAAATGACTTAGACATAAAGGGGTATCATAAGCAAATTAGGAAAGCATGGGAAATTTTACCTGTTAGATCTATGGATAAGAAAAGAGTTTATGACCAAGTAAGATATAGAGAAGATCAGAGAAAATAAAAGATAATTTTGATTACACAAAATTAAAATGATTTTGCACAAACAAAATTAATATAGCCAAAATTAGAATGAAAACAGGAAGCAGGAGGCAGTTTATAGCAAGTTTGATAAAGGTCTCATCTCTCATATATAGAGAACTGAGTCAAACTTATAAGAATACAAGCCATTCCACAATTAATAAATGGTTAAAGGATATGAATAGGTAGTTTTCAGAAGAAGAAATCAAAGTTATCAATAGTCATTATGAAAAAATGCTTTAACTCACTAATAATTAGGGAAACACAAATTAAATCTGTGGTATCATCTCTTCCCTATCAGTTTGGCTAATATGACAAGAAAAGATAAATGATAAATGCTGGAGGGTATGTGGGTTGGTGGAGTTGTAAACAGTTCCAACCATTCTGGAGAACAATTTGGCACTATGCACAAAGGGCTATAAAACTGTACAGCAAAAACACAACTAAATTTGTATCCCAAAGAAATCAAAGAAATAGAAAAAAGACCTATATGTACAAAAGTATTATGAGCAGCTCTTTCTCTGGTGGCAAAGAATTGGAAATTGAGGGAATTCCCATCAATTTGAAATTGGCCAAATAACTTATCGTATATGACTTTGATAGAATACTATTATGCTGTAAGAAATAATGAAGGGGATGATTCCATAAAAACCTGGGAAGACATATCAATTGAAGCAGAATGAAGTGAGCAGAACCAGGAGACAAGCAATACTGTAATAACGATGAATTGAGAAAGACTTAGCTACTCTAATCAATACAATGATCCATGATAATTCCAAAAGACTCATGATGAAAACATTTTTTCCCATTTTCTTTATTTTGTCCCCCTATTTTTTTGGCAACATAACAAACATGGAAATATGTTCCGCATGACTTCAAATGTATAATGAATAGCTTTGCTTGCCTTCTTAATGGCTGGAGGGAAGAGGTAGAGGAAGAAAATTTGGAACTAAAAATGACTTCTAAAAAGAAAATATCATTGAATTATATACTTTAAAAAAAAAAGCTGTACATAAGATTCATATTTCCATTATAATCCTCATTTTCTGCTTTATTTTGTATAAGTTCATTTTATTTGGTATTTAATATTGTGATTTGAAAAAAGAAAAAAATGATGCTATATTTCTTTAAGCTACACTTCAATACATCTTTTAATATAACATTTCTTCTCCTACTTCTAATTACCTAAGCTAAACTCTCTCTTTCCTTCTCTCCCTCCCTTGCTTCCTATTCTATTCAGGAACTCAGAAGATTGTCATTATTGCTTCAACAACTGGAAGTTACATCAATTTCACTGCTGAGGAGTCTCTTCTACCAATTAAGGTCTACTAAGGTTGGTTCAAAGATAGCATCAATTAAACTGCTCAGAATGAAAAATTAAATATCAACGTCTCACAAACTCCTCAGAATCTGACCTGCATCAGGGAAACCTGAAAATGAGTTCAATCTAAACTTATTATCAATACAAATCAAGAAGCCATCACTGTATCTGCTTACTTTGGCCACACACTATCATTCAGTAGTTTTATTTAAGAAGCTACGTTAAAAATTAAGCATTTGCAGAATATTACCTTTTTAAATAATTAAAACTGTCTTAAAAGTGAAATAATTACTATATATAAATCATAAATAAAACTGCCTCATAAGCAAATGAGTTGCTCATTACTGAAGGTCTTCAAACAAAATCTTTGTAACCATTTATGGGATGTTTTACAAGAGGATATTTCTTTAGGTATGGACTAAATTAACTGCATGACATTATAATTCTACATAAAAAAAAATTCTGTCAATAATCTATCTAAATCAATTTCATACAGTTATGACCTATGAAAATCTTTTATTCTTAAAGACAAAAAATTATGTTTTTCACTGCTGAGAATTACAATCAGAAATTTTCACTCTAAACAGACAACCTTCTCTTATTTCATTGGCTACTAAAAAAGCACAAGCTTTATTGGCTATTTTAAATTTGTGAGAAGATTAGTCTCCTAGTAACAGGTATAATGCATTACTACTAATAACTTGAACAGAAAATAAAACATGACCCATCTCAAAAATAGGCGTGACTTTAACACAACAACAATGGTTATATAGGTTATAAGATTATATAGAAAGGTTATAGAAACAAATTTTTTTCCTTACATCACAGTATCAAAATCCAAAAGTATACAAAATCCAAAGAACCTCAGGGGAATTAAAAACTAGCATTTTTAACACTTCTACCATCCTACCACATAAATCTTGTAATAAGGTAGGTTATGGCAATATGATAAGCTTACACTTAGTCTCCTAAGAGAGTATAACTCCAAGAACCAAGAAGAATAACCTTACTTTACCAGTGTAAACTTGAATATTTAAATTCAGTCCAATGTAACAAAGAAACTGGCTGAATTATTATCTGAGAAGAATTTTAGAAAATATCTAAGAATGCTTCTCTCATAAGCCTAGGAAGAACCTTGGTAGAGTTTAGGACATGCAAGCTTACTTGCCAATTCGTTTGACATCATTCAAGTCAGCACTCCTTCAAACATTATTCAAGCCCCCACCATAATAGGTTTACTTATTAGAAGCTCCATAAAGAACCAAGTCTTACAATGTATCTCTGAAATAGCAAGGAGAGAAGAGTGGAGCTGAGGCTTGGTACAATGTAAGTATTCTTCTTCCCAGGTCTCAGAGACAACTATATTTCTTCTAGTTCTTATGCTGTATTTTGGGACCAGAACTAATGATCTTCTTATTAGAGGAGAAATCTAGCACTTGAACCTGGAGCAATGCCTTCTATCCCTGCTGACAGATAAGGGGCTATCCAAGCTGTGGGAAATATGAGGAACCAACTACCAATGTGGCATAACCATAAAGCAGAAGATGAATGCTCAAGCACCCCAAGTATATCCAATCAACCTTTTCTTAAAGTATAAAATGGAAGAAAAGTCAATAAGCGTAATACTGGAACATTTAAATCATGAAAATCCTAAAGGCACCTGGCATAAAATGCCCAATTCTCCCAAGAGTGCCTTTTCTACAGTCACAAACCTGAGACCAAGGGCCCAGAAACAGGAACTCTCTCCATAGTGGAAAGTTCTCTGGAAGATCTGAGGCAGACTACCAACCCAAAGGGAAATCTCTCAGTTTTACTTAACAGTGCCATGTTGGCAATGTTGCAGCCACTATACCTCCCTTCTAAGAACAGTTTTTCTATTTAGGTCCACAATCACCAGCAGAGGGGGAGAGAGTTATATTCTTCATTGCAGAATAGACAAGATTCTCAACTGATTTGTCCACTGGGAAAAATTACACCTCAAAAGCCTGATACCTTCACAACAGGATGTCCTCCAGTAGATGCTTTTACTGCACCACGGCTCCCTTCAGTTTCATAGTGGGCTCGGTGATGGGTTTTAGGTTGTACTTCTATTTTCAGTTCACATTGTCCGAAATGAGTTGGTAAAGGCCAGTCTAGAGGAGGCAATGAGGATGTGCTACAAAGAAAACACAAAGGTGAATATTGCTTTACCCGTTACCAAAAGAGAGAAACTATTTTGGCAGTGCCAGAATTTTCAATTATTGGTCTCAGAAACAAAATATTTAAAAAATAAAGACTGTGTTAAGCAAAATGACTTATTTAAAATAGTAAAAACTGTAGTTGCCCTTCCATTTTCCAGCTGCTTTTTACTGTTAAAAGAAAATGGCTAATTCTGACCTTTGAACAGCTTTTGAACTATAATTTTTTTGAAAGTAACACCCAAAATCTTTTTTTTTGTCCAAACCTCTCACTTTATTGGTAAAAATGCTGAGGAAACTTTCTCTACCAAAGTAAATCTGTAATTGCCACTTAGAGGTGTAAAGAGGTACCTGGATTAAATGACTTGCCCAGTCATACAGCCAGTATGTGTCAGAAGTAAAACTTGAGGTGGGTCTTCCTGATTCTGAGACCACCTTTCACGTACATGTATATATACACAATAGAGTTTATAGGTTGGCAGCTGTGTTTATGGAGAAAAGGTTAAGAATCTAAAATATGTTGTGAGGTTAAAAACTCTACATGCATCTTTGATCCCAATTTCAACACAGCTGCTCTACAGATTGCCCCCTCTTATCTCCTTCCCCATCCCTTGTCTCTCCCTCCCTTCTCCCCTGCCAACCCTCTCTTCTTGCTCTCATATCTCAACTTCTTCATTACTAAGTTCTAGAAAAGCCTGTGTGCTGTCTCCCCCTTTTTTATGAAATTATTTTTCTCTTTTAGTTATCAATGTATGTGAATGAACTTCCACTTTAGAGTTACTTTTTTTTAAAAAAATGTATATTAAATTCTACACATTACTTTCAAAATTGTTCTCTTCATCATTACTTCCTTCTGCTCTCTAATGTGCATTTAAAAAAATGTTTCAATGGTCATTTGTAAGAATCTACACCCCCTAATTAAAACTCCTTCCCCCCCAAAAAGAAAAACTCAAGAAAAAAATTTGAATAACTCAACTCTTATCTGAGAACAATTCATAGTTCGATAGTCTTCTTTTTGTGTTTGGTTTATGAAGTAAGACTCTTTTTTTAAAAGTGTTTAAATAGAGAATAAAAAACAGAAACTTAAAAAAACACAAAGTGGAGAAAGTGAGCATAAGATAGTTTTTTCTACAGAAATATGGCTACAAAAGAAAAGAGGGATATAGGATGGTAACTCGGAGGGACAGCAGAGTCAAGTGAAAGTTTAGGAATAAGAAAGATATGAGCATTTTCAAAGGTATCAAGGAAAGAACCAGGGAACAGGAGAGGTTAAAAATTAGGAGGGGAGACAATTATTAAAAGGTGAAGCTCCAAAAGCATAAGTAGAAGGGCCAGTGTTGGCAAGAAGGCCCACCTCATCCTTTGTAACTGAAACAAAGCAATATTGGATGAGGGATCTTTTATGTGATGCATAAGTTAAGGTATCTACTAAGAGGAAATGGGGCAGTGGTGATAGAAGCAACCCAAGAGGAAAAGAGTTGCCGTGGGGAGTATGATAGAGTTGATCTGGCAAATAGTATTGAAACTGGATAGCAACAGTACTAGGGACTAGCCTAGATGGCAGAGAAAATCCAAGGACTGGCTCCAGAGAGCGAGAGTCAGATCTCTCCCAAAAATTCCCCTCTAATCACCTTTAAATAATGCCTTTAAAAAAAAAATTCTGGCATGGCAGAACCCACAAAAGGATGGAGTAAAACAATTTTCCAGCCCAAGACAACTTGGGTCAGCAGGAAAGGTCTGTCATACTAGATTTAGAGTACAGTGCAGTCCAATACACTGTGCCAGCACAGGCCACACATGGTAGCAAACCAGCTTTGGGGGCAAGTGAATTGGCAGAGCCAGAAGAGTCCAGAGGTCTCAGCCCACAGATACTAAGAGGAATGGATAACTGGTCAGAAGGAGACTACAAGGATTTCTTTGCTGGTACTGGGGGGAAGAACTCTGTTGCACTGTCCATACAAGGATCTGTAGTCCCAGGGCAGGAAGAGGCACACCAGAGCTTGGGGCCTCATTGGAGCAGGGACCCTGATCACAGTTCCAAGGCAGAAAAGAACGCCTGTGTCAATCATAGATCACAAGAGGAATAAACATAACTCTCCTTAGATCACAGCACTTTGGAAGAACTGAAAACTTACGGATGCTCAGAACTAGCTCTGAAAACAGTTGAACCAAAAACATGACACTTAGGAGAGTTCCCCCTCCTCCCCAAAAGCAGAGACTAACTTTAATATGAAATTAAAAGTTAAGAAATAGAATGGGAAAATGAGAAAGAAAAAAAAATTTCCTGACCGCAGAAAGTTACTATGATGACAAGGAAGATCAAAACAAACTCAAAAGAAGACAACAAAGTCAAAATTACTGCATCCAAAGCCTCAAAGAAAAATGTGAATTGGTCTCAGGGTCAAAAAGAATTCTTTGAAGAGCTCAAAATGGATTTTTAAAATCAAATGATAGAAGTAGACAAAAAATTGGAAAACTAAATGAGAGTGACACAAGACGATTGTGAAGAGTCAACAGCTTGGTAAAAGAGGCACAAAAAAACACTGAACGAAATAACACCTTAAAAAACCAGAATAAGCTAAATGGTAAAAGAAGAAAAAAAAAATCCAAAGAAGAGAAGAATACCTTAAAAAGTAAAACTGGCCAGATGAAAAAAGATAATACAAAATTTACTGAAGACAAGAATGCTTTAAAAAGTACAACTGACCAAATGGAAAATGAGGTACAAAAGCTCATTTAAAGAAAATAATTCCTTAAAAATTAGAATTGAACAACTAGAAACTAATAATTCTGTGAGACATCAAGAAACAATAAAATCAAAGGAAGGAAAAGATAGAAGAAAATGTGAAATATCTCATTAGAAAAAAACTGATCTGGAAAACAGATCAAGGAGAGATAATTTTAGAATTATAGGACTACCTGAAATATGAACAAAAAAAGGACTAGACATATTTCAAGAAATTTCAGGAAAACTGTCCTGATATTCTAGAATGAGAGGGTAAAACAAAAACTGGAGGAATCCATCCCTCACTCACCTCCTTTGTGAAAGAGATCCCAAAATGAAAATTCCTAGTAATATGATAACCAAATTCCAGAGCTCCCAAATTAAGGAGAAAATACTGCAAAGCAGCCAGAAAGAAACAATTTAAGTATCATGGAACTACAGTCAAGATAACACAAGACTTAGCAGCTTCTAAATTAAAGAATCAGGGGGCTTGGAACATGATATTCTGGAGGGCAAAGGAGCTAGAATTATAACCAAAAATCACTTATCCAGCAAAACTGAGCATAATCCTTCAGGGGGAAAAATATTCACTGAAACAGAGGACTTTCAAGCTTCATAATGAAAAGACCAGAGTTGAATAGAAACTTTTACTTTCAAATACAAGACTCAAAAGAAGCATAAAAAGGTAAACAGGAAAGAGAATCATAAGGGATTCAGTAAGGTTAAACTGTTTACATTCCTATATGGTAAGATAGTTTATAATTCCTAAATACTTTATCATTAACAGGGCAGTTAGAAGGCATTTATATAGACAGAGGGCATACGTATTGAGTTGAATATGATGGGATGATTATCTAAAAAAAAATAAAATTAAGGGCTGAGAAAGAGAAATGCATTACGAGAAGTGGAAATGGAGAGATGGAATTGAGTAAATCATCTCATAAAAAAAGACACAAAAGAGCTTTTCCACCGGAGGGGAAGATGGGGAGACGTGAGAGGGAGTACATGAACCTCACTCTCACTGAACTGGCTCAAAAAGGAAATAACAAATACTCAGTTGGGTACAGAAATCTATCTTACCCTACAGAAAAGTAGGAGATGAAGGAGAGGGAGGGGGAGGGGCAGTGGATAAAAGAAAAGGCAGGACAGGGAAGGCAGAAGTTAGAAGCAAAACACTTTTGAGCAGATAGGGTGAAAGAAAGGAGAGACTAGGATAAATGTGGGGGGGGGGGAATGGGATGGAGGGAATACAAAGTAATCATAAATGAAAAAATGTTAACAGTTTTTTCTCTGATAAAGGCCTCATTTCTCAAATACATAGAGAAATGTGTCAAATTTATAAGAATACAAGTAATTCCCCAATTGATAAATAATCAAAGCATATGATCAGTTTCCAGAAGAAGTAACCAAAGCTATCTACAGTCATGAAAAAAAATGCTCTAAATCACTATTGATTAGAGAAATGCAAATTCAAATAACTCTGAAGTACCACCCAACACCTGGGGAATGGCAGAGCAAATTGTCAGTTATGATTACAGAAGAACACTATTGTGCTACAAGAAATGACAAGCAGGATACTCTCAGAAAAACCTGGAAAGACTTACATGAAACGGATGCAAACTGAAATGAACAGAACCAGGAGGACATTGTACACAGTAACAGCTACAGTATCACAGAGAGCAATGGAGAGATCAATTATAGGTATAATAAGACAATAATGAGACTCCAAAGTATACCAAGAAATTATGACAGGAAAAGAAGGGGTGGTCACATGGCAAGAGAGATGACAGGTGAATGACCAGAGCATTACATGGGTAATCTCATGAGATGGGAAGAAATCAAGGAAAGCCACCACAAGTACACTCTCACCCCCTCTGGGAGAACTTGAACAAGAGTTATACAAGATGACTAAATAAGAATGGGTTACAATATGTATTACTGAGTAGAATTCTAAATTCAGTAAGATCACAAATCTAGGTAAATATCAGTATTTGATGAAGGATATCAACAAAATCAAACTGTGTCCAGAGCAAGAAGTTAAGGTTCTAGAAACAAAGCCCCCAGTTGAAGTAAATGGACAGTGATTCAGTCACATCACTAGATATTCAAGCAAAGGATGGATAATCAGCTGCCAGTGAAGGTGTAGAAGGGACTGGACATAATGTCAGACTAGATAACTAAATTCCCTTCCAACTCTAAGTATTCTATGACTAAGGAACAAAAAGATGGAGAATTTTAAGAAATTGGGATGATTTCCTAAGAAACTGTGGGCATAATCAATTGGAAGGACACAGAGCCAAAAATGGTTAAAACTGACAACTAGAGATACAGCCAGAAAAGCCATAAGAAGGAGAAATCATACCAAATAATATGGAATATAAGAAAACATTATAATCATACAGGGTTAACATCACACTAACAAGAAAGGCATGATTATTGCTGGTATAAATTATACCAATTATGTTATCAGTGGATAAAGAACTAGGTCTGGAGACAATGAGAACTGAGTTCAAATCCAGTCTCAAACACTCACTAGCTGTATAAGCCTGGGCAAGGCACTTAAATTCTTGATAGTCTCAGTTTCCTCAACTGTGAAATAGGGGTAAAATAGTACTTACCTCACAGTTTTTTGAGGATCAAATGAGGAAATATTTGTAAAAAGCACTTACCACTACCACTGAGTCTGCCACACAGAAGCAATATAAATACTAATACCTTTCCCCTTATGAAGTAACCAACAGCATTTTGTGAAAGTGAACTGTTGTAGATGATTTAGAAACGCAGAAAGTGTACGTTATCTTAAAGATCATATAAATTAGGAAACAAATACACTTAAGCAAATTTTGTCTGTCCACATATGAGCCATGTTCCCTGGATGGTAGAATTCCTGAAGTATCCTTAATTCAGAATACATTAATATGTAAGAGTTAAGTGGTAATTACTTTGCCACATTCAATATTGATCAAGTACCTATTAAACTATCACCTCCCACATCTTTTAGGTTTTTCAAGTGTACATATACATATATACACATACACATATACACATTTTTTAATAAATAGATACATACACACTCATATTTTAAGTCTATTCAGCAAATACAAGAGGACCTATGCAAGATGCTGGAAACTCAAGAAACACTAAATGCAAAAGTCTCTGACAGCAAGGGGAATACAACACGCACATGGACAAATAAAAGAAGGAAGAAGCACAATCACAAGGAATATTGGGGAAAAGAGGGTGAGGTTGAGGGAGGCTTCTGAGTGGCGTAAAGATATGTGAGGTCTCCAGGATGGTTGAAGGAAGGCTCTGAAGTAAGAAGTGGACTGCTGACTTCAAAGAACAGCTCGTAGCACAAACTGGCTGGAAAGCAAACGGATGAAGGGGACTTAACAGAAAGTAAAGTGGGAAAGCAAAATCAGAGACAGAAAGCTGACGGTGCTAAAGTGAGGTGAAGGGATCTATATTTTTATTCTAGAGGCAACAGGGAACCACTGAAAGCTTTTGAAGGGAGAATGAGTCGCATGAGTTGTGTGTGCAACAAGAGGGAAGAGAGGAACAACACACATCAGGGCCTGAAGAAGGTTCTTTTGGCAGCTCTACATATAATGGCTAAAAAGGAGATAGAATGAACTGAGACCAACATGAGTAGGAGGCCATTACAAAACTTTGGGTGAAAAGTGATGGGCTTTGGATGAAGATGGTGATTATGGGAGTACACAGGAGACAAATATAAGAATTGGGGCAGAGGCATGAGATAAAGTTTAGAAAAAGCAAGAACGTTGTTAATAAAGGAAATGTCACTCATGAAGTTCTGTAGCCTGAAGAAAAGGGATGTTTATCATTTGTTCTGAAGCATATGAAAATTTATATGGTAGACACACATCAGTTTTATTTCTGAAGAGGACAAAATAAGTGATAAGGAAGATAAACTATAATATAGAATAAATTTATTTTCAGAGTGAGAAAAAAATACTGGTCAAGGGACACATGAGTATAAAATATTAAAAAAAAAAACTTCCAAGGAACATGATGCTAAAATATACATTTCAGTTTTATATTATAATTAATGGGAAAGGGAGAAAAGAATTGACAAGGGAAACAGGCAGATAAATGGAAATAAAGAAAAATAGAAGGGGAGAGAGAAAAGTAGTGGAGAAAGACAAAGAGGGATGATTGGAGAGAAAAGAGTTACAGATTTTCCAATGAGTGTTGACAAGATAAACTGCTCCTCACAAATGTTCATCTGTCAAAGGTCAAACAAAGAGCGGTCTAGTAGCAGAGGGAAATCAGAACTCCACCAATCTAATATCTCGCCAAAATTGTTATGTCTCACACTACAGTATAATCTGTCTGCCATTTAAATATTATACAATTATGGCTGGCTACCCAAAAAAGTATCAAAACTACCCCAAAACACCTTAATAAAAAAATAATTTAAATTCAATTTTACTTATTTACTACTTACTCTAAAGAAACTGCAATACATTATTTTGCACAGATGAAGTTACATTAAGTTAACTCCTTAATATATAATTTATTCCTAAGAAGAAATCAAATTTACGTGCTTGTATTCCCTTACCGAAATATAGGGGTATGGCCAGGTTTTGGTTTATTCCAGGTAAAGTGCGAAGGAACTGAAAGAAATTGGTCACTAGACACATCTTTCTTTAAAGGATGCTGAGATCCAGGGCTATCATCTATGGTAGTCTCTAGGGATGGTGATAAATTTCCTTGGTCATCTGGACAAACATCTATTTTTCCTGGTAAAGTGGCAGTTTGATCCTCAGAAGTCTTTCTTGTTTTCAGAGGGATGTCAGTCTCTGCACAGCACTGAAATGAAAAGTGTGCAGGACTCACGCTTTGCACACCATGGAGAGAAGTACTTAGCCATGTGTCTTCTGTTATACTTCCCCTGGGAGAATGACCAGGAGAGTGGGTTGGTGAATGATGAGGTGAGAGTGAACCAGCATAACAAATCTCAGCACTGGAGTGTCGTCGCTTCCCACATGGGGAGGTAGGTCTTGATGAGGGCCTGGATGTTGGTCTAGGGCTAAGCCAATTTTCATCAGTGATACTAGTTCTAGGAGAATGACAAGGAGACTGTCTAGGCGATAATGAATGTCCAAATCCATACTGTTGTTGCCAAGATTCATCACCAGGACAACCTCTTGGAGAACCACCAGGAGAAGCTAAAGGAGACCCAAGTGTAAATCGGGCAGCAGCTTCATTGAGCTCGGACTCTACATCATCATAAACATGAGAGATAGACTCACAAGAAGAAGCATCTGAGAACCAACTTCTGGAAGAAATGCTGCTGGCTGGGCTTGGACTAAGGGAGGAGTCTCTGTATGATGGTTCAAGAGGAAGATAGAGATGATCCCTAGAAGGTCTTTCCAAATAATCACCTTCTGAGCCATTTGTGTGCAGTTCATCTTCATGAGCATCTATTCCTTGATGACAGTTGGGAGAAATTGATGTAATTTGAATGCTAGGACATTCAAAGGGTTTGGGACCCCCTAGTGGATTATACTTAGATTCAGGAATCTCACAAATTCCTTCATAGTTTTTGTGACCTTGAAGATGAAGAGATGGTGACAAAACTGAGGTGTGAGACTGTAATCCATGATGAGGAATACAAATTGGCTGGTTTACAGTTGACGGAGATTGATCTACATTAAAGATGTAAATGGATGCACAATCAGCTCGTTCAGTATCTGGTGGGGAAAGAAAAAAACACAATGACTACAAATAATGTAAATGAGAAGAACATAAAAAATGAAGCTGAATCCTTACTAACTATTATAACAATTTTGGTCCCCAAGAATAAAATACTTCCTCCCTTTCTGTAGAGAAAGGAGACTATAGCTATGGAATGTTGTACACAATTAAAGATGGAGTCACTACACCCAGCAGGTGGTTGTACTTAACTATTTTTCTTTGTTACAAGGAAGAACTCATGAGGAATTGGGAAGAAAGAAGGAGATAATAATCATTTGATTTAAGAACAAAAGTCATCAATAAAACTTTTAAAAAGAAACTGAGAAGGGATAGAGAAACTCACAGAAGATAAAATGGACAAATTTGATTGCAAATTTTATACAAAACTTGTAAATTTTATACAAGTTTTGCACAAACAAACCCAATCAAGTAAAATTAGAAGGGAAATGGGTTAACTAGGGAAAAAATAGGTAAGAAATTCATTCAAATTTATAAAAGCTAGAACCATTCCAGTAGATAAATGGTAAAAGATATGAACAGGAAATTTTCAAAGGAAGAAATCCAAGGTATTTATACATATATATAAAAATACTCAAAATTACTAGTAACTAGAGAAATGCAAATTAAAGCAATTCAAAGTTCTACTTCACACATGCAGTTTGGCAAAGTTGCAAAAGGGAGAATGACAAATGTCAGGGGCCCTATAGGAGCACAGAAACATTAATGAACCGCTCATACAACTGTGAAGTGGCACAGCCATCCTGAAAAGCAATTTGGAATTATTCCCCCAAAAGTTACCAAATTGTACATGCCCTTTGACTCAGAAATACCATTAGTAGGCTTGTACCCTAAAGAGGACAAAGTAAAAAGGAAATGCATCCATGTGAACAAAAATATGCATGGCAGTTTTTTTCATGGTAAAGTAAGGTGGTACCCACCTATGAAGCTAAATTATGGCATATGAATGTAATGGATTGTTGCACTGCAAAAAAAAAAAAAAAAAGTGGCAATTTCAGAAAAAACTGTAAAAAATTCTATAAAATGATGAAGAGTAAAATGAACAGAAATAGAAGAACAATTTATAAAATGACATCAGCATTAAAGAGAAACAACTTTGAAAGATTTTAGACCTCTTGTAATGCAAAGATAGATCAGGAATACGGAGGAACAAAGATGAAGTAAGTTAGCTACCTCCTTCCAGAGAAGTAATAGTCTCAAAAATGCAGAATGAGGCATATTATTTTGGATATGGCAATGTAGTAATTTATTTCATTTGAATATGCATATTTCTTATGAGGGTTTTCTTTTTCTTTATTGTTCAGCTGGGGGAAAGTAGCAGGGAGAAAAAAATAAGCCTTTATTTGGAAAAAATGAAGACAGAAAAATTTTTAAGAGAGGAAAAAAGAAAATAAGCCCACTCCCCCACCCCCACCACCCCAATCAACATTTTAGGTCAGCTACAGATTTGAAAATTTGTGCACATACGCTTGTATTTCTAACATTTATAGAACTGTAACAGAAAAAAAAAAAAGGTTAGTCTACGTAAGCCAATTACCTCAACCTAGAAAAGTGCTAAAAAATTTTAAGGACAAGCGGAACCTCTGAATGGATATATGCTTAATCTCTATTTGTTGATATGGTTGAGAGAATGATTCCTCAGCACTCTTCATCACATTCAGCATTTTGCTGATTGTAAGAAAGAGAGAAAGAAGACAGTTCAGTGAAACCCATAACAACTGCTACAAAGTAACTCAAAATTCATGGAGTGTCAATAGCACTATCTTCACATTAAAAAGTCCAAATCCTTCCTGGAATAATTGAATCGAAGCCAATCCTACCATATTGAGTGCCCTTTGATATCTTCCGTATATAAACATCCCATAAGTTCAACAATTACTAAAATAGAATTGGGCACTATCGGTTTTATTACTGACACAAATATTCGTTGTTGTTCAGTCATTTCAGTCATGTCTGACTCTTCACAAACCCATTTGGAGTTTTCTTGGCAAAGACAGTGCTATTTACTTCTCTCTATAACATAAATATTTACAATGATTAAAATGTCCAGCACAATAGGAAAGGTATTTATGTTCATACTAGTTATATTTGAACTTGATTGTCTTTACCTTTGACATTAAGAACTAACAGTATTTGTAAAAGGCTTTAAAGTTTGCAAAGTACTTTACATGTTATCTCATTTGATTCTCAACAATCTCATAGGTGGCGTAATTACCCCTATTTTAAAGATGTGAAAAATGAGTCTTGGAGTTACATTAGCTAATTAATGTCTGAAATCCTGTTTTCTAATGTTTGTCCTAATTCTGTGTTTTTGCTGTTCTTTATATTCTCATCTATTTGCACAGTTCCTGACACATTTAAGACGAATGAAGCAGGATTCAAACTTAGGCTTTCTTGATTCTAAGTCTAATACTCCATCTACTACAACATTTAGTTGTCTCTAATTAATTAAGAGCTAGACTATATAGTGAACGCTGTAGAATTTCAGAAGAGATCACTGAAGGTCCACTTAAGGAACACTTCACAGAGGAAATAGAGGAGCTGAGGGAACTATAATCCTTCAGCTTACACAGGTTTGCAAATCTGTTTCATTCCTGACTCCTCATTTTCATTCATCCTACATACTGAATCAGTTGCCAAAACTTGTTTCTGCCTCCACAGTATCTCCTCCACCATATCTCTTAAATTTAACCCCTTCTCTCTAAATCCACAGAGCCATCACCCTAATTCAGACCCTCATCACTTCTTCCCTGGATTTACCTCCTAATTTGTTCCTTGCCTCGGGTGTCTCCCCATTTGAATATATCCTCCACACAGCTGATCATGATTTCCCTAAAAGACAGATGAAATATTTGCCTTCTCAGTAAACTCCAGAAGCACCTTATTATCTCTGGGGTCAAATATAAATTCTTCTGTATGGCACTTAAAACTCTTCACAACCTGGTTTCAACCTACCCTTCCAGACTTGGTCAAGGTCTCTATAGGACAAACAGGCCTTCTTACTGTTCTTATTTCCTGTCTTTGCTTTTGCACTGGCTGGCTGCCTTCCAAGTGTGAAATGCACTTCTTCCTCAACAATGCCTCTTAAGACTCTCTAGACTCCTTTAAGGCTAGATCAAGTGTCACTTTTTACTGATCCCCATCTGCTAATGCTTTCTTCCCCCTGAAATCACTTTTTATCATTTTTATATATACACTTCTGTGTTAAAGGTACTTAATCCCTTTTTTTAGATGTCAGGGACTCCTAAGGCAGTCTAATGAAGCCTGTGGACCCTTCCTCAGAATAATATTTTAAATGTATAAAGTAAAATACAAAGATTACAAAAGAAACCAACTATATTTAGGGCCAAAATACCGAAAAAACAAATTCATGGACCCAAAGTTAAGAACCTGTGCTCTATACGTACATGTTGTCTCCTTCAATAGAATGTAAGCTCCTTGAGGGCAGGAATTATTTCACATCACAGCAATGGAGGGCTAACACTTATTTTTTTTTTTAATTTATTTATTTAACTTTTAACATTCATTTTCACAAAATTTTGGGTTCCAAATTTTCTGCCCATCTGTCCCCTCCCCCCACACCAAAACACCGAGCATTCTGATTGCCCCTATCACCAATCTGCCCTCTTTTCTATCATACCTCTCTGCCCTTGTCCCCATCTTCTCTTTGGTCCTGTAGGGCCAAATAACTTTCTATACCCCTTTACCTGTATTTCTTATTTCCTAGTAGCAAGAACAGAACTCGACAGTTGTTCCTAAAACTTTGAGTTCCAACTTCTCTTCCTCCCTCACTCCCCACCCCTTCCCTTTGGAAGGCAAGCAATTCAATATAGGCCATATCTGTGTAGTTTTGCAAATGACTTCCGCAATAGTCATGTTGTGTAAGACTAACTATATTTCCCTCCATCCTATCCTGCCCCCCATTGCTTCTATTCTCTCTTTTGATCCTGTCCCTCCCCCATGAGTGTTGACCTCAAATTGCTCCCTCCTCCCTATGCCCTCCCTTCCATCATCCCCCCCACCCTGCTTATCCCCTTGTCCCCCACTTTCCCATATTGTAAGATAGGTTTTCATACCAAAATGAGTGTGCATTTTATTCCTTCCTTTAGTGGAATGTGATGAGAGTAAACTTCATGTTTTTCTCTCACCTCCCCTCTTTTTCCCTCCACTAAAAAGTCGGGGCTAACACTTATTGACTGAATGGGCCCAGAACAGCAGAAGTCCATAAAGAGTGATGTGGATCATATCTGAGAAACTGTGCAGAATATTCAATGACCCTAAGCTGCTCTGCACCACAAAGATCCAACTACCAATATTCTTCCACTGATGGCAAAAAGCTTCAAATCCTTGAACACCATGATATCAAAAGAATCAAAATTACAAATAACTCAAAAGATAATGTAAAACAGACACTAGAATTGAAGTGGTACAAGCACAAAATTTCAAAACAAAGAGAACTGTATAAGAAACTACTACACTTACTTAAGAACTACATATATTAAATTTAACAAGGGTGTTCTGTTTGTGTACACTTCTGCATTTGCTTCTTTTGTGCATTTCAAGAAATATTTTATTGGTGCTTTTTTCTCATGTCTAGCACTATCTACTAATTCATGCTCCTTTACTCTCTGTTGATTCCCCACACCATCAAGCAGAAAACCTCCCTTGCAACAAATACATATAACCATGCAAATAAATCAATATTTTGGTTATGTGTAAGAATACACAGTTCCTTTTGTGTCATCACTTTTTTGCCAAGACAAGTGAGGTATATTTCAGCCTAGGTCCATCTAAATCAGATCAACAGCTACTGCTTTGGTCAAGCTTCTAAAGTCTTTCAAAGTCATTTCCCCTCATACTATTAATGTGGTTACTTGTGCAACTCTCCTGGTTCTACTCCTTTCACTCTGCATCTCATCTAAATCTTTTCGTATTTCTATCATAATTATGATTTCTTATTCACAATGCACAGTTTCTTCAGTCACTTCCTATTAGATAAGTACCTATTTTGATTCCAGTCCTTTGCTACAACAATCAGCAAAAATTTACCTTCCTGACTCAGTCAAGTTCAAATCAACCTTCAGAAACTTACTGGTTGTCTGATCTTGAGCAAGTCACTTAACAACTGTTTGCCTCAGTTTCCTCAACTGTAACACCACCTACGTCACTGGGTGGTTGTGAGACTCAAATGAGGTATTTGTAAAAACACTTATTAGCACAGTCCCTGGCACAGTCCATACTATATAATGCCTATTCCTTTCCTTTCCCTATTCCCTCTTACCTTCACTTCCCAACTCTCCCATTGAAAAAGAAAAACAGAACCTGTTTAAAAATGTGTATAGTTGAACAAAACAAAATTACAAATTAGTTATGCCAAAAATAAGTCTCATTTTGTAATCCTTCCCCATCTGTCTGTTAGGAAGTGAGTAGTAGCATGTTTTATCATTAGTCTTCTGGAACTGTGGTTAGTCAGTACACCAATCAGAGTTCCTAAATCATTCAAAGTTAGTTGTCTTTACTACATTATTGTTGCTGTATAAGTTATTCTCCTGGTTCTGCTCACTTCACTTTACATCAATTCATGTCTTTTCCGGTTTCTCTAAATAAGTATTCCACATTTATATGCCATAACTTACTTAGCCATTCTCCAATTGAGAGGTATCCCAATCAGCTTCCAATTCTCTGCCACTACAAAAAAAAGCTATAAGTATTTTTGAATAAGTCCTCTTTTCATGGATACGCTGTCCTCTCTAGGTTTTTGAGACACTGATCTCTGCAGGTAGCAGATTAAGTGCTGGACTTGGAGTTAGAGTGACCTGAGTTCAAATCCTTATTGAGCCACCTGTTAGCTGTGTGACAGTGACGACAAAACTAGAGAGGACAGAGTATCCAGGAGAAGAGGGTGACTGACTCTCAAAAGTCACAGAAAAATGAGAATGGAGATAAGGTCATTAAGATTGGCAAGCAGATCACCGGTAATTTTGAAAAGAGCAGTTTCAGTCACTTGAATGATGCTGTACTACATCTAAACCTCATTAAAAATAGAAGTAAAAAGGAATATAATTGTTTTTAAAATTTCCATAAAGCAAATACTTAATATACATAATTTTATAAGCAATAGATCAGGACAAGAAGAGGAAACATTACATAAAATTTCAATTCCAAAGCCATATCTATCAAAAAGGACAAATAAACATCTTCAAAGTATTGTGTTGACTTTTTTCAAGTATACTGTATCTTTAATAGCTGTTCAGCACTAAGCAATACAGAAATCACTGTGGTGCACAAGAAAATGTCCTAGGCAGGCTCAGAGAACTGCTGAAAATGTATAGCTAAAAACAGACCCTGAAGTGTGGCAAGTCTCCAAAACCCTGCTCTCCATTCAGACCCAACATAGACTGTTTTGCACCTAGCACTCTCACATATAATATCACATTTTACAATTATCTGTGTTGGTGTCTAGTTGTCCCCAGTAAAGTAAGCTCTTCGGAAGCTGAAACTCATTTTTATCTCAACTTCACAATCCTCCAGCGTGGAATACATTAGTCAGTTAAGATCATACACTTATATCCCCATTTTAGAGATGAAGAAACTGAAGCCCAAAGAGGGTTACTGAGCTTTAGAGATGTATTTCAAACCTAGCTCTTAAATCAAACCCAGATTCAAATTCAGCACTCTTTACCTATACCACCACATGCTTTTAAGATAGGTGACAAGGAAGGAATCCAAAATGGCTTTTATTGTTTCTTTATGAATTACTAGATCAAAGTTAAACTGGTAATATAGTAATAATATGTCATAAATTTGCCTTGCAATCTATGTACAGTCAGGACACATTCTATATCCATAAGGCAGCAAGGTGGTGTAGCGCTGGTAGAGCACTGGATCTGGAGTCAGGAAGACTCAAGTTCACATCCAACTTTATACAGTTAGTTAAGTTTGTTCAGTCATTTTTCAGTCATATTTGACTCTGTGATCCCATTGGAGTTTTCATGGCCGAGACACTGGGGTGATTTGCTATTATCTTCTCTAGCTTATTTAAAAGATGAGGAAATTGAGGCAAAAAGGGTCACACAAGCATTAAGTGTCTGAGGCCAGATTTGAACTCAAGAAGATGAGTCTTCCTGATTTCAGGCCTGGCACTCTATCCACTGTACCACCTAGCTGCCCTTATACACTGTTACTAGTTGTGGACAACTTTACTTGTCTGCCTCAGCATCCTCACGTATAAAATGAAGATTAAGAACAGCACCTACCTCCCAGGGTTGTTGTGAGAATCCAATGAGATAAATGTAAAGCATTTAAGCTGGGTGCCTAGTACCAGGTGCTATATAAATGTGAGTTATCATATTCCTCATTATTATTATTATACCTGAAGACCTTTAAAATAATAAGCTAAGTGGATTCCAAAGGAAGAGAGAGACAACCTGCAAGACAGGAAACCAGAGGGGAGACAACGTGTCTGGGAGAGGGAAACCAGGAGCAAAGTTTTGAAGGCAGAAGTGTTTGTGTGTTAAAGACAGCATGACCAATAAAGCAAGTCCAAGCTGGAAAATAATGCGAAATTAGAGTAGTAAAACCTTGAAAGGACCTTGAAGAACATGGTAAGCAGTTTACATCTGACAGAGAAACAACAGGAAGCCACAAAGATTTATGAGTAGGGATATTCCAAGACCAAAATGGCATTTAAGGAAGCTTGACATAGCCTGTCAGCTAAATCAGAGACAGAAGAGACAGTAAGATGCCTAAGTAGGAATCTTAAGTGAGATTAAGAGGACCTGTGCCAGGTTGGTGGCTACGAACAAGAAAAGATGAAGATCTGAGAGAAGAGACTAAACAGAATTTAGTGAAAGACTGGTGTTAGAAGCATGAAAGAAAGAAAACAATAATGAGCCTTGTAAAATCTGCAACACCCTCTACCAAAAGCAAAGAATAGTAAAAATTCAAATGACATAGAGAACATCTTTGGGTTTAAAATAAACAAAACCACATAAAACTCCTAGGGGCAGCTGGGTGGTACAACGGATGGAGCACTGGGCATGGAGTCAGAAAGACATAAGTTTAAATCTAGCCTCAGACACTAGCTATGTGACCCTGGACAAGTCACTTAATCCTGTTTGCCTCGGTTCCTCATCTGTAAAATGAACTAGAGAAGGAAATGGCAAACTAATCTAATATCTTTGCCAAGAAAACTCCAAATGGATTCATAAAGAATAAGACACAACTGAACAACAACAAAAACTCCCAAGAGAGCCTACATATTACTTACAATAAGTATAGCCAAAATCAGATGAATGTATATTCACAGGCATAGAAAAATGGGGAAGGTTACCCCTTTAAATAAATGTCTTAAAATTACAAGATTTTTATTTTCCTGGATCATAACTGTTTCTCTTTCCCTTTCTCCCTATTTTTTATATGCTCCTAATAAATCTAGGATAAGAAATGGATTCATTTGGTTTGGAGTGAGTTTCCTTTGCTCTCATCCCACATCACCAATCAAGATGCCAAAACTTGTTGTTTCTCTCTCCACAAGATAAAGAAATTATGGTCAATCAAAGACAAAAAGGAAAAGAAATGATTTCATTTTGAAAGTAAAATGATGTACACTGAACCTAAAAGATTCTAACTTTATAATAAAGTAGTAACATAAAATAAATGCACAAAATCACCAGTCTTTTTGTGTATTATGAACAAAACTCTTGGCTGAATGCATAAAATATTTAGGAGTCCACATACTTAAGTACTACTCTAAAAAGAAGAGCAACAAAGCACTGTGCTCTTAGGTTCTATACTACAGAATGATCTATATTAAGAGATCCAATCTTATGGGGGTTCTTGGATACTGCTCCTATAAGCAAATATAAAGACAGTCACTCTAGTACATGGCACACAGTAGGGGCTTAATAAATGCTTATTTCCTTCCCTCCCTATTTCCTTCTATAAAAATGTAATGGTAAGGGAATTTGAAGATCTTTGCTGCCCGTTAATAGGCCCATGAGACCTACTGTGAGCTTTGGCCCAGCCCACAGCCTAAGTCAAATGGAGCTGATGGTGGGAGGAGTTTGCTGAATGGGTAGAGCAGGAAGGGTACAGGAGGAAGAGAGAGTGAAGTGGAGCTAAGACAGAGAATAGGCAGAGCAGAGCAGAGCAGCTAGCATGAGTGAGGGAGTGATTTTGCCTAATGGAGCTTGTTTGTAGGGAGGTCTGACAGAGGAAAGGCTTGGGGATGACCTTGCTTCCTGCATTCATAACATGTATAGATTTCTTGGTTACTATGATGGATTTGGCTTTCTGATGTTTGAATAAATGTCTTGGTTTTGTCTTTGAGGAAGAGATTTTGGAATACTTTGGAAGCACGCATGCATATCCATAGCAGCTGCTGTAGGTATCACATTGGCACTACAAAGTGTCACATTAAAATACTGAATTCATCACAGCATTAAATGTACTTAACCTCTCTGTCCATCAATTTCCTCATCTGCCTAAAACAAAGCATCTGGATTTGATGTCCTTTAAGGTTCCAGATCTAAATCTCACATCCTATGAATTATTTATCCCCATTTTTAAAATTATTATCTATTTTTATTTTTTAACATTCACTTATATAAGATTTTGAGTTCTAAATTTTCCCCCTCCCCATGACAGCATAAAATCTAATATAGGCTATACATGTATAATCATATTAAACACTTCATCCACATTTTTAAACAACAGCACTTTTTTTCTGCAGGTACAAAAAGGATCAAGTATAAATTAACAAGTATTTATTCAGCACTTTCCAACGTGCTCAGTACTGTGACAGACACAGAAGTGTAAGATATGGTCCCTGACTTCAGGAAGCTTACAATCTAATTGAGGGAAAGGAACACAGGCATCAACTATGAACAAGAGGACAAAAAGAATGTGTTAGTTATATATCAAAAGAAGAAAAATTAAAGACTGATTATTCCACTAATTTTAGTCAAACCTCTCCTGATTACAACTTATATATTATAGTCAGAGTTCTTATATGCTTTGTCTATACCAAAATCTCCACAAAAGGACTAATCTGAAATTGTACTCTTAGTCCCTTCTACTTCAGATAATCCCCTTCCTTCAAGTCAAGATTGCCTTCAGGAAACTGCCAACCCAAGACTAAACTTTTTAATCCTCACATTCTACCTATATTGCTATATGACAGAGAGGTATAGAATACAACTATATTCAAAGAATTAAAAATGAATATCACACAGAGGGCAATGGAAAAATACAAAGCGAGCATGAATAGGATGCAATATAGAATCAATAAGGAATTTCAAGGAACAGCAACAAATGGTGTCATCAAGGAATTCTATCATAAGAAGACTAGAGAGAGGGAAGAAACAATTATTAATTTGCCTATTATGCACCAAGCACTGACTGTGCTAAGCACTTTACAAATATCATCTAATTTGATGCTAACAAAAAACCTGGGAAGTAGGTGCTATTATTATTCTTCACATTTTACAATTAAGGAGACTGAAGCAAAAAGATGAGCTGACTCAAAATTTGCTAGCAAATGGCAGAGACAAAGATTCTGACACACAGTTCATGACTCTTCCCATGATACCATGCCACTTCCCAAGTTACAGTGTCTAGAAATATTAAAATTTCAGACAAATTATTTTCATCATATTGTTAATATATTAAATACAAAAGAAAGAGAGAGAGATGTGGTGACTACAGGACAAGAATGAGGAATGAAAAGAAGATAGCCACAACGCTTCATGAGTACTCTGGTGGTAACATCAAGAGTAAGCATGGAATGCTTCCGACAGGTTAGGAAGACTACCTGTGGCAAAATTACAGAACATGAATAAGAGTCATACACGATGGGAAGGCATGGAAGAGGAAACTTCTTAATTGAGGTAAGTCATGATGTTAGCTGAGTGGTTTGAGAAGAAAAACTTCTGCAAGTTTTTCTTGTCATTAAGGCAAAATTTATACTTTTTGTGAACTTGTATTTCTTGTGAACTTTTACTTCTCTGGCTCTATTCTACTGTCCAATAGAACCAGTCTAATTTTTTGTACATGATAGTTACCTTCAAACACTTAAAATCAGCTGTCATGTTCCCTGAGACTTCTCTGGGCTAAACAATGCCAGTTCCCTCAACTGAGCCTCATATGGCATCAAACTGAGACCCTTTAACATCCTGGTTTCCCATCCTTCAGATACTCTGCAGCTTATCAACTTTCATTATCTTTTTTTAATACTCATATTCTACCTATGGTGCCTTATTAAGTATACAGAATTGAACACAAATACAAAGTTCTAAATGTAGTCTGACCAGGCAGCATACAGAGGAACTATTAACTTATTATATCCAGGGGCTCTCTTAAAGAAGTCCAAGATTACATTAACTTTTTTGCTTATTATATCACACTTTTGACTCCTACTAAGCTTGCAGTTCCAAACCTACAGATGTTCAAATTGTACCCACTTTCATGCTATATAGAAATGATTCAAGTACTGTCAAATGTTTTAACCCTAAGGTCCCTGGAGAGAAAAGAAAGATTCCAGGGCCCTCTAGAGATACCTTCCCAGGCATGATAGCTCTCCAAAAGAATGAAACTGCCATGGAGAAACCACTAAACTAGCTCAAAATGCTCTATTTTCTACAGAGAAATTCTGAAGAAAAATATTATACAAGTTCAACTTCTATCATCACAAGTTTATTTCCCTATCATAAAATGATCAAATAGTGCAATATTTGGAGATTATTTACTTTAATGAATTGATTAAACTGCCTCACTCAGGTTCCTATTCATTTCTCTATTTATTGCTATATCAAATGTTCACTTTTCCTTTCTGCCTGAGTACAGAAGATAGAAGAGAAGGTGTGGGATTAAGAAGTAAAATACATTAGACAGACAAAAAGACAATGGGCAAGGACAAAGAATTGGTCATGTGAATTTGAGTTATCAACAAAGATAACAAATGTCATGAAAAAGGAATATGCAGAAGTTGAGAAGAGAGGGGATAAGGACAGAGCCTTAAGAAATGCCTAG
Source organism: Notamacropus eugenii (assembly GCF_028372415.1). Lineage (NCBI taxonomy): Eukaryota > Metazoa > Chordata > Mammalia > Diprotodontia > Macropodidae > Notamacropus > Notamacropus eugenii. Next base: position 696,652,392 of record NC_092872.1, on the reverse strand, counting down.
TTTGGGCACAGGTCAGTGCTTCAAATGTTATGTTTATGTGACAGCACTTTCACAAACTTGTTCTTTTGATCACAATCCCTGTCAACTTTGCCATTTTTAATACAGCAGCACTAGCTATTTACAACTACCTTAATTACAGCAATCAAAATGTTTCTTTGGCCATAATTATATAAATTATTGAAATTATCTCGAATTGGTAATCATTATATGGTAGCTAATGGAAAGAAAACCAAAACCTTAATGGGATTTATTGACTTCTTTAGCAACAGAAAGCAGCTAATAAGAAATCTTTTGCCAGCACAATTTTTGTATATATAACTAAAATAAGACATTTCCCAAGTTATACTATCAAAATAATGGATTTTCATTTTCTTCATGAAATGATAGAGAACCTAGGAAAAATTCAAGCTCCTTTTCAATTGATACCAAAAGATATAAACACTATTTCTTACAGAACAATTCTAAAGAAAAATTATACTAGTTCAACTTCTGCCACCACAGATTTATTTTCCTATCATATATGACCAAATTCTAAGATACTTAAGGGATATTTGCATGAACGCAGTGTGTAAGCTGCCCCATGCTCAGGTTCCTACTCATTTCTCTATCTACTTCTATGTCATATACTCACTTTTCCTTTCTGTTTCGGGGTACAGAAGAGAAAAAAGGAGGCAATAAAGCAGTGGGATTAAGAAGTTAAACAAGCTAAACAGACAAAAAGAAAATAGGCAAAGACATAGAAATGGCTAGATGAATTTGGAAGTTACCAACAAAAACTATGAAAATGAGCAGTGTATATTATGCAAAGCTTGGAAGAAAAATATATGAATTATAGAAACATAACAGTACTCTGAAATCACTTACCTTTGGTAAAAGAAGAAAGAAAATTTGGTGGAAACAAAGAATATTAATAAAGCAGTCTTTTAAAGCCACCTAATTTAATCTTCTCATTTAACAAATGAGGAAATGGAGGTCAAGAAAGATTAAATAATTTGCCTGTGGTTACATAAGTTTTAAGTGTTTGAGAAAGGATCTAAAACCAGGTCTTCCAGACCCCAAGCCCAGTATTCTATCCCCTATATCAATGATATCAAACTAAAACAAGGCCACATATTGACTAAGAATACCACAAATAACCACAAATTAACACTACCCATGTTGTATTGTATTTTCATTTATTTTGTTAAACATTTGTCAATTACATTTTAATCTGGTTCCAGCCACACCAGAGAATCTGACAGTGGCTGGCTGACTGGTCTTGACAGCTCTGCTCAACACCGTGCTGCCTTTATATAATTTACACTAAAACACTATTGTAACTAGTAACATATTTGTGACCTTTACACTAAACAGATGAATTCCAATAGATCTGCAAATTTCAGTCAAGTAAATCCTATTTTGCCACTGACTACAAGCAAACCACAAAGCGGGGGAAGGGGAGAAAGTTCTTTATAAATATAATCAATACGGAAAACAAATATAGTCTTTAATCCACAACTGAAAGACCACACAGGGAGAATTACTATCAATAAAAGTGCTGGTAAAATTTTACATAGAACATAACAACTCTTACTAATTATCAGAATTTTCACACCAGAGAGAGACCCTAAAAATGTAGTCAATATAGCAAAACATTCAGTTCTATTACATAACTGGTGATATATTTTTAAGTAATATAATTTCCCAAGGAATAAGCTGAAAACTTTTAGCAAATGAAAAAGAAAATACCCAACTGTCACCTCCCTGATATGACTTTTACCAAGTCATAATGTCTCTCACTTTTCTCACATGCTAAATGAGGTCACACTAGATGATTTCTAAGATTCCTTCTAGCTCAGAGTCTGACTGAGAAGCATGGATGGAGTAGTCAATGAATAGTGTATTGGGCTTAGAATCAGGAAGACCTACGAGGTAAAAGACTTACTACAGCTTTGTGACCGTGGGCAAGTAAGTCACTTTGTGTCTTTGGCTTCAGCTTTTTCATCTACATGTAAAATGGTGTGGAACTCACTAACTTAAAGTCCCCTCTAGTTCTAAATCTATGATCTTCTATAAATCTTTTATATATAGAATACCATTCTGATCATACATAAAACACTTAGCTGAGGAAATGTTGTCCTTTTTTAACACTTTTTAGCCACCTGCACCTCTCAAGCATTAAAATTTTTCCTATAACTAGAAATGACAGAATTCATTATATCCTTCAGCCTATATAGAATCTAACACACTGGGTGGTCAACAATAATGTATTTCTCCAGGTAAAATAATGTTTTCCAGCCTAATAATTAATAATCTATTCTGTCAATTTTAAAATTCCACATTTAACAAAACTTAAGTCGATCACATTATTCAACAAATTATGAAAAGCCTTGGGAACTGGCCCCAGTTATTGACTATAGCAAAATTACAGCTGCCTTCCTATTTACATATCTGCTATACACACACATGCACACACATAGGCATACTACAACATAGTCATTTAAGTCTTTCATTATTAGCACAAGTATTCGTTGTATTTATTTTCTTTGGATCCAACAAACACTTATTAAGAATATATTATGCGCAAGGCAATGTGCCAGGCATGGGGGATACAAAAAACAAAACAAAACAATCCAAACCCTGCTAATATGGGAAGTGAGGAGGGAATACTGGGGAAAAATATGTACACAGATGATTGTAAACAAAGTAATTTACAAAAAGAGAATATTGATAACTGGGTCAATCAAGAAAGGCTTTATAAAAGAAAAACACAATACTTTTCAAAGGAAAAATGGAACAGATGGTACAATATCAAAAATTTTAACCTGCTTAAACTATATATGACTTGCTTCAATTTTCTACTTTGAGGATCTTGACCAGAAAAAAACCTGTTAAAATTGCTTTAAAGATGGTTTAAAGAGATTTAATGCAGAGAAATCAATCAGAAGACCCTTGTAATAATGTGAATGAGAGGTAATGGTGGTTTGAACTAAGGATGTTGGAGAGAATAGGTCAGATGCGAAAAATGTTGTGGAAATATAACAGGTAAAATCTGGTATTTGATTAGAAATGAGGGAGAATGAGATGAGAGATGAGGATAATGCTGATGTTATGACCTAGGAGACTGGAAAAATAGTGCTGTCATTGAGAGAACTAAGAAAGTTTGAAATAAAGGATGGTTTGGAGGTAAAAATAAGTTCAGTTTTAGAAATGTGGAACTTGAGATAATTTGGCAGTTTCAAAAGTCTAACGGGCAACTGTCTAAAGTGAGACTAAAGTTCAGGGAAGACTGAAAATGTATGTATGTATATATACACATATATGAATATTATGTGTGTGTTTTTATTCACTTATCTAGGTTTGTTTTAATTTTGATATTTCCTCTAAAAAACTGGTAGTCTGACTCCATACAATCTAACTTATATCAATAATCTTTTGCATCTTGTTTCTTACATATAAAATCAGTTCCAAAAAAAAAAAAAGAAAGAACCCTGCTAAGAGTAAGAATTTAAGTCAAAAACAGGGAAGAGGGGCAGTTAAAACATAAATTTATCCCCACTTTCACCTGAATAATAAATATTTTCCTTTCACAAACTATTGCTGTTTATCTGTAAATCATTCAACTTTAAGCCCTACAGGAGTCTTAATTATTTAAGAAAAAAGGAAGGGGGGAGGGGTAGAAGCAAAGACATTTATTGTGCTTTGTCATCTTAAATTTCTTAACACAGGAAGTCAACGGTTTCAAGAAAACCCTTAGGCATAATCAGATTAAACTTTACTATTCTAGCTAGTCTTAAAGCTATTCTTACAAAATAGTTATTTTAAAAAGTAGTTTGGTTTATTATTAACTGCCCCAGGAGAAATCACTTTACCACAATTTAGGAATCCTAGATTCTGTAAACAATGACTCACTATGTAAACTTGGGCAAATCATTTCATCTTGTGAAAAACAAGCACACTTCTTGTCTCTCCAACTGCAAAATTATAATATCACTAACAGTGGCTCTATACATAAGTGATTTTATGTACAGTTCCACAATCATTTCAACAATTAATTTTCATTCAAAATTTTAATTTCTTTGTTAAACACCTATTATTTATAAATATGTAATAAAATATAAAAGATTAAGGCAGGTGCCGACAAAGAAACCATGCTATATCTTAGCATATCAAATTATATCAAAAATAATTAATTTCATTAAATAAATCTTAAAAATAATTAAAACCATTAAGGCACCATGCAACAATCCCTATACCATGCCACAGGGAAGGAAAGCACAAGCATATACATCAAAGTACTGAAGAAACTGGTTAATAGCTACAGCACCAAACTCTGCGTATCAGCTCTCTCCATCATCTCAAGAAAAAAGATTCTTCCTCCTCTAACCTGTCAGTTTTCATATTTGTGAAGAATTAAAGGAACGGAACATTAGGGCTCCTTACAGCTATAAAAGTGCTACTTGAGTGACCCTAGGCAAGTTAACTTCTCTCTAGTGCTCAATTCTTCATCCATAAAATGAAGAAGGTACCAAATAAGCAGAAGGGAGGAAGGGAGGGAGGGAGATCCAATATATGCCAAAATAATCTTAACAGCACTCTGTGGTAGTAAATAACTAGAAACAATGAGGGTAGCTTTTGACTGGGAAATGGATTTTTAAAAGATGATATCTGAATGCAATGGATTACCATACAATATAAAATGAAAAATGAAGAATTCAAAGGAACAGGAATTCTCTTCCAACATGCCTCTACCCAGGTCTTGGCCCTCATCCCCTCATGCCTGAACTACTACAATAGTTCAAAACTTTGCTATCTTGTCACAAGCCTCTCCCACTCCAATCCCATCTTCCACTCATCAAATTGATCCTCCTAAAGTCCAAGTCTGACCATTCCATCCCCTACTATTCAATAAACTCCACTGGCTCCCTATCATCTCCAGGATGAGAGGTTTTTAAAAGTCTTTGGCTTTCAAAGCCCTTGAGAATCTGTCCCCTTTCTACCTTTCCAGTCATTTTACATTTTTCTCCCCTTCTACATTCTGTACAATCCAGTAATACTGGATTCCTTACTGTTTCTCTTATCTTCAGACTCCGGAAATTTTCACATTCTGTCCCTCCAGTCTGAAACCCTCCTTCCTCATCTCTGACTCATATCTCCCTTAAGTCTCAACTGAAGTCCCACTTTCTGCAAGAAGCCTTTCCTGGTCCTCTTTAATTTCACTGCCTTCCCCCAGAAGCTAACTCCCACAAATCTGATATGCAGCTTGTTTGTACACAGTCATTTGCATACTGCCCTCTCCATTAGACTTTGAACTCCTTAAGAGTAGAAACTGTCTTCTGCCTTCCTTTGCATCCCCAGTCCTAGCACAGTGCCCAAAGCAGGTACTTAACAAATGCTTGTTGACTCTGAGGTACTACTCACACCTACTGGAATGGTTAGCATGACAAAACAGGAAAATGATTATGTTGGAGAAGATGAGGCAAAACTGGAACACTAATGCATTGTTGGAGTAGTGAACTGATCCAACCATTCTGGAGAACAATCTGGAACTATGCCCAAAAGGCACACCCTTTATACATACCCTTTGACCCTGCAATACCACTTGTAGGGCTGTATCCCAAGGAGATCATAAAAAAGGGAAAAGTATCCACATGTACAGTTATCAGCTCTTTTTGGAGAGGCAAAGAATTGGAAATTGAGGGGATGCCCAATTGAGGAATGGCTGAACAAGTTGTGGTATATGAATGTAATGGAATACTATTGTTCCATAAGAAATGGTGAGCAGGCAGACTTCAGAAAAACTTGGAAAGACTTGCATAAACTGATGCTGAGTGAAGAGAGTAGAACCAGGAGAAGACAATAACAGCAACACTGTTCAATGACCAACTTTATTGGACTTCACTCTTCTGAGCAATGCAGTGATCTAAGACAACTCCAAAAGACTCATGGGGGAAAATGCATCCACCTCCAGAGAAAGAGCCACGGAGTCTGAGTGCAGATCAAGCAGACTCTATTCTCTTCTTTTTGTTGTTTTGTGTGTTTTCTTGCTCATGGTTTTTCTCTTTGGTTCTGATTCTTCTTTACTACATGACTAATGTGGAAATATGTTTAATATGATCATCATACATGTGTAGTCTATATCAGACCGCACACCAGCTTAGGGAGAAGTAGCAGAGGAAGGGGGAAAGTATAGAACTCAAAATCTTACGGAAGTGAATGCTGAAAACTAAAAATAACTTTTAAATTAATTTATTTCATTTTCAACATATACTTCCATAAGATTTTGAGTTCTGAATTTTCTTCCTCCTCTCCCTCTCCCCCAAGACAGCATGCAAATTGATATAGGCTCTCTATATAAATTCATATTAAACATATTTTCACTTTAGTCATGCTGTAAAGAAGAATCAGAACCAATGGGAAGAATCACAAGAAAGTAGAAATAAAACAAAAAAGAAAGCAAATAGTATGCTTTGATCTGCATTCTGACTCCATGGTTCTTTCTCTGGATGTAGGTAGCATTCTCCATCATGAATCTTTTGGAACTGCCTTAGATCCCTGCACTGCGGAGAAGAGCTAAGTCTATCAAAGTCAATTATTGCACAATGTGGCTGTTATTGTATACAGTGTTCTCCTCGCTCCTGCTCATTTCACTCAACATCAGTTCATATAAGTCTTTCCAGGTTTTTCTCAAGTCTTCCTGTCATGATTTTTTATAGCACAATAGTAGCATTTCACTACATTCATATATCACAACTTGTTCAGCCATTCCCCAATTGATGGGCATCCCCTCAATTTCCAATTCTTGGCTACCACAAAAAGAGTTGCTATAGATATTTTTGTACATGTGGGTCTTTTTCCCATAAGAGTAATAAATTCTTGTTGACTTGACATCAGGCTTAAAAGAAAAAAAGCTTCAAAAGTTACATCTGATTTAAAGTATATTTACACGAGCTATGACAACACTAACTACAAATTTAGAGACTAATGGTGTCCTCTGCTATTTGATACACTGAAGCTAAAACGTAAGGTGGGACAGGCTGCCAGACATACCTGTGAGCAAAGAAAATGTCTATAAGGAAGACCCCTCACACATAAAATACCTAAATAAAGAGGTTAATTTGGGGACAAAGAGCATCTCATAAAAATTTTGCTCAGGTTTCCTAAAATTCAAATCCTAAAACCATCTTTTAGATAGCCACAGGCTCAAGCTAAAAAATTACAAATACTCAATGCCTTTTTCACTCTTTGGCTAGTAGGGCAGTAGCATTTCACCAGCATTCATTCTCCAAAGTGCTGGGTGTCTAACTCCTAAATCACATGTGAAAGTAAAATTGCATCCCCAACAGTTTAACTAAAAAGTCAAGAGTTAGTACTCAAAATGGTGCCAACAGTCCATTTGGGATAGGGATCCTCAAAAGCAGTGGACCCCAAAGTACTGGCCCACAGGACAGATGCAGAATTAAGTAAGGACTGGCTTCCAGTAGCACCTAGCTTGGACCAGAAAGGACAGGGCAGGAGCTATAGCAAAAAGCTTCAGTGATTGAGGCTGGGGTGACAAGTGTATGACATGTATGAAGTCCCCTGGACTCATTAAAGTGGCTGAACATTCATCTCTCTCTACTGACCTCCCAAGGACTAAGGAATTGTCATCCTAGGGACAGCTACAGACAGAGCAAGCAGTACAACCAAGACCCAGACTAGATGAATGTGATCAAGAAGTGGCAAAAGTCAGTTCCCAGGTGATAAAGGGAAGTATTGGGAGTGAGTATTGGGAGTGAGTATTGGGAGCAGCAACAGGCTCAGTATTGGTGCAAGGTGGCGGTCAATCAGTAAGTATTTATCACCTACTATGTGCCAGGAACTGCTTTATGTATTAGATATTAAAAAAAAAAAAAAGTTAAACAGTCCACACCTTCAAGGAGTCTACATTCTGTTGTGGAAGACAACGCATATAATACTGGCATATGCTAAAGATACAAGACAGAGGCACCAGTAGCAAGGAACAATCAGGAAAGGTTTCATACACAAGATAATACAAGCTAAATCCTGCAGGAAACTGGGGATTCTGGGAGGTAAAGGCAAGAAGACTGTATCACAGGCTCTAAGAAGAGCCAGTGCCAACAACCAGGAGATGGGAGACAGAATGTTTTGCATGAAGAACAATAACAAAACCAGCTTGACTAGACTGTAGTGTATGAAAAGGAGGCATAATGTATGGATGGATAAATGAGTTGGAGGAGAGGTTGCAAAAGAGCTAAAAAATGATACAGAAATTTATTAAGAAAAGTGAAGAAATTATTCCAAAACAAAGACTGTCTCTAACTTGAGTTGATATCAAGTTGAAAAATCACAGAGGTGAAGAGATTTCAGTATCCTGCTTAATTCTGCACGATTCCTTCTTAGAGTTTTGTGATACAAATGAAAAAAAAAAGTGGCACACTGAAATTTCATTTCCTGACCTGATCTCAGACCTCCATCTGCAAGTCATGGTCCAAGCTCTTCAAGAATTGCCTCTCCTTCTTCAGTGAGGCTAGAAGGACTTATATGAACCGATGCTAAGTGAAATGAGCAGAACCAGGAGAACATTGTACACAGTAAACAGCCATAGTGTGTGAGGACTGTTTCTGATAGACTTAGCCCTTCACAGCAATGCAAGGACCTAAAATATTACCAAAGGACTCTTGAGGAAAGATGCCATCCACATCCAGAGAAAGAACTATGGAATCTGAATGCAGAATGAAGCAGACCATTTTCTCTTGTGTTATGTTTTGTTTTGTTTTATGGTTTCTCCTATTCATTTTAATTCTTCTATGCAACATGACTAACGTGAAAATGTGTTTAATAAGAATGTATGTGTAGAACCCATATAAGATTGCATGCTGTTTCAGAGAGGGAGGGGAAGGAAGGGGTAGAAAATCTGAGACTTATGGAAGTGACTGCTGAAAACTGTAAACAAATAAATTAACTTAAAAATAAATAAATGAATGGGGTGAGGTGAAGAATTGCCTCTCCTCAATCATTCTGGATAGATGGGCTACAGATCTTTAAGAGCTCCTATAGATAAAACTAAGGAAAATGAAAGATGGCAAGGGGGTGGTTGAGTGCACAGCTGAGAAACAGACATCCCGTGGGGCCAATGCTCTGGTGCTGTCAGCAGTTTGGTGCACAAAGGTAAAGATGGACTCAAACCATGTTCTTTAGATTTGTCACAGTCATTCCCCTGATAGCCAGCTGCAGACTCCTTGGATAAGGAACTAAAATCTGCTGCTAAATTTAAATGCTCCTATAAAAAAGGTAACACTTTAATAGCTCAGGCATTCCAGGACACCAAATCCAAGAAAGATGGGAAGGTGGTCCAAAAGGAAATGTTCCTTTCAAACTTTGTGACAGAAGAAGAGTCTAGAATCTGAGCAACCAACAAGTATATCCAAATCACAAAAGGAAAACTAAAGACTTGGCTAGACACCATGATTTCCTAAAGAAAAATAAAGTACTTGAAGAATTATGGTTGCTTTGTTATTTATAGGTGGTTTAAAGAAAAACAGAACAAGGCAATACTCCAGGATGATCTATTAATAAGTACAACCTAAATCAGTGTCCAGAATGGTTACCACAATATGCTTTCCTCTATATTTTCAGACAACAGGTGATACAGTAAATTAAAGAGGCTCATTCCAATCAATCATCCTTCTAGTGTGGAATTCTAATAACTTAATTTCCTTAAGCAAATGGAATGCTGTCCTGTATTCTCCATCTGCCAGCAGTAAAATTTAAGTTCTAGCTAGCCCCTAATATTTATTGACAGCAATTGTTTGTAATTAACAAGGTGTGATAAGAGCAAGGTATAATTGATGTCTGTATGAATTTTGGGAAAATAAATTAACAAATGTCAGTAAAAAAAATTAAATAATCAAAAAGAAAGTAGGTTTTACTAACATTTACTATTTGGATTAACACTGGTGTCTTCTCAATTCGTATGTCAGAATGTGACATATCACTTACATCATACAGGTACTCTGAGACAAGAGTGAAGAGTTCTACATCAGGAATGGGCTGACAGTGGTGCCCTCTCTTGTGCATTCACTCCCAAAATATTGACATGTTGCCGTGTCATGAAATGTTAAGAGGCAGACAAAACAGATCTATAAGCCAAGTCTTCTTACTTTAAACCAGTGCTCTCATCATTATATCACAATGCCTCTACCACAGTGGCAAAAATATGATGATTGCCTTATATTGGCACTCCTTGTGGGAAGATTAAAAACGAAAGAGAAAAAAATAAAATCAAGAAAACCAACCAATATGGTTGTGCGTAGCAGTACCTGATTATTTATCTAGCATTTTGGGGCTGTAACAACACTTTGCAGACACCATTCTCATTTGACTATCAGACATCATTTTCTCCATTTTATGCATAAGAAGAAATATTAAGCAGGCAATCTAAAGTTACTTTAATAATAATTTAGTGTCTGAGCTGGATAGATACATAAAGAACTCCATAATCTATTTAGTTTTTTTAAAAAGACACATGCCAGACAACATACATAGGGAATTAATTATATTTAATATATAATTATAAAATATTATTTTCATATAAATAATTTTATGTAAATAATTATATTTAATATAATTAATTACAAATTTATAAGACCAAGAGTCATTCCCCAACAGATTAAGTCATCAAAATATATGAACAGTTCTTTAAAGAATTGCAAGCAATTAACAATGTTAAAGCTTACATAAAAGCACTGAAAATAAGAAAAACATAAACCAAAACAACTTTGTGAGACTCTACCTCTAGTTAGTAAAATACTAAAACTAAAATGTTCATACATTTTTACCCAGGGATAATGCATGGAATGAGCACTGGCTCCAGTCAGAGGCCCTAGAGTTCAAATCCTAGCTCTGATGTTTGTCACCTGGGTGACCTTGAGGTAAATCACTTTAGAATTTAGTTTCCTCAATTGTAAAATGAAGCAGGTACACCAGATGCCCTCTGATGTCCCTTCCAGCCCTAGATCTAGGTAAGATCCTATAACCAAAGTTCAAATCCTGATTCGATATTTACTAGACGTATGATTTACCCTGAATAAAATCACACTCTGTCTTAATTTTCTTATCTATAAAATATCTGCCTTATTTGTCTTATTTATTTGCATTGTCCCCTCAAGCATGTTGCAAGAAAAGCACTTTGCAAACCTTAAAAGTTCAAAAGAAATGAGGCTTCTTTTTTTATAAAAGTTTTACTCTATTTAAGAAGGCAGGGAGTAACACATTTTAGAAAAATTTTCACCCAAAATGGTTTATGTAAAACATTTTGATTTGACTATCTAGAGTGAGTCCAGATAGCCAAAGTTTCATTGTCTATGTCATCTACATTTCTAAAAGTAACATTTTTAAAAGTCTAAATTCTAAATCTAGTCAATTTTCAGAAAGCCTCAACCAACCAGATATCTGGTTAATTTAATTTCTGAGGCCTGGGCATAAAAACTTACTGCATTAGAAATAGCACATGTAAGAAAATAGCCTATAGGATGGTTTATTAACTCATCTACCATAAATCCAAATCATCTAAAGTAGATCAGCTGTTGCACTAATACTGCTATAATCCCATGCCAGAGAACTCCACATTCTGTCGGTATAACAGAAACATCTCCCATTGGCTTCCACAGAGGGTGTGGAGATGTCAAAGGATTTCTTGACAACAGAGGGGAATTTAAGGGATATTTAAAACTTCTACTGCCCCCAGGAAGCCAAGGAAGAGTCTGAGGTCAGGTATATAAGAGAATTGAGAAAAAAGTAAGCTCCATATTGAACACAAGGTAATTACTACAAACATGGTAAAAAAGGAAAAAGAAATGGCCTGTTTAGAGAGGTGATGGCTTCCCCCTCCTTAGAGGTTATTGGGAGATCAAATGAGAATACCTACAAAGGACTTAGCACAATGCCAGACACATAGTAGGTACTTAAGAAATGATTGTTTCCTTCTTTTCAGTACCTTATGACAGTGGGGATTTCTTTTGTGAATGGGTTGAACTAAATGATCCCTGAAATCTCATCCAAATTACAAATTCTATGATCCTGATTAGGGTGTATAAACCAATACAGCACCTTTTGATTCTAAAATCTTAGTATCCACCACTAGGGGGCCCCAGTTTAACATGCTGTGAGGAGCACTGCATCTCCTTGCCTTTGACATCAATCAGGTCCCTTTTCTTTGTTCAACTTTATCTTACTCCACTAACTTAATCAGTAATCATAACTGACCAAAAAAACAAGTGCAGTGGCAGTAGTCACACTGAAATTAGAAGCAGCCAGAAGCCCATTTTTGTGGTATTAGTAACTATTGCTCATTTATACTGCATGTTAAAGGTTTGCAGTACCTTCCTCACAACCATCAAGTTAAGGGAGGTATCACAATTATCCCCATTGTACAGATAATTAAACTGAGGCTCAGAGAGGTTAAGTGACTTGCCCAATGTGCCAAAACTGTCAAGAGGGGGATTCAAATCTAGGTTTCTCCTGACTCTAACCACAGTGCTGATTTCAGTGTACTGTGCTACTATTAGAATCTGACAAGATAGCTTTTCTTTATTTTTCTGCAAGTTTAGAAAAATACATTAAGTGAAATGAAAGTAATAAGATACCACACTGGTTAAACTGAGAGCTCTACCTAGATAGTTAAGACTAATTTCAAAAAGGCAAGAAACTAGAAGGGGGGGGACCCCAAATCACAAGATTATATAGTAGATGAAGCTAGTAGGGATAAAATCAGAAAGGAAATTAGATAAATAAAATTTTTTCCCCTGCAAATATATTATATGAAGAAGATAAAAGGTCATACAGCCACCCCAATTCAACCCCTCTATCATTAAATACAAAGGAAAAGCTATTAACAAAGGGAAAAAAAAATCAAAGTTTTTTTTAAAAAATCATATTTCATGTCAGCCTTTTTTAAAAAATATTCAATGTGAACAGCTGATTAAAGTAAGCCCTATCTCTAATGAAAGTATACAAATCTAGACCACAATTGGGATGTTCAGATGAAGATGACCCTGATGTTAAAAACTACAGTTTAACATCAATATTTATAAAGATTAAGAGAATAAATCCATTTTCAAGCATATGTTTCAAGCATAATATGTTTAAATACAAATGGATGATAATAACCAATTCTCAGTTCTTAAAGGAATTTGTCCTCCGTTCAATCCCAGTTGTTTTGCTTACTACCCGGGTCTCAGTTTCCTCAACTCTAAAATGAAAAGGTTGAACTTGACAAGAGAGTCCCAGGTCCCTTCCAGATCCAGGTCTATGACTCTATCTGCTATGCTAAAGGGCTCATTTTCTTAAGGTTCACATATACCCATTTTTATTGAATGCATACTTGAAAATACTATATTTGCACTTTTAAAAATTGAGTGCACACATGTACCAAAATATTTACAGCAGTTCTTTTTGTGATGGCCAAGAACTGGAAATCGAGGGGATGCCCATCAATTGGGGAATGGCTGAACAAGTTGTAGTATATGAGTGTAATGGAATACTATTGTGCTATAAGAAATGATGAACAGGAAGACTTCAGAGAGGCCTGGAAGGACTTATATGAACTGATGCTGAGTGAAATGAGCAGAACCTGAAGAACTTTTCTGGTAGACTTAGTCCTTCACAGCAATGCAAGGACCTAAAAAATTCCCAGTGGACTCGAGGCAAAATCCCTTCCATATCCACAGAAAGAACTATGGAATTGGATCACAGGATTAAGTAGACCATTTTCTCTTGTGTTTTGTTTTGGTTTTTCTCATGGTTTCTTCCATTCGTTTTAATTTTTCCATGCAACATGACCAAGGTAAAAATGTATTTAGTAAGAATGTATGTGTAGAACCCATATAAGATTGCATGCCATCTCAGAGAGAGAGGGGGCAAGGAGGGGGAGAAAATCTAAGATTGATGAAAGTGATTGTAGAAAACTGAAAACAAATAAAATTAACAAAAAAAAAAAATGAATGCAGTTTTCATAAAATCTGGATTCCAGGCACAAAAATCCAAGAAAGTAAACTATTTACTAAAAAGGAAAGTCAATGCAATTGAAGATGACAAACATTTATTAAGCAACCACATCACCGCCAGATACAAAGTCAGAAATATAACAGGAGCTTACATCATATAAAGGAATACAATACACACAGATTAATACCAAATGTATACAAAAGTGATGAGAACAGCTTGAAGGAGAGAAAACTAACAAGTGGAGTGAAACAGCAGAGGTTTTGCATAGTGCATGACACCTGAGCTCTGCTCAGAAGAAAATGAATGATGCTAAGCACAAGAGGCAGTGAGGTTGCATGGCAGATTAAAAGCACTGGGCCTGAAGTGAGGAAGACCAGATTTCAAAACCAGTCTCAGACACATACTGGGTGACCCTGGGCAAAGTACTTACACTTTGTCTGCCTTGGTCTCCTCCGCTGTAAAATAGGGTAAATAAATAGAACCCTCCTCCCAAGATTGTTATGAGAACCAAATGAGATAATAAATGTAAAGCACACTGCCTGGTAGGCACTATGTAAATCCTACCTACTGTTAACATTTTCATTTTATTACTACTGCTAAAAGATAGCGGTAAGGAAGATGTGTATTCTGGACATGGGAGAATACCTTCAAAAAAGTATAAAGGGTGGGAGGAAGATCTGTGTGAATGGGTAACAGCAGGGACTATGAGTAAAACAAGCAAGTAATATGAAGTAAGAGAGGTAGACTGGCACCAAACTGTGTATGTAGGGTTTTAAATGTGAAACTGAAGAGTTTGTAATTTATCCCAGAAACAATAAATTTATTTTCAAAAACAGGGAAGAGATCAGAATCTGAAAACCACAAGCCAATAAGATGAACTTCAATTACTAGAAAAATTCTATTAAAAAAATTGTTAAAGCAGGTAAAAAAGGGAAAAAAAATAGCAGTATGGCTTAATTTTGGACAGATCATGCCAATGAACTTTATTTCCTGTTTTGACACAGATTAGGGGGACAATGTAGATATGGTTCACCTATCTTTGAGCAAAGAATACGATAAAGCATCTCACACTATTTTTGTGGACAAAATGAAGCAATATGGACTGGATAATAATACAATTAGATGAATACAGAACTAATAAGAATGACCTGACTCAAAGAGAAATCACTGACGTTTTAATGTCAAACTGCCAATGACAGGAGGTCTTCAGAGGAGTATTCTTAGGATTTATGCTTAGCCCTGTGCTGTTTAACATTTTTAAATCAATTACTTGGATAAAGGGCATAGACAAAATGCTCATCAAATATGCAGGAAACATCAAACTTGAAAGAGATAACAAACACAATGTAGTACAGAGAAAGGATCCACAAAGATGCCAACAAACTAAAGCAAAACCCAATCAGGATAAAGTGTAAAGTCTTGCACTTGCATTCAAAAACATCATCTTCCCAAGTACGGTTTAGAAAGCAGTTTGCCCGAAAAAGATTTAGGGGTTTTAGTGGACTGCAAGCTAAATGAATCAGAAGTATGGTGTGACAGTCAAAAGGGTTGCATTAAGGCATAGATTCCAGGAATTAAGAGATTCTTAGTCCTTCTACATGTTGCCCTGGTTAGGGAAATTACTTAAAACTTCCAGGTTTCAGTTTCTTCAGCTATAAGAAATGGGAAAATTGAATGACATGGCCTCTGAAGCCCTAGATCTGGAACACTATACTAAGTTCTGGGTGCCACATTTTAGGAAGGCCATTCATCAGCTGGAGACTGCCCAAAAGGGGCCTCAAGTCAATGTTCTATGAGGATGTTTAGACTGGAAAAGAAAAGACCCAGTGAGGATATGACAGTTCTCTTTGCAAGTTGGTTGGTTGGTTGTTGTCCTTCGTCTTCAAAGAGGATCAAAATGACATCACCATTGTAAAGTGAAATTTCAGTGTGTCCAACTGTGGCTGATCAGACCAATACAAGCTCGGAATGCTTTACCACAGGTTGGGCACAGACAGTCTGTATGAATAAAACAAATCTGAATAAAACAAAAATTTGAGTATCTATTACAGACAATACCTCTTTACACAAAATTGTTTAGCATCTTCAAATAAGGACCAGGGTTCTTATACTAAATCTGGATGATGAGAATTTTTATCATCCTGATTTAGTACGTATAAATGAATGAAGGTGAAATAAAAAGGGAAAATTGCTGAATGCCTCATTAAATCACTGAGTAATTGTGGGGTGGGGTAGGGGAAAGTGTGGAGAGATTAGCGTTGGTCAGTCCTTGGAGAGTCCTCCAAGTATCTTTTCCCCCTTTTAAATATTACCAAAATGGCGGTGTTCCTCCTCCTACTGAACTGTCATTGATCCCAGTAGGAAACAAAAACACTCTAAATAAATGAATTGATTTTTGAAACTAATATGAAAATAGAAACCAAAGTGTTCGCATTTCTTAAAGCAGCCCTAAGTGTACCCTTGAAGTGATATCTGATATAGTAAGCAGTACACAGGTGATATTGTATTTATGTAATTTTTAGGATGCTATGATGAAGCAGCTAGGTGGTACAGTGGATAGAGCACCAGTGCAGGAGTCAGGAGGACCTGAATTCAAATCTCACCTCAGACACTTGACACTCACAAGCTGTGTGACCTTGGGAAGTCACTTAATCCCAGCTGCCTCATCCTGGGTCACTCCAGTCATCCTGATGAATATCTGGTCACTGGATTCAGATGGCTCTGGAGGAGAAGTGAGGCTGGTGACCTGCACAGCCCTCCCTCACTCAAAACAAAGTCAAGTGCAAGTTATGTCATCATTCTCTGATGGCATGGTCTTCTTCGGCAACAAAGGACAAACACACACACAGGATGGAGTGGATATCCCAAATTTGTACATCCTGCATTTACTTTCTGCTCTCTCAATTCTGCTTTGCTCAAAGAGCATAGCACCTTTTCTTATGTGGGCATGCCATGCTGAGTGGTACTCTTTCTTTGCAAGTATCTATCATCTAGAAGAAGGACTAAGATTTGTTCTGTGTGAACCCAGAGGGCAAATCCAGGAGTACTGGGTGGAAGTTACACCCGAGATCAGGAAAGACTGAAGAATTAGAGCTGCACAAAAATGGAATTGGCAGTGGGTTTGAGATGGTAGATTCCATCTCACTGAGGTAGGCGTGGGGAAGTAAGAAGGTATAAAAAGAAGTAACAAATAATCAAATAATTAAAGAAGAAGACATTGAAATGTAGAAGATGAAAGAAATGGCTTGTGGTAGTAATTATACCAACTAGGGTGAAGGGAAAAATTGAAAAACAAAATCACTGAAAAAAAAAATGGCACCGGAACTTTAGAAGGTGATGTCCACAAGCAGAGATTCAGCTAGGGGATTAGGAAACAGCACTTTCCAAGTACAGAGACAATGTGTATAGAGAATGGAGGGGAATGTGAGATTGGGAAACAGTGAGGAGGAGGAGGAGGAGGAGGAGGAGGAGGAGGAGAACAGTTTCTCAAAGAACATATAGAAGGAAGTACCAGGAAATAAAGTTAGAAAAGTAATTTGAAGAAGCCAGCATGAGTCTTGAAAGTGGAAATAAACAAATCTTACATTTAATAAGCAATGCTAAGAATTGTCAGAATAGGAAATGCCTCTACAAAATCTCTGACAAATGGCTGTCCAGTCTCTACTCATGGGTTTTAAGACAGGGAAAACCTGGTATCTCCTAAGGCTACCTTTTTGGACTTCTCTTTTTAGTAAGTTTTCTCTGGCATCAAATCTAAATTTACCTCTTTGCGGTCTTTATCCACTGCTCCTAACTCCCGTTCCAGTGTCAACAAATCTTAATCTCTCTACCACATACCCACCCTTCAAATAGTAGAAGACAGCTATTGTATCTCACCACTCTGCTGTACTCCCGTCTCCAATTTTCTCTCCTCTCTCCACTAAACATCCCCAGTTTCTTCAACCTAACTTTATGGGATAAGTTCGAGCCATTACACCTTGGTTGCAACTTCTAGATATTCTCCAGTTCATCAATGTCCTTACTAAAATATGGCCTTCAGAGCTAAATAAAATGCTTCAGATAGGATTGAACCAAGATGTAATATGTGTGTATGTATGTGCATCATATATGTGTGTATGTATGTACATCATATATGTGTGTATACACATATGTTTATGTATATACCATAATATACTGCCTCCTTATTCTTGAAAATTATTTCTCTCTTAATTCAGTCTAAGATCCCATTAGTTTTCTTGGTTGGGGCTTGCAGTCATCTAAACCACCCCAGCTCTTTTTCCTGATGAATTTCTCATTCCTCAACTAGGATTGCAGGGGAAGAAGTAAAAAGGAAGAGACTAATGGAAGAGTATTTCAGAGGCAGACTTGATAAGACTTGGCAAATAATTGGATATTGGGAGTAAAGGAGAAGAAAGCATTAAGTTTTCAAGCCTGAGTGAATGGGAAAATGATGGCACCACTAAAAAAAATAGGGAAATCAGAATGAGAAAGGTTGGGATGGGTAAGATGAATTCAAAATTAAACATGTTAAAAGTTTGAGGTGCTGGCAAGATATCAAGATGAAGTGGTCCAGAAGACAGTTGGAAATGTGACATTAGCACTAAAGAGAGAGGGCTCATGACGAGATACACAATTAGTAGCCATTCCCAAATAGGCAATCATTGATGTTGTGACAGCAGAGGAGATTGTGAAAAGAAAGAACAAAAAAATCATCTTTTCAGAATTGCTGAATTTGACAGTTGTAAGGTACCTAAGTAACCATCTAACCCAATTCATACACAAAAGTAATACCCACCATTAACATATCAGAGATGTAACTAAGGCTCTAAGAGAGCAAGAAAAAAACCTTGGGATAAAATTGCATTCAGACAACAGATGCATTAACTTGGAAAAGAAAAGGCTAAATCAAGACTTAATCACCTTTGGGGCAGCTAGATGAGTGAGGAGGACTTGAGTTCAAATCCAGGCTCAAATATTACTTGTGTGACTCTGGGCACCTAACTGCCAAAAAAAAAAAAAAAAGACTTCATCATCAAGACCCAATTCTCTGCATCCACAGAAGACCAAAACCGACAAGCTTAAAATGAAACAGAAGCGATTAATAACCGAGCACCATTTTAATAATCAGATTCATGTGCCAAGGAACACGAAAAATGTTGTGGAGTCTCTCCCACTAGAGACCTTTTATAAAAGGTGGTATACTCATTTAGCCACATAAAGGCTAGGGGATTAGCATCCAAGAAAGAGTCAGGGCTTGGGATACATGCTTGGTAAGCCATTTACATACAGCTAATCCTTAGTGGATATGAAGATTGATATTTGCCTTCAAACTAGCTAGTCTCAAGGCATCTTCAAGAAGTATCATTCTCAGATTCTATGAAATACAACAGTTTAGTTTTTCTTCTCCACAACTATACTACCTTTTATGCACTTATATTAATCAGTCCTTTCCTTTGAAACCTACCTAAAGACTAAGAATGTGGGGAGGGAAAAATATCTAAAAAGCCCCCAAAAGCATATATACTTTGCTAAATGTATCAATGAGAGACAGACAACTAAAACTGTCATTCCAAGCTACACCTCTCAATACCCACCAAATCTGATTAGTTGATCCCACTGAAGAGAGAGTAACTAATCAGAGGTTAGTACTTCCACTAGATGGCAAATAGGGCCTAAATTTCCCCCCTCCCAAAAATTACAAGATAGCAGAAGAATGACGTGGAAAGGCAGAGAAGAGGGGATGGGAAAGGAGATTAGGGAGTCAGCTATTCAACTATCCTTATGCCAATGTCTTGAACGAGAGGGTGCTGGTGATGCTCTGAGGACAAGGGAAGAGGAGGATTTAAACCATCACTGACCTTAATGAAGATGGAAAGCAGATTGAGGACAGATCAGATGATGAGACAGAAGGCACAAAGAAAGGGCATGGGCACTACCTAAAGGAGGTGGCATTCTCTTTCCATTAGTCAACAATTATTTATTAAGTACCTGCTAAGCACTGGGAATAGAAAGACAAGACAGTCCTTGGCCTCTAGGAGTTTACAATCTAATGAGGGAGAAAACAAGCAAACAAATATGTAACCAAAAAAGCTATATAAAGGATAAATGGGCATAATTTTTAGAGGGAAGGCACAAGAATTGGGAAGGGCATCTTGCAGAAGGCGGGATTTTGAAGTGGAACTTGAAGGAAGCCAGAAGTCAGGAGAGAAGGGAAAATATTCTAGACATGGAGGAAAGCTAGAGAAAATGCTCAGGGACAGGAGAGGAAGTATCTTGTTCCTGGAACAGCAATGGTGCCACTGTAACTGAATTGAAGAATACAAGGCACAGAGGAAGTGGAGGTATCTATTGTAGACAGTCTTCTCAAGGAGGTCAGCCACAAAAGGCAGGAGAGACATGAAACAACAGTTGGTGGGCACAGAAGGATCAAGTGAGGGTATCTAAAGGATGTATGTGATATGCACAAGTTTGTACATAGTAGAGAAGCAACTAGTACACAAGGAGAGGTTGAAGAGAAATGAGAGTGGAGATGATAGAGGTGAAAATTTGTTGGAGGAAATGGGATCAAAGGGTTCCACATGTGAAGGTAGAAGGTTGGTCTTGGCAAAGAGAAGGGTCACCTCATTGTGTGAGACAGTGGCAGAAAGCATCAGAGTGATATGAGAGGAGGAGAAGGGGAAAAGAGGGAACTCTCAGCAAATGGTCTCAATTTTTTTTCAGCAAAATATGAAGTTAATGTTCTCAGCTCAGAGGATTGGAGAGAAGGAGCCATGGAAGTTTTGAGGAGGAATGAAAAGGTCTGGAAGAGACGTTTCAGTGACAGTGAGTTGATAAGGGAGACACAGAAGCAGATTATAGTGCAAAGGTGATGAAATTGGGAAAAAACTGAGGGGTTAAAGAAATGGAGGTCACAGTGTGGAAGAAGAGCAGGTCTTGGTACTGAAAGGCAGAGGGAAAAGTGGAAAGCTAATAAGAGTATGATTAGGTAAGAGAATTTCAGCGTTCATGACACAGAAGCGGTACATTTGTAGGCAATAGCAAGATCAAGGGTATGATCATCTTTGTGGTGGCTGAGGCAGGGAAGAGGTCGTGAGAAACGTAGATGATCTCTAACATTTTTGTATAGTGCATCAGAATTAAGAGGCAGTTAGGAGGCACAGAGGATAGTTACGTACTAGGAGTCAAGAAGACCTAAGTTCAATTCTGCCTCAGATATTTACTAGCAGTATAACCTGAGCCAAGGCACTTAATTTCCTTTTACCTCGGTTTCTTCCTATATAAAACTTCTGAAAACCTTAAAGGCTATGTAAATGCTGGCTACCATTATTTTTATTATTGTTGTTATTAGAGAGAGGAACTCACAAAATAATTCATTTCCAGCTAATTTAAAAGGTTCTGTAAGAAGCAATTTTTCAAATGTCTTTTAATAATGACTAAGAGGAAAGGTTATTAACTGAACAAGATAGAGAATTATAACATAATGTCAGGGAAGGAACACTGGTCAAGCTGATACACCTGAATTAAATCCCTGCTCTGCCCAGCTACATGTCAGTTACTCTCTCTGGGACTCAACTTCCTCTTCTCCAAAGTGAGATGGCTGGACTAGATCAGTTATAAAGATCCATGATCATAGCATCTTATATGCATTAAACTGTTAAGACTATTTTTTTTATGTTAAATTCAATGCTGGCCAGGCTGTAGAGAAAAAAATACACTCCTTTATATTGTTGGTATAGCAACGAAGAGGCACAATTCTTTTGGAAAGCAATATTAACAGCATACAGTTGAAACTTCAAAACTGTTCAGACTCTGAATCACTGATCTCATTAAAGGCCCTAAGGATGTTTAACAAAAGGAGACAGAGACCTACATATAAAAAAAAAAAAATCCACTATTAGTAAAAGCAAAAAAAAAAAGAGAGAAACAATCCAAGTATAACATTTAGGGAATTGCTGAACCATAACACTCCATAAGAAATTATAAACGTGAAGAATACAAATATGGAAAAATATATGAAGTGATGAAGACTGAAAGCAAAATTATATATATAAAATAACTACCACATAAAGACACCAAAGCAACAAAATCTGAAAATACATAAAAGAAATGTCAAAAGAAAAGGAAGAAATCATGGCTATTCCCCACCTACTATGTGCCAGGCAATATGCTAAGCACTTGGTACCAAGAGTATCTCATTTGATTCTCACAACAACCCTGAAAAGTAGGTGCTTTCATTATCCCATTTTACACTTGAGAAAATCAAGGCAGAGATATTAGGTGACTTGCACAAGGTCATATAGCTAGTGTCTCAGGCCACATTTGAATTCAGGTCTTCCTGACTCTAGGACTGACACTCCATCCACTGGACCACCTAGTTACTCCAGGATACATAAAAGCAAAGAGTATCTTTTATTAAATTAATATTTACCTTTGAATATTGTGATCTGGACTTGTGAGACGCAACATGGGACAAGTAGAGAGAGAAAGCTGGCCTTGAACTACAGAGAACTGATTCAAGTCCTTCCTCTGATACACAGTGTAACTATAGGCAAGTTATAAACTCCAGGAGTCCCAGGCAAATCTCTAAATACTATCAGTATCCAGAGTCAGTCAATAAGCATTTTTTAAGTGTTTACTATGTACCATGCACTGAATTGCTAGAGACACGAAGAAAGGCGAAAGGCACTCTTCTGCCCTCAAGAAGTAAACCGTAATAGGGAACAGAGTTTTCTACATTGACAGAATCACAGATCACCTTTTAAAAAGCAAATTATAAACAGTAGAGTTTATCATTTTGTGTGCAAGGAGTTTTTATTTTTGTGTGGCCAATGTTATTAAGTTTAGAATGTATTTTAAAGAAATACTTTATGAAGCACTGTGGCACAGTCACAGGGTATTAGGCCTAGAACGAGATGGACCTGCTTCAGTTTAAATTCTACTTCTGACACTTATGAGCTAGCGATGTGACCAAAGTAAGTCACTTAATTTTTACTGTGCCTCAGAAAGTTCCTTAGGATTTATCTCCTAAACCACAGATGAGCTGCAAGCTGTACTCTGACCTTGGTGGAAAGAGTTCCAACACTGGTGAAATCACAGATGGTTCATGTACTTGCATTTAAGAAGAAAAATAAAATCTCAATGATCTGAAGAAGATAAAAACAGTTTACTGACAGATGGGTAAAATGTAAATAAAAAGCAGGAGAGTAGGTAGAAAAATTTAGATAATTTACGTAAAACACAGTAAAGGCACTTTCAAAAACAGACTTTTATTTACATCTCTTTCATTTCTCCTACATCCCTCACTTTCCTCTTCCCAAAAAACCATCCCTTATAATAAAGATTTTAAAAGAAAAAACCCACCCCCCCAAAAAAAACTAGCAAAACTGATATACATATATCCAAAAGAAAATCTGACACTACATATATATGCATGTATATACACACATATACACATACATACACACAATATATTCCACATGTGCAGACATAATAAATACATCCCCAAAAAAACCCCAAACCTAACTCTATAAAATATGTGAACTTGATAAAAAGATCCAACCCCCTCCAAAATAAACTGACTCTGTATGTGTATGTGCGTGCATAGGTATGTATGTGTGATATTCCACAAATGTGTACCCCCACCTCTGGAACAGAGTTGAGGAACTACAGAAAAGGCACCTGTTAACAGCTGGTAGGAATCTAGTCCTGATGAACCAACCAGAATCGAGGCTGGCTTTGTGACAGTGACTTTCAAAGATGAACATGAACAAATAGAAAGTAAGGGTTCAAATGAGACAAAAGATTTAGGTTAAGGATTTGGCCTCAAGAATAAGGAAAAGGAGAAAACAGATACTTTTCAGGAAACAGTATCAGAATTAAACAAGATAGGCTAAATAGGTTTTAAAAACAATGACATTTAAGATACATATTTAAGATTTGCAAAGCACTTTTCAATCCTAACTTTCCTATAAAGTAGGTAGTACAAATGTTACCCTCATTTTTCAACTAAAGAAACTAAGGTTCTAAGCAGTTAAGTGTTTTGCCTAAGATAACAAAGCCAGTAAGCTACCTGAAGCAGGACTCTTTAGAAGGCCTCTTGAATCCAAGCGTAGTCATCTCTACAAAATGGTAGAAACTAAGGGGTGAATGAAAGGGGCAAGACATGTAACCCAGATAGCAGGAAAACGTTATAACCCCAATCTCCCAAAGGAAGTAATACTATTTAAGTGGTTATAGCAGATGGAACACTCACTAAATATTTTTAATATTCTAGTGTTGCAATAATAGTACCTTAAATGTACGTTATCACATTATCTTTTTCCCCTCCAATATGCTTTCATACATGACCTATGGACATGATAAAAATTAAAATTTTTAATGCTTTTAAAATTTTAAATGCTTTTCCTAGTACTGCATATGGTTCCTCATCAATGAGAAAACCTAAAAAACTGATGCAACTGCTTCAAAAATTCACCAACTGAAAATGTATTTGTCTTCATTATTCCTGATTGTATCCCTTTGTTCCTCATTAGAGACACCAAAACATCCATTTCAGTAATTTACAACTCTGATAAATGAAAATTAGTCTTGTAACTCAAGACAACATTCTAGTTTCAAAGGATCATAAAAGAATTCACACAGTGGCATTAGTCCATAACTCTTTCCTCATAGATACCTACTAATCAACCAATTTACAAGAATTTTAGAGGAAAAATATAAATGTTTGAAAAACGTTTTCTCCATCTCAGTACCAACATGTGGGCAGTTTGGACAAGTAAAGCACTAAACTGTAAACCAGTACTTTTCTCCCCTACAAAAAAAACCAAACCACAACCACACAAATATACACATAAGCTGCTCAAGAATACAATATCTAAACAATCTGTATTTCCATATATTTCCACAACCATTCATATACTTACACCCTCAACCCAATACTTACACAGTAAGATTTCAAGATGAATTAAGATCAGATTTTGCAAACAACTTATGTCTTACTTGTTTCATTACTTAATAAAACAATAAAAATTATGCTCCACTTGACATTTTACTATCTTAATTACACAGTAGGGTAGAATGAGTATTTTTCCTATACTAATCTTAGAATTTGATTTTAAAAGGGCTTCAGCAATTAGCAAAAATCTATTTAAAAGGCCTTTACAGTAAATATTTTCCAAATACACAATAATGAAAAACATATATTTAAGTACAAGTCACATGCTGTCAGCAAAAATACTTGGACCACTGGTTGCTCTATTGAAAAACCTTTTTTTTTTTAAAAAGGTGCTTACCGCCTTCCGTATTTTCTCTTACAAAACAACAACCAATAGAATAGTCCTGTTACAAAAGATTTCAAATTAAACCAATTTTAAACCTGATTTGACTAATATAAAACCAGTAAGACTAATTAAAATCCAACAAAATGTTAAAAAAAAAAAAATATGTCATCTACAGTATTTTTTAACACACACCCTCACCTGTTGTTGTGGCACAAAGCATACTGATACTATCCAGTTAATATTTGAAAATAAACCCTGAAAGTTTACCTCCCCAGTTTACCTGGGATTTTGCTGACTTTCCTAAATTTGTAATTCCCTTTCAGGCAGTGATACCAGGATACTCAACTACTGTGACAGTGATTAAGTTTCAGCTTCTGGTAGGTTGTCAATTCATAATGTAGCCTAAATCTTACAGGTTTACTTGTTTCTCTTTCCTGATGTCAGAAAAATTCTGCCAGTCTACAAGAGTTTGGTCACTCAGGCAGGTGAGAACTGGGCAATAAAATCATATAAACACCACATAAATACTAAAAACACATGCAAACGTATGTGAAGTCTGAGTAAAATGACGGTTGGTTAAAAAGCTTGCTCCTGCTTGTGATTCTCCTAAGCCACACTGATCATTTCACTCATCTTAAATTCCACTGTCATTTGAACCTCACATGGCGTGCCTGGGCAAATTTGATGACTTGGATGTTGTTTTAGAGGCCAGGCTTTCTGCCAAGTCTGGTATGTCTATTCCCCTGACCCACCAGGGCAGCTTTAGACAACACCTCCCTTATTTATGTTACTGCTGTGAACAGTCAAACTGCTGCTTACTATCAAATGAGGCCCAAACTACACGTTTCTCACATCTTTAAGAGAAATACTATTGACTCTTACACCAACTCCCTTATTTAAAGCTGAGTACAGTAATGAAGAATCATTTGTCACTCCACTAGCAAAAAAAACTTTAAAATAACTTCCTTCACATTCAATTTTTTTAATCCACATAATCTGAACAATTTTTTTGTAAAAACATTGCAATTTGATATTACAGCTTTTTTATTACTATCTCCAGCAACGTAAAATAAATTTAAAATATCTTACCAAAAGTGATAACTATTTACTGCTTCACCAAAAGAAGAAAAAAGGAATAAACCAGGGCCCTTAATGTACCATTAAACGAAAACCGATGGATACTGTCAGAACTAATAGAATTTGGCCAAAATAAATTCTAACTGAAGAATGCAAAATCATTTCTTGGGTCTAAAACTTATTTCTCTTATGATACTAAATCAACTTCTTGCATTTAAAGTACAATTCTTACTAAAGACTGACAAAGTCTTAGCTGTTGAAACATACACGATAAAGGTTTTAATGTCATGACATCTAATATAACTGTAACCTCAGTACATGATGAGCTACCTCCTCTACCAGAGGAACTGGAAAATATGCCAAAGTATTCCTTCTGTAATTTGGCAAAGGGAAAAGTCACAGAAAGAACTGACTTAACAGAACTAATTACAATGAGGTTTTTTTTTAAATTGGTAGCATGAGATCCTTTAAAGGCAGTCTCCACCCACCCCCAATATTTACAGATAGAAAGTCCCAATACCAATACAAATTTAGGTTACTCTTCTATTACTAATTTATGCTAATGATTCCAGGTGGATCTCCAAGAGCTCTAGAGATAAAATGTTTTAATAAAAATTAAATTTTTCCTGGTGAAACCAAGTCTGCTTTATATAGTTAACCTTTATTCAACCTCAGAAGGCTTTATACATATGATCTAAAATACACACACACACACACACACACACACACACACACACGAGCTTTACAAACATATCATGAAGTTTTTACAGAAAAGAAGTTAAAGTATCACTTCTAGGACTATATCCCAAAGAGATCATAAAAATGGGAAAGGGTCCCACATGTTCAAAAATATTTATAGCAGCTCTCTTTGTGGTAGCCAAAAACTGGAAATCAAGGGGATGCCCATCAACCAGGTAATGGCTGAACAAGATGCAGTATATGAATGTAATGGCATACTATTGTGCTACAAGAAATGATGAACAGGAGGACTTCAGAGAGGCCTGGAAGGACTTATATAAACTGATGCTAAGTGAAATGAACAGAACCAGGAGAACTATGTACACAGCAAAGGAATTTCTCTGGTACACTTAGTCCTTCACAGAAATGCAAGGACCTAAAAATTTTCCAGTGGACTCTTGAGGCAAAATGCCTTCCACATCCAGAGAAAGAACTATGGAATTGGATAACAGAATGAAGCAGACCATTTGCTCTGGTGTTTTGTTTTATAGTTTCTCCCATTCATTTTAATTCTTCAATGCAACATGACTAAGGTGAAAATGTATTTAATAGGAAAGTATGTGTAGAACCTATATAAGATTGCATGCCGTTTCAGGAAGGGAGAGGAAACACATCTAAGATATATGGAAGTGATTGTAGAAAACTGAAAACAAATAAAATAATTTAAAATTTAAAAAAAAAGAAGTCAAAGAAGTTATCTTTTTCCCTGCCAGAAGAATTTATCTTTATAATCTGAGCCAGGCAGGTGGCAAAGTGGATAGTGGATAGAGTACTGGGCCTATAATCAGGAAGACCTGAGTTCAAATCCAACCTCAGACACTTGCTTTGTGTGCGACCTTGGGCAAGTCACTCAACCACCATTTGCCTCATTTACTCAAATGTAAAATGGGAACAATAACAGCACCTCAATCCTAGGATTGTTGTGAGGATCAAATGAGATAATGTTGCTAAAGCCTTTAGCGCAGTGCCTGACACAGATAGGTACTATACAGACCAAGATAATGGTGATCATCATCATCATCATCATCATCATCATCATCATCAACATCATCATCATCACCACCACCACCATCATCATCATCCACAATTTCTTACTTACTAAGATCTACACATATAAGCAACACTAAATTTCATCTAGAAAACAGGTTAGCTGGGCAAATATTATTTATTTTTAATATGTTTTGATATTTGTTTTTACACTACCTATATTTCCCAATGCATCCCTCCATTTCCCTTGCAAAGGGTCATCATCGTTTATGACAAAAAATTTAAAAAGAGAAAACAAAATTTAACAAAAGTAACCCCTATTTCTGCAAAGGAGGTATGTGTTCTTTAAAAAAATTAACAAGCAAAACACTAATAAATCATTAAAAAGCTACAGACTCATGATGGAAGAGAAAATGAAACTTACATCAAAAAATCGAAACGGAATTAGAAGGGCTAAACAAGAAATTAAATATTCTAATGCATGCAAGACTTTATATTGAATATATTCATATAGTCGTCGATGTCCCCTTCCCCATCTGTTTACTTAAATCAAAAGATGCTAAGGCAGGGAAAAAGTTTTAGTATCATTTAAAGAAAATGTTAAAGCCCTATATGTAAACAATCCAAAAACTGACACAGGTAAAACAAAGTTACCACCCAATAAGTAAAAAAAAAAATTCTTTTTAGGGCTAATACTATTTTCATTATCTGAATAGGAATTAAAAAGGTCAAGAAATTATAAAAATAAAAAATTCCTTCAATATTCCAGTAGAAGGAGTGTTGCTTTTGACAGTACAAGTACAGACTATGTCAAATTGCTTACCACTTGCAGAAGAGGGGAGGAGAGGGAGGGAGAAAATCTGGAACTCAGCATCTTGCAAAATTTAATATTAAAAATTTTCTTGACATGTAAATGCAGAAAAAATAAAACAATATTAAACTTGGGGAAGAAAAGGAATGTAGTTTTGACAGGAAAGAGGATAGCTCTTAGGTACATGCTTACATATTACAATTAAATAAATTTTTTTACATCTCACCAAAATTGTACCAGACCAATAATTTTTCTTTAAGAAAGAAAATAAATAAAATAGTAAATGGGGAAATTGAAGAAATCAAAAGAGGGAGCTAATATTCCACTCCAGAGCTCCCTAATATTGACAACTTTTTTAGTAACATTAATTTGGATCTAGAAATTCAATATTTAGGTTGGGGAAAATAAATAGCATATTAAAAGAAAAATAATTAAATCTGCATATTCCGAGAATAAAACATAAAAATAAAGATAATGAAATGTCAAACTAAATTAGAGCCCCAAAGATTTAGTTAACAAAAATTTATCAAAGAAGCTGCCCCCTGAAATGAATAAATCATGCTATCCACAATATTACTAAGGACTGATGAATTACATTATTTTAACTTTCCTACTTATTATTTGAAGTATGATACTTGAAAGCTAGGCCTAAGATTTTTAAAAAGGGAAAAGAAAATGTAAATTTAAAACCAAAGCATCTGCTTAATTCAGTTTGGACCTGTTATTATAAATCTAGGGAACTAGTAAGCTTTTGCAAGAAAGCACTGATTCTCTTTTCATTTCAAGCAGCTTTAGTTAGTAAAACACCACCTTGAAAGAACAAAGATAAAGTGTTTGTGTGTGTTTATTTATATGTTTTTGTAGAATTAAATACAGCTCAAAGAAATATTAGGTTATGATGAACAGTTGTATTCTAACAATTTTAAAACGGAAATTTAGTCCTCTGGTTTCCTTTTTCCTCCTCCCACCTTTTAAATGCCTGCTTATAAAAGGTATCAAAATAAACTTAAGCAAGAAACCTTAAGGTCTTCTCAGCAGAACAGAAATCTCCTTTCATATGTTATGTTATGATTAACACTCTAATTAGAGAACAAATGGAGATTCAGTTGTGGTAAAGGCCCCTCAAACTTTTAACAAGATCTAAAACCACATTAGCCCATCAGACAGACTAGGATGTGCTCAAACAGTACACATCTTCTGTAATTTGACAAACTGGGACAAATGGGGCCTACTGAAAAAAAAAAAAAAAAGGATTTTTCATCAGATTCCTCTCTGTCTGTAACAAGCCTATGTGCTTAAAGGCAAGAAGAAGGAAAATTTACCAAAAACTAACAATACTGCACTGAACCCTAGACCTACTATGGCCCAATTTACCAGGTAAGTTCATCCTAAAGGTAAATGTTAAAACTCACTTTTGGTTACTTCAAATGATAATTACTTCAAAGCTCAAAATGATGAACATCACAATAAATATTGATTTCAGGTGCAAATAATCCCTGAATTTTTTAACTGCTCCTTTTGATATTGAATATAGAGTGGAAGAGGGTTTCACTAAGCAACTTACAAAGACCTTGTACACATCACTATGCCCTCTGTGAGCATCTCCCCCCTCTAACACATTAGGATCGTGTGTGATTCTTGGATTAAATCCTAACATACTCTAAAATCATAACTATCTTGAAACATATGTTGTACCACAACACACAATAAGAACATCTTATGCCACAATTCCAAATGGATATGCATTTTAAAAATTAAAAAGCCATGCCCTAAGAAAAACTGAATAATGAAAGGATCTTTTACAATTATGGATAAAGATCTGTCATCAGACAAAAAATAAATCATATTACAGTCATAATTATCTTAATTTTTTCTAATATTTATTCCCCAATTACATGTAAAAACAATTAACAATTGCTTTTTTAGATTTTTTTATTTCCAAATTCTTTCCTTCCCTTCCTTCTCCCCTCCATCCCCATTGAGAAGCAAAGAATTTTATACAAGTTATATATGTGCAGTCATGCAAAACATATTAATTTTTTTAAGCTTTTGGACACTCCAAAAAAAGCAATGTGCTAAAATCAGAAGATAAGGCTTGGGGGGGAAAATCTTTGCATTAAGTAGCTGACAAATGCCTAGCTTAATAAAGGTTTAAAATAAATATTAAGATATATTCCCCAAGAGATGTGGTCAAATGGTATTAACAGTTTTCAAAACAAAAAAATAACAACTCATGAAATTTAGAATAACCAAAGCAAAGATGTTAAAATATGGGAAGGTCCATTGAATCAGGAGAAGGTAGAGAACGGTGAATGGGTCAACTGCTCTGGAAAATAATTTGGAATTATGCAAGAAAAGTTCCTAATTTTTGCCCTAGACATCTCAAAATCAGATCCATCAACACTACCAAAACTATGCCCCCAAGGAGGTCATAAAAACAAAAAACAAAATCATTCGCACAAAAGTGCTCATAGAACTATCATTTGTGATGACAAAAAAGGTAAAAACCAAGAAAGTGCCCAATGACTGCGGAATGGCAGAACAAATCATGGAAGACCAACATAATCGCATATACATATGGTGTATACATACACCAGCAGGCATGACGAATATGAAGAACTGAGAGGAAATATGGAAAGCCTTGTACAAAGTGATACAGATATAAAAGAATAGACAACTAACTGCAACAACGTAAATGAACTCAAAATGAAGATATAACAAAACTGGTCAAGTACAACCCTCAGTCTTTGGACCATAATTGCAAAATGAGCCTTCCTTTGCTGTTAAAAAAAATTAATAAAATAACTTTCATTAAATGTACTTTACAAAGGGGATTGTTGTAAATAATTTTTTAAAATAAAAAGAATGAAATACATCAGAGGGTTCTCCCCCTTACAATAAGGAAAAACTATTTTCAAAAACAGTGAATGGTTACACAATAAATTTTTACCTTATTTACTATCTTTTTTTGGCTTAAAGAGATAAAAGAGAGCTCTACACAGAACAGGTATACTGACAAGTAATATTTATTATTAAATGCTTGCTGCCAGGAATCACTGAATTTAGAGCTGAAAGAAATCAATTATCAAGTTATTTTTTCTATAATAAAACTGTATAACTCCAATTACCTATGAAAATCTAAGTATACTTTGAGTTGAAACTGCTTACTATTTACAAAGTCTAGATATATAGCAATGAAGGTAAAAAGTGATCAAAATAACGATTGTTCCCAAGCACAATCCACTACGTAATTCTGATGAATTTATCTAAATGTGATTCTGACCCTGAAGTGACAATAATCCAGCAGTTTATTTAAGACTAACTCAGCTTGCTCTAGTCTCATTTTACACCGTTCAAATGCTCATTTAAGAAGCCTAATTAAAGGTTTACCTCAGGATTCCAAGCTAGGTCACAAGCGCACTCAGTCCAGCAGTTTCCAGCCAAAGCTCTTCACAACTCTGACTGGGGATGCTGAGTAATGCGCTCGTCTTTCCTCCTCCCAAAACTCCTCTGAAACTGGTAAACTGCTTAGAGCAGCAATGCGCCTTCGAAAACGAACTTCTCTTACGGAAACACCTTCTCACAACACTGGAGCAAAATTTTCAAGAACGACGACTTCCCACATAGTCTGCCTTACACACCTTTGGCACACTTCTGGGCTTCGTTCATCCTTTCCAATAAGCTCGGTCAGGACTTACATAAAGACAGAGCATTCAAACAGGCTCTGAGCGACTCTGACCCACCGGGCAGAACTGCAGCCGGCTCCCAAGTGACCCAACACCCCGACTTCCAGAAAGCGCGGTGAGCGCACGTTTTCGAAGGGCATTGTCCCCAGTGTCTCGGCCACACGCTCCACCCACGAAGGTGTGGAAGGCTGAACACGGCATCTAAGCCTCTCCCTAACCTCCCTCCGCTCCCCCAAACGGCATCCCCAGCGGAGGGTTCCCAAGTTCCCGCATTCGTTGCTTCCACCTCGGTAACGTTCGTTACGTTTTCTCTTGGTCTCTGACGGATATATCAAAAGCACGGATAACCGCTCCCACGCTGCAGGACATCCCGACACCTGCAGGGCTCGAGTCCGAGGCGGGGGAAGCAGACCTTGTGCCCATAAATCTGAAAGCTCAAGATGCGAAAGCCGCTCCATATTAAGCAGCGGCAATAGGACACGACCGGAGCGCGGCGTGCGAGGCTTTTTTCACTTTCCCTAACGGAAAAAGCAGGGGTTTGCGGGGTGAAGACGGAAGGCTGCGGGCGCCCAGGCCGGGCGCGGGTCCGAGCCGAGCCTCCCCGCCGCCCCAGCCCAGGGGTCGTGCCCCCTTCTCGTGCACATGGCCAGGCTCCGGCAGACGCGGCTCCTCCCCTCAGACAGACAGACACACAGACACACGAGCCGGGAGGACAGCCGGGCCCTACGCTCGCTCACGCGCTCCCCCCGCTACCTCCCCCCACCCCCGGCTGCCGCTCTCGTCCCTTGTTCCGCGGACGGCGCAGGCCCCGCGGGAGGCCGGGGTCGGGGGCGCCCTCACCTGCGGGCCCCGGGGGCGGCGGCGGCGGCGGCCCGTCCTCCCCGAAGATGAGCTTGAAGTCCAAGTCGTCGTGGGCGCCGCAGTTTGCAGTAGTCATCGGCGTGGCCGGGGACTCGCGGCGGCGGCAGCGGCGGCGGCGGCGACGGCGCCTCCTTCTCCTCGGCCGGCGGAGGCTCGACTCGGCTCCGCCTCAGCGCCGCTTCATGCCGGGCTCCGCCGAAAACTTCCCGGCCTCGTCCGGGCCTCCGGCCTGCTGCCTGTCAGCGCAAGGGAGTGAGTGAGCGCGGCCGCCCCTCCGCTGGGCCGCCTCCGCCTCCGCCTCCAACCGCCGCCCGCCCCCCAACCGCCGCCTACACCGCCGCAGCCGCCGCCGCTGCCGCCGCCGGGCGCGCTCCTGCCCCTCCAGCCCCGCGCCGGCGCGCGCACGGACGGGGGCGGGGTCCAGCGCCCCCGCTCCGCCCATCCCATTGGCCACCGGGGCCGCCTTCGGGCCCCTCAGGCCCCGCCCTCTTTCCCCTGCTCTCGACTGAACCCGCGTGACTCGAGGCGCCCGAGGGGCAAGGGACAGAGTGGGGGAAGGAGGAAGGGTAAGGGGGCGAACACGAAGGGAGGAAACCACGTGATCCCCAAAACGTTAGAGATAGCGCGACCTGCCGGGAGTTGTAGTTCTGAGCTTGCGGAGGTCCCGAGAAGAACCGTCGTACTCTATGTCTCCGCCTACCTAATCCCCAAGACTGAAAGGCTTCGAAGCGGCAAGGAGAACAAGTGGGCTCCCGACTCAGAGAGAGCTGAGGGAAAGGAAGTAAACTGCCCCTTATTGGAGGCAGAGTCCGCCAGCCACCAATGGGAGGAGAGGACCCGCCTTATTGGTGGGCAGCCTGTTCCTGATTGGGCGAAGCGGGGCGTGGGCAGAACTGAGGGACACCCGGCCTTCTGAGTGGGCCCCGAGGCTAGGCGAACCTCCCGGGTCCTAGCAGCGGGGGAGGAAAGGGGGGGCGTCGGACCCCAGGGTGAATGGCGCCTCTCGCTGGCTTAAACCATGACCTTGGGAGAAGCGGGGTCTGGAGGCTGTGGCTTCTCCCTCCCCCGGCTGGCTTAGCCAGTTAGAGGCCCAAGACCCCTCCTGAGCACCCCCGGGAAAGGAAACCTTCGCACTGGGAGCTGCCTGCGGGCAGGCGCTGGGGCGCCTCTGTATTGGGGCGCATAGCGGGTGCTTTAGTAAGCGGTGCCCCCTGACCGACAGGCAGCAGCGTGCATGGTGCTCTGCAGGTGCCCTCAGGTACATGAATGTGGGTACACCGCCACCCGACCTGGTTTAACACGAGGCTTGAGCTTGGACCTCTGCCAGGCACCCCGTCCTGCACCTCCCTGGGTGCCAGGTGCAAAACACGCCCCACTCGCTTCAGTTTGGATGGAGTTCCCCCCCCCTAAGGATTTCCTCTGTGGCAAGACCTTTGCTGCACACCCCGGAGAGGGCTGAACTTGGGGTCCGGAGACCTAAGCTTTCATGCCAGCCCTGCCATTGTCTGGGCCTTAAGGAGACTCAGTATGTTCATCTGTAAAATGGAAGTCGCATTGGCACATTGGCACTAGCTCCCGATTCCTGATTTTATTGGTTTGGATACCCCTCTTTCTCCTACGCACCTGGGCAGCTAGGTGGTAAAGTGGTTAGAGCACCAGTGCAGGAGTCAGGAGGAGCTGAGTTCAAATCTCACCTCAGACACTTGACACTCAGTAGCTGTGTGACCTTGGGCAAGTCACTTAACTCCAATTGCCTCATCCTCGGTCATCTCCAGTCTTCTTGAGCAATATCTGGTCACTGGATCCAGATGGCTGTGGAGGGGGAAGTGAGGCTGGTGACCTGCACAGCCTTCTCTCACTCAAAACAAAGTCAAGTGCAAGTCATGTCATTATTTCTCTGATGGCATGGTCTTTGGCAAGGAAGGACGAGCACACACCCACCTGGATCACAGCCTCCCTTCTCCTCATTAGAGGGCTGGCCTTGGTGAACATATGAAGCCTCTCTCTACATTTATCTGTCACTCAAGAAGCATTTATTGAGCACCAACCAAGAGAGACAAAAACCAGTCCCTGCTCTCAAGGAGCTTAAAATCCAAGGGGAGATGACAGTGCAAACAACTATGTACAGGCGAGATACAAAAAGGATAAACTGGAGACAATGTCAGAGGATGTTTTTATAGGAGGTGGGGCTTCTGCTGAGACTTGATGGAAGTCATTGACGCCAGGAGGCAGAGATGAGGAGGGAGAGAGTTCCAGCCAAGGGGCACAGCCGGTTAAAATGCCCAGAACCAGGGTGGCCTATCTAGATTTATTCTCACATCAGTGCCAGGCTCTGCTACTTATCTAAATATTCACACCGTGGGTAAATCACTTAGACTGAGTCCCAGCTCTCACATCTGTTATTTGAAGGAGTTAGACCCAAGGTCTAAGATTCCCACAAGCTCTAAATCTTTGATTCTCTGGCTGATATACAGCATACCACTGACCTTAACAGCTTGGTAGGGACCTGACAATGTGCTGTGTCCAAGGCAATAATCTTAAGAATAATTATGATAATTACCATTACTCTCCATGTCCCACATACACCACAGGACAATGTCCAAGAGAAGTCTCTACCCTCCTTGGCTCTACTGATCTAGCTCCCTTCTCTCTAGGAGAGAAATTCTTCTTCAGGAGAAATTCTCCCTTCAGATACTTACTGTTTTCAAGACCTTTCTATCTGATCTACTTGCCCCTGAGTGAATAAAACACTCCTTTGTAGCTGCCTCTGTAGCCTTTCAGCTAACACCAAATCCTAATGCTTTGTGACTCCTCAATTTCTTTTCTTTCATCATCTTGATCCCTTTTAACCCCCCCTTTTAGTCTGTGCAATTAGCACCCTCTCCTAGCCCACACATTAGTCCATTTTCTTCTTAGGACAAACATTAGCATATATAAAACCACACATTTATATTTTATAACTTTATCTGAAGGAAGAAGGTCACAACAGCATCCACCATGAATTGAAAGGAGAGCCAGCATAGTAGCGAAGAGATTCAGTCCGCAAGCCTTTATTAAGCATCTAATATGTGCTTAGGTGGTACAGTGGATAGAGTGCCAGGCCTGGAGTCAGGAAGACTCTTCTTTCTGAGTTCAAATCTGGCTTAAGGCATTTACTAGAGGTGTGACCCTAGGCAAGTCACTTGGCCCAGTTTGCCTTAGTTACCTCATCTGTAAAATGGTCTGGAGAAGGAGATGGCAAATCCCTCCAGTATCTTTGCCAAGAAAACCCCAGATGGAGTCACAAAAAAATCTGATAGGACTGAAAAAACAACTGAACACCTAACTATGTGACAGGCACTGTTCTAGGTGCTAAGAATACAACCACAGAAATGAAACTAGACAGCAAATGTGGAGTCAAAGGCCTTGGGTCCAAGTTCTAAATCTACTCCTTTCTAGCTGGATGAATTTAGACAAATCTCATTTCCTTCTCTGTGCCTCAGTTTGCTTATCTGTAAAATGAGAAGGTTGGACCAGGATTATAGATATAAATGAGTACTCATTTATATTACTCATAGATTATATTACTCATAGATAATCTATCTAGAGCTGGAATGGACCTTAGAAGTCATCTAGCCACAACCCCCTTATATTACAAATGAGAAAACTGTGGCTTTGTCCAAGAACCCACCAGGAATAAGTGGCAGTGACAGGATTTGGACCCAGGACCTCTAAATCCAAATCCAGAGCTCTTCTAGATGGAAAAATCAGTGAATCTATGAATTGTGACGAATAGGCACACTTTCTCTACCCAACTCCTAGCATCCTCCCACTAATGCAGGCCCTTCTCAAAAGCTGCCATGTTGGGATCTCTACTTGAAACATCCCTGAAATCCTGAGGTTTGGAAAGGACTTCTTTTATGCCCCTCAGGACTGTCCTTTCCAACAGTAAGTGAACTGGGGTAATCTTACTGTCTGAAATCCTCCCAGGATCCTGGAAGATTTGTACCAGAGCTGACCACATCAGGACTATCTGGGGTCACTCCAGACCATATGACAAGCTGGAAATCTGGCAAAAGCAGGGAAAAAAGAGAGCTTAAAGTGCCAACAAACCTCCTTTTTATCTCCCTAAGGGCGAGTGGTCAGCAGCCTCTACTCTGGAACCCCAGTGCCAGCATCTCCACTCTACCTCTTACCTCTCTGGACTCCAGGTGGTGCTTGGAACAGCCTACCAGGCTGCAACTCAAGCATAGGTACTGTGTCTCATTTTTACATATCTCCTTGGACTAAGCAAATTGCATGGTGGGGTGTCTGCATTCTCTGGCCTCCAGTTCAAATCTCAGGACAAACACAAGTAGGGTGATCATGCAACTAAGTCTCTCAAAAGTCTCACAGTTTCCTCATCTGGAAAATGGGGATGGGGGTAAAAATATTTGCCTTATCAGACAGGCAGGAGAGCTGTAAAACTCTTTGTAAAACCTCAGGTGCTTAAATGTAAGCTATTCTACCAGTGTGAGTGGTTATCTGTGCCCATGGTGAGTGCTTAACGGGGTTTGTTGATAGTGAATTACAATGGGTTTCAGGGTGTTGAGCCAAACTCTTTTTTTCTTTTTTTTCTGGAGTCATTGCAGTAACCCCTTCCTCCTGGCCTGGCTCAAGGAAAGATTGTCTCTGCCCCACCCCTCCTCCCATCCTCACTAAAAAAACAACCACTTTATGAGCCTTAAGGAGACCCACAGGCCTACCAAGGAGAGGATAGCTCCAGTGTTGTTCCCAACCTCCCCGAGGCCTCACCTGGATCCCCAAGGAGCCCTCAGCTCCTCCTGGACAAAGGAGCTAAATGATTGCCTCAGGCCTGGGGCTCAGAACCAGGCTCACTACCCTGTGGGCTCTGGTGGCCCCTTGTCCTGAGGCCTTGGGAGCCCTTCCTGACATTTTAATTGCAGGAAAACTAATAACATCTCTGGGCAGCCTGAAGCTCCCCGCCTCATCCCCAATGGGAGGGTTCCCAGGGGTCCTGGAAGAGGGAGCGCAGGAGCATTCAGGAGGGGTGAGGTAAGGTCTGGCTTGTTTACTCACCTAAGAAAGAAATCTACACCTTGCGCACATGGAAGACTCTTGGGGCTTTTAGTCAGTCAGTCAACAAGCAATTTATCAAGCACCTACTGTTCACCTGGCACTGTGGTGAACACTTTACAGTAATTATTTCATTTGGTCCTCATGATGGCACTTTGAGAAGAGTACTATTATTATATTTTTTACAAATGAGAAAGCTGAGCCCAGGGTCACACAGCTAGTTGGATTTGAACCCAGGTCTTCCCCACTCCAGGCCTGGTGCTCTATCCTACTTTCAAAGAGAGGATTCTTTCCAGACAAAGGAGCAAACGACCCAGACCCAAAAGGATTCTTTAGGGCCATGTTCAGCATGACTTATATCACCAGTTTCCTCTTCCTCCCAACAATGGGGTGTAGGGGGCCTTGGGAGGAGGTAAACACATGACTCTCAGATTCCTTGTGATCCTCTCTTAACCCCTTTCTTGCACCGCAACCACCTCTGGGGGTAAATAGGGCTGGGGAAGCCGCACAGGGCACCTCCAGGTGTGAAGTGGTTGCTAAGTAAAGCCAACGGTTAGGAGTGGCAGGTGTCCCAGAAACCCGCCCCTGGGGAGCAGGTGTGAAGCACCCTAGAGGGTAATGGAACGGGGAAGGGATCTGGAGGGGAGGGTGGAAGGAGAAGAAGAAAGCTTTCAGACAGACTCTCAGGGCAAGCAACAATGTGCCTGCTCCCCTCCATCCTTCACGGGGCTTACCTCAGGACCCCAGGAGCTCCCTACCTCCTTCCTTAACAAAACCCCCATCACCAAAATGAGGAAAAGAGACCAGCTCCAAGGGTAGAAATGGGGGCACAGCTCTGTTCACTGCTCTACCCCCCAAGATTGGCAGAAGCATCTTATCTGGAGACAGCTATGTCCCCCCAGGCTGGTCTCCATTCCCTTCTCCCAAACCTTCCTCAGAACATGTCTGGGCTCTCTGGTCATCCACCACATGAAGCAGTATATATAGTAGTGCCAGGTGGGTAGGGGGATAGTCCTGGATTCTATCTTGCTTCCGCCACTTACTGTAATCTCTTCAATTTAGGACAATTCACATCCCTTTTGGGGCCTTAGCTTTCTCACTTCCAAAATGAGGGGGTTGGTCCAGATGATCTCTAAGCTCCTCAGTAGCTATGAAATCCTATGAAATGATGACCATGGGTAACCCAGGACCTTAAGTTAGATACTCCCCAGGCCCCACAGATCCCAGGCACTGAGGCTAGTTGGTACCCTAGAAGTGGAGGAGATGGCTACCTACTGACCAGGAAAGTCTGGGACCCTTGTGATGACTTGAGAATGCTGCTGGTCAGGGACACTAAACCCGTGCCTAGAGTGTCAGTGGGAACATGTGAGTGACACTGGTAGTTTTCTCCATTGCCCCTCATGCCTCCATGCCCCCATACACACAGACACACTTAGTATCTTGAGGGTTGTGTGCACATAAGGCAAGGATGTGGAAAGAACGAGAAGACAACAGGACTCAGTGGAAAAAGCACTTAATTTATAGTTAGAGGGCCTGAATTCAAATCCTGGCTCCACTACTCTCTTCATGACCTCAGGCATGCCATTTACCTACATCTAGTTGACCTCTGAAGATTCCTTTTAACTCTAAATCTGAGGTATTCAGAGCTGGCCAGGGTGGCATGGTAGGGACGTGTGACCCCAGAGCATAGCACAAGCATGCCTCCTCCCATCCATGGACTCCAGGAAATCTACCTCCATGCAGAATTTCACCCCCTGCAGGCCTTCCTCCAAGTCTCATACCATTCCTTGGGCTTCTGACAACCAGACTGGATTCCTCTCTCATAATACTCTTTCTGGCTCATCTTGCTTGGTTCCAATTTTAAGATCTTTGGGAAATACTCTAAGAAGCTCACTTCCAATGTATTCAGTTGATTCATTTACTAGCAAATCAAGGTTCTCAATGATATTTACATAAACATATTCATTCATAGCAGAGCTGAAGAGTAAAACCCATAGAGTTTATTTTTAAAATATATGGTTTTTGGATCCATTGGCATGGTGAGACAGGACACCATGTACATTTGGGTTCCTGATCTTCTTTGCTTTGTAAATTTGTAAAAAGGGGAAGAAGGATAGTTAAAATGTTTACAAAACGTTAAGCTCCATCAGAACTTTTGCCAGTGTGGAGGGGAAAAGAGAATTTAAATTAAAAAACAGTTGTATTATTTTTTTAAAAAAACTTTTTTGAACAAGTACAATAGAAAGTAGTCAGTCTACATTCTTAATGAGTACAGTTTCATTCCCCTTACCCTCCAAAAAATAGTTTATATCTCAATGGTTTATAGATATGCCCAACTCTAATAGGAGCTGTCTGGGAAAAATCTTACTGCAACCAGAACATTCATCGAAGGCAGCCTTGAGAGTTTACTATCCCTTCTCTGTCTCTTGCAGATGGAAAAGCTTCCTCACTATATTCTTACTTCTCCCTTCTCAGATTACCTTGTTTCTTATGAATATGTGTATGTGTGTATACAGTGTGCATATATGTGTATGTGTACATATGTATGTGCACATGTGTGTAGATATAACATTTGCATACATGTATGTACAGATATGTGCGGGTTGTTGTTAGATTTTTGGCTTGCTTGTTCTCTAAGTAAAGAGAATATTGAATTGGTGTGGGCTTTGGCCATGATTTTTAGATGTGGTTATCAAAAACATCCCATGGTGAACCTAGAAAGGGTAGCGA
Organism: Notamacropus eugenii; assembly: GCF_028372415.1. Taxonomy (NCBI): domain Eukaryota; kingdom Metazoa; phylum Chordata; class Mammalia; order Diprotodontia; family Macropodidae; genus Notamacropus; species Notamacropus eugenii. The sequence goes on along the minus strand of NC_092872.1, from coordinate 696,611,182 downwards.
GGAGAGTTAGATTCAGAGATCTGAAAGATTTTTATGACCTAGTGTTATAGACAACAGAAGTGGCAAAGCTAACATTTGAACCCAGACCCTGGACTTTAAACCATGTTCTCTTACCACTACATCATAAAATCATTTGAATGTGCTTTTGGATAGTTTTCATCATGAAATGGGAATAAGGATCTTTTAGTTGTGTGCTTATTTTCTTAAATCAAGGAAAATCACAATCATTTGTTGAATGAGCTCTCCTGCTCCAGGAGGCAAAAAGGAAAGTGAATGGGTTTCTGCTTTCAAGAAAACCCTTATTTATTAAAGACCAGGAATTTACTGTGGTTACCAAAATTAAAATAAAACTAAAATTTGAAATGTCTCACAAAACAACTCCAAAGAGTTTGTTCTTAATGGAGAAGGTACCAATTTCTCCTTCTGGCCTCTACGGGCAGATGGAGATGGTGAATTATTCCTTTCTGTTGCTTGGGTTGATTTATTTAGTCATGATTTCAGTATGCCTACAAAGGCAAATCCCATGTTTGTATAACAACATTAACCAGAAGAAACATGCTTCCCCTCTCTCCTCCATTCCCCCTGAAATTTTTTTTAGTAAAACAGGAATGGCTGTTTTTAAGTATTTGATTTGTCGGTGTGGCAACTCTCAGTATCTTTTAAATATCAGGGCAGATTCCAGAGAAAGGTAAAGAATTAAAGGTGATGGACTTTTCACCTTTGGAATGTAGAGACTATCTTATGAGTTATTAAGACATAGCCACTCCTGTGGGCCCTTTTCCCCCAATTCCCATTCTTACTAGCAGACTGGGTCTTCAGAAGGCAGATGACTACTGATCATAAGACTTCTAAGGGCAATTGGGGACAGCTAGGTGTCACAGTGGATAGAACTGGGCTTGGAATTAGAAAGATTCATTCTCATGAGTTCAAATTTGGCGCCAGACACTTAAGCAAGTAATTTAGTCCTGTTTGCCATACTTTTCTCATCAATAAAATGAGCTGGAGAAAGAAATTGCAAACCATTCCATTATCTTTGCCAAGAAATCCCCAAAAGGGATCACAAAAAGCTGGACATGATTGTAATAACTCAGTAACAACAAAGAATAACCTAGTGGGTTGATGGTTCTAAAGCTTTTACTCAGGAGACCCCCATCCAATGTACTCTTCAGTGATTATCTACCAGTTTGTATCAATTAGCTTTGACATGTGAGCATTAACTGAGGTGTAACAGGTAGAGAAATTATAAAACATCTTTCACATCAGAGGTGTTATTTCTTTATTGCAAACCCAAGAAAGGTCCCCGGGGAAATTTAAAAGCCTATATTCAGGGTCAGGCACAATGGGAATATGAGGGGCCTAAGGTTACCTCGAGAGTCCTAACCTTAGGAAATTCATCCTTTTGCATAATTCTCACCAAGTTCACTTCTGACTTGTTTTGCAGGCCTGGTGGTGTTGAGTAGCCAATGGTGTAATGTATATTGCTGTGCTGTGGCAAGCAGGTGGTTTGACTGCTGTGCTGTCTGGCTCCTCACCAGACCCAGCAGCTACTTCTCCAGATACTGGTGAGACTTTTTTGAGGGTTCTGATGCAGTGTAATGTCTCAGTGATCTCCAGGGCATTTCTCTCTTGGAATATTTGTTTGCCTCAGATCAGAAAACACAAACACAAGAAACAGAGGTGCCATTCATTCATGGACACATGACAGCCAAATGGGGAATTGGGGCAACCAAAGCTTCTCCATCTCTCTCCCCACAGCTAACTCAGAGCAGGTCAGGAGCAAAGGATGCAACTGGGACCACCATTAATCCTTCTGTATGTGAACTCAATCTTTGCTCACTAGTCATCAGTGCTCCAGATTAAATTAGAATTAGAATAAATCCAAATTCGTTCACACAGTAGGAGCCCCTGAATTATCAGGACTGAAATCAAGTTTGAAAAGTTCTGTGTTTGATTGGCAGGAGTCAGGAAATAACCTTTGCCTGCTTCATGGCCTTAGCCTTCATTACTTAATTATCTGTTACAAAAGAAAGATTAATTATTACTAGGAATTTGTTTGAAACCTATCAAGGAAGAAATTTGATAGTAGAAACGTCAAGCTATGCTTCTTCATATTTTTTTTCCCACACACCCTCTTTGACAAGGTGGTTGTTTCTCCATTCTTGAAGAGGATCATGACATCAGGGAGATGACATAACTTGCATTTGATGCACAGATATATGTATATGTGGACATACATATATATCTGTGTACACAGTAAATATTAATTCACGTACACATTCATTTGTCTATATATACCATATATACAGATATAGATATATCCACACATACATGTGTGTATATATGTATATCCATACATGTGTGACATGTATGTACATACATGATACAGTATATGTACATATATGGATGAATGTGTGTATAACCATATGGTTATAATGATAATACATTTATTCATTCATGTATTTATATGTATTTTGGGCCCACCATCTTTTCCCATCGTTTATTTCCAGGATGACATCTCTCATATTATTTCTTGATTCCAAGTTTTCTAGTGTCTCTCCATTACCCTTGATCCCACTCATAATTTCGGTTCTCCAGTCATTACGGTGCTCTGTGATTTGCAGCCATGGTGTTTAAAAAAAAAAAAAAGGATTTTTGCAACAGAGAGCTAGTTTCGACTGTTAAAAATGCTACGCAATTTCCAAACGCAATCTAGGCTGCTCTTCCTTTTTCTTTCTGGGCCCATCTGTAGTGTGAATGCACTGGCCGACAACAAGGTCCACCTCATGTCACAGCCTGGTCACAGTACCTAGTAATTTCCTTAACTTCTGAGGGGCAGAGGTGAGAAGGATGAAAAATCAGAGCATGATAAAAATCACAGAATTTTCAGAGCTGGAAAGAACCATGTAAACCTCTTAATTTGACAGATTCAAAAATTCAATTCAGCAAGCATTTATTAAGTATCTCCAGGGCAATCTCCTGTTGTCCTGATCTGTATCTCACCCCTGGACCCAGATGGCTTTGGAGGAAAAAGTGAGGCTGGTGACTTTGCACAGCCCTGCCTCACTTAAATCTAATTCACTTGCAAGTCTTGGCATCACCTTCCTGATGTTGTGGTCCTCTTTGAGAATGAAGGACAAACAATGACCACCATTAAGCACCTCGGTGTTAGGTTCCGGTCAGGAACAATAACTAGGGTTGAGGGTAAAAAAACAAAAATGAAACAATCCAGCCTTCAAGCAACTTAATCTACTGAGGGGAACCAACCTATAAAATGATTGACAAATACAAAACATGAAAAATATATGTGAAGAAATTCAAAGGGGAGGAGCATTATTAGCCCCTCATGAAAGGTCTTGAATTGAGCTTGGAAAGATAAGGAAACATCCCCCAAAAGGGAAAGCACTTGATCCCAAATCATTAAATATCCTGTCTTCCTCCAAATACTTTTTATTATCTGTAAAGCAAGGACATTATATCTGATGATCTCTAAGATCCCAGTTATATATTTCATGAAACAATGATCCTTCACTGTATTCAATATTCTCAGAGTCCATTGAATTGTCCCTTCCAAATTGCTTCAGGCCCCCTCCCCAATCCCTCACCTCTTTATAATTTGGGGCAAATCATTCCTTACCTCCCTCTCCCCTGTCCCCAGCCTTTCTAATCTCTAACTCCCTCTCTCAGGCTGGCAATGCCTCCACCCTTCAATGGGCCTCATTGGTAACATGACCCCCAAGGCCCTGCACATGGCCCCCAGGGCTTCAGGGGGCTCTGAAACATTCACTCCCCATAAACCTTTAACAATACCTTTGGGTTCTTCCTCCCACCCCCTTTTTGACACCCATCCCCACCTCCAGCACAGCTGTTTCATTATATTTCCCACCTCTCTCTCCCATTAGAGACAAAGTCAGCCTTTGACTGCCCTATCCCCAGACATGACTTCACCCTCTCCTGGCTGGCTGAGGGGATTTCCACGCTGCCCTTCTCTCCCCCATACCCCCATGAGACAAGTAAGAATCTGTGGGCAGTTTAGTAGGTCAGCTGGCCTTGGTAATTGTCTCCCTTACTCTGTATTGATTCTTCTTTCTTCTTCTGAGGTCAGGAATCTGGCCAGAGTTTTCTGAAGAGTATGGATGGAGGTGGGAGGCAGGAGAGAGAGACAGACCCGGATCAAGTGTTACAGTAGAAATTATCTGAGTGGTTTGAAAAATACCATGTCCAAGTATAAATCTCACCAAATTATCCCAGTCACCTTAGGCATGTCACTTGACCTAGTTGGGCCTCAGTTTCCTCTTCTGTAAAATGAAGAGGTTGGAGCACATGGTCTTGAAGATTTGCTCTACTCTGGCATTCTATGATCCAAGATCGTTTCCAGCTCTAATGTTAGCCCATCACCTAAAGTCATCCTTTTCATCCCCTGCACATACCATGCTAATTTATGTTCTTTCAATCAGTCAACAAATATTCAGCACCTACTGTAAGCCAAGAAGAGGAGAAGTAAGTATAAAAAGAGAGAACATCTCTACCCACAATGAGTTTCCATTCTAATGGGGGAGGTAACAAGTACATATAAAAAATATAGCTGACCAATTAGAGGCAGCCCTGCTGAACTCTACCAACATTCCCCTCCAAACAACTTTAAAATAACAGCACAAATCAAATTTTGGAGCAGCAGAACCCACAAAACGTCAGAGGGAGACGTTTTTAGGCCTAAGAAAACTTAAGAGGTCAGCCGGAAAAGTCTGTGACACGGGAGTGGAAGCCAATCCAGAGCCCCAAACTAAGGGGCAGCCGCAGCAGCAGCAGATTCCTGAGCTCTCAGTCCAGAGATGGTAAGGGGGTCAGTCGACTGGTCAGAAGGAGATTACAGGGACCCTCTGCTGGAGCTGCATACAGCTGACACAGTTCCAGAGCAGAGAGGAGAGCTGGGAGTCGGTCACAAGAGAGAAGAGACCCTGGTCACAGTTCTAGGACCAAGAGCTTGTGGCTGCAGGGGACCAGGGACCCTTCCTTGGTATAGACCAAGAGAACAGTGGGCACACCTCTCCTAGGATAGCCTCACCTCAGAAGCACCAAAAACTTGCAGACCCCCAGAACTAGTTCTGAAAATAGCAGCCCAGAAAATCTTGAAGCAGAGCCAAACTTTAATATAAACTTTAACATAAAGTTCAAAGTCAAGAAATGAACTGGAAAATAAGGAAAAAAACAACAAAAAAATAATTTGACCATAAAACTATGACAGTGTCAGGGAAGACCAAAACATAACCTCAGAAGAAGATAACACTGTGAAAAACAGCTACAAACAAAGCATCAGAGAAAAATGCTAACTGTACCCAAGCCCAACAAGAATTCCTGGAAGTGACATGGAGATAAAAGTGACAGAGGAAAAACTGGGAAAAGAAATGAGAGACACACAAGAAAATTATTAAAAGAGAATTAACAGCTTGGTAAAAGAGGTACAAAAAAAATACTGAAGCCAAACACCTTAAGAAACAACATAGAAAAAAAAGAAACAAAAATGGCCTAATGGTAAAAGAGGCACAAACATTCACTGAAAAAAATAATTCCTTAAAAATTAGAAGTGGGCAAATGGAAGCTAATGACTCCTTGCAACATTAAGAAACAATAACATGAGTCAAAAGAATGAAAAAATTAGAAGAAAATATGAAATATCTCTTCAGAGGAATGACTGACCTGGAAAATATATTGAGAAGAGATAATCTAAGTATTATTGGGCTATCTGAAAGCCATGATCAAAAAAAGAGCCAAGACATAATATTTTTAAAATTATCAAGGAACACTGCTTCAATATCTTAGATCCAGAGGGTAAAATAGAGGAAAGAAGACACCAATCCTGCAGTTCCAAAATGGAAACTCCCAGAAATATTATAGCCAAATTCCAGCACTCCCAGGTCAAAAAGAAAATACTTCAAGTAGTCGGAAAGAAACAATTTAAATATCATAGATCTACAGGCAGAATTGCACAAAATTTAGTGGTTTCCATGTTAGAGGACTGGAGGGCCTGGAATACAAAGTGTGTTTGTCCTTTGTTGCCAAAGAAGACCAGGCCATCAGAGAAATAACAACATGGCTTGTACTTGACTTTGTTTTGAGGGAGGGAAGGCTGTGCAGGTCACCCCAGCCTCACATCTCCTCCAGAGTCATTTGAATTCAGCAAGCAGATATTCATCAGGATGACTGGAGATGATCCAGGATGAGGCAATTGGGGTGAAGTGACTTGCCCAAGGTCACACAGCTAGTGAATGTCAAGTGTCTAAGATGAGATTTGAACTCAGGTCCTCTTGACTCCTGCACTGGTGCTCTATCCACTGCACCACCTAGCCACCCCTAAGGCCTGGAATATGATATTCTGGAAGGCAAAGAAGCTAGCATTACAACAAAGAATCACTTACCTAGCAAAATTGAATGTAATCCTTGAGAGGGGAAGTGGATATTTAATGAAACAGAGCTTTCAGGAATTTCTGTTAAAAATACCAGCACAGAATAGAAATTTTGACTTTCAAATACAAGACGTAAGAGAAGCATAAAAATATAACCATGAAAGGATAATCATAAGGGTCTCCATAGAACTCAATATTCTCAATACAGTTAATAGTTATCTCTATATGAGATGATGATAAATGTAACTCCTAAGAATTTTACAATTATTAGAGCAGTTAAAAGGAGTTCATATAGAAGGTATGGGTGTGAGTCGATTATGTTGGAATGATCTCCAAAAAAAAAAAAAAAAATGAAGAGGGGAGACAGAGGGATGCACTGGGAGAAGGGGGAAGCAGAATGGAGAAAATTTTCTCACATAAAATAAGCTTGCCAGGGAGAGCTTTTATCATGGAAGGGAAAATGGAGGTGCATGGCAGGCAACGCTTGAACCTCACTCTCATTTAAATTGGTTCAAAGAAGAAAGAACATATATATATATACAGCTATATATATATATGTACAGCTATATATATATACCTATGTATACATAATATATATACCTATATGTATATAGGTATATATATTATGTGTGTATATATACATACACACACATTATACATATATATACACACACATTCAGTTGTGTATAGAAATGTAACAGTAGTGAAATAGAAGGGGAATGGGACAAGACATAAGGGGAAGGGAAAGGATAAAAAAGATGACAGATTAAGGGAAGCAATGGTTAGAAGTAAAATGGACTTTTGAGGAGGGACAGTATAAAAGGGAGAGAAGAAGAAACAGAAGAAAATGAAATTAAGGGAAATACACAGTAATTGTAGTCATGAATATAAATGAGATGAATGTACCCATGAAATGGAATCAGCAGAATGGATCAGAAACCAGATAACAATATGTTCCTTATATGACAGACACACGAAACAGAAAGAGACACATGAAGTTAAAATAAAGCCTGGAACAGAATCTAATATGCTTTAGCTGAACTAAAAAAAAGGCAAGGTAGCAGTCATGATTTCAGACAGAGCAAAAGCAAAAATAATTAAAAGGGATAATCAGGGAAATTACATTTTGCTAAAAGGTACCATAGATAATGAAGTAATATCAGAAAAATTTTGCAACTTTCTCTGATAAAGGCCTCATTTCTCAAATATATAGGGAATTGAATCAAATTTATAAAAGTAAGAGCCATTCCTCAATTGATAAATGGTCAAAGGATATGAAATCAAAGCTATCTATACTCATATGAAAAAATGCTCTAAATCACTATTGATTAGAGGAAGGCATATTAAGACATCTCCGAGGTACCATATTGCACCTATTAGACCAGCTATAATGACGAAACAGAAAAATGATAAATGTTGGAGAATATGTGGGAAAATTGGAACACTAATGCATTGTTGGTGGGTGAACTGATCTAACCATTCTGGAGAACAATCTGGAACTATGCCCAAAGAGCTATAAAACTGTGCATACCCTTTGACCCAGCAATATCACTACTAGGTCTGTATTCCAAAGAGATCATAAAAATTGGAAAAGGATCCACATGTACAAAAATATTTATAGCAGCTCTTTTTGTGAAATTGAGAAACTGGAAATTGAGAGGATATCCATCAATTGGGGAATGACTAAACAAGTTGTGGTATATGAAAGTAATGAGATACTATTGTGCTATAAAGAAATGATGAGAAGGCAGACTTCAGAAAAACCTGGAAAGATGTATATGAATTGATGCTGAGTGAAATGAGCAGAACCAGGAGAATATTATACACAGTAACAGCCACATTGTGTGATTACTGACTTTGATAGACTTAGCTCTTCTCAATAATTCAAGGATCTAAGACAACTCCAAAAGACTCATCATGGAAAATGCCATGTATTATCCAGAGAAAGAACGTTGGAGTCTGAATGTAGATGGAAGCAGATTATTTGCTCTCCTTTTCTTGTTGTTTTGTTTTGTTTCTTCTTTCTCATGGTTCCTCCCATAGTTTTTAATCTTCTTTACATCATGACTAGTGTGAAAATACGTTTAATATGAATGTATAAGTAGAGCCTATATCAGATTGCATACCACCTTGGGGAGGGAGGAGGGTAAGGAGGGAGAGAAAATTTGAAACTCGAAATCTTATGGAAGTGAATGTTGCAAACGAAAATTTAATTAATTAATTTAAAAAAAACATCTCTGAGATACTACCTCATGCCTATCAAAATGACAAATCCTAGAGGGGATGAGGAAAAAATAGGTACATTAATGAAATGCTGATGGAGTTGTGAACTGGTCCAACCTTTCTGGAGAACAATTTGGAACTAGGCCCAAAGGACTATAAAATTCTGCACAATAATGATCCAATAATACCACTGCTATGTCTGAATCACAAAGAATTCAAAGAAAAAAGGAAGGCGACCTATATGTACAAAAATATTTCTAGCAGCTCTTTTTGTACTGGCAAAGAATTGGAAATTGAGTGAATGTTCATCAATTGGGGAATGGTTGAATGAGGCATATGATTGTGTTGGAATACGATTGTGATATCAGAAACGAGGAGAGATTCTCAATGGGGGAGAGGGAAGGGCAAGAGAGAATTTGGGACTCAACATTTAAAAAAAAATAACTTTAAAACTGTTTTTACATGTAATTAGGAAAAAATAAAACATTAATTAAGATTTTTTTTAAAAAATGAGGAAAGGGTGAGTCAGAAAAACATGGCAAGACTTCCATGAACTGATCCAAAGTGAAGTGAGAAAAACCAGGAGATCACTGTATGTAGTAACAGCAATGTTACGGTGATGATCAACTGTGAAAGACAGCTACTGTGATCAATAACTATTTAGAAGGACTCATGATAAAAACTGCTCTGACGTCAGAAGACCTGGGTTTAAATTCTATTTCTGACACAAGATTCATATGACCTTGGGTAAACCACAACATTTCTAGGCCTCAGTTTTCCTATCTATAAAATGAATGGGATTATTAATAATAAATGCTAATACTTATATAGAACTTTATGTTTGCAAAGCATTTTACAGATCTTATTGGATTTCCTAATGACCCATTAAAGTACCTTATTATCCCCATTTTACAGATGGAAGAAACTGAGACCTAGAAAACTTAAATTATCTGCTTAGAGTCCCAAAGCTAGTGAATTCCTGTGGCAGAATTTGAATGCAGGCCTTCCTACATGTGTAGAGAGGCTGATGCACCTACTCTAGGGTGCTTAGAGCTTAGTCTAACGTCAAGACATCAAAGTTATACACTGCATCCCAGGAAATAGCCGGTGTCTTGACTTTTTTTCTTGCCACTGGCTTTCCATGACTCTAGAAAAGAGGGAGAATGATGAGTTTGCACAGCTCTGTCTCACTTAAATACAATTCATAAGGAAGTTATGAAGTCACCAATTACATCTGGATATCATTGATATTCTTACAATATGGAGGTCAAACAACAATAGCTGAGTGCAGGAGATACAAATACAAAAAAAGAAAGCCAGTTCCTATGCTCAAAGAATTTACAGTATCATGGGGGGAAGGCTATATACAAAAGGAGATCAAAAAGCAGGAGGTGGGGAGGACAGGTACCCAACTAGGGTTCTTAGTGGAGTTACAGAAGTTCCCAAGGAGTTCCAGAGAAAATACCACCTCCTTCTAGTGCCCTTCCGCATTCTCCCTAATCAACTGTGACTTCTCCCTCAAATCTCCAGGGTACTTTGTACCTCTCTTAGGACACTTATCACATTCCCCCTTGTACTATAGTTATTGATATACTGTCTTATCTCTTTCCTAGATTTAAATCTCCAAGAGGGCAAGGGACTCTGTCTTCTCCATTGTAGTATTTCCCCTAAGGATCAGCACATGGCAGGAATTATAGGGTCATAGGACACAAAATTAGAGAGGACCCCTTAGGTCATGGAGTATCAGAGCTGGACAGAGCTTTTGAATATGGAATGTCAGAGTAGAGAGGGACTCTGGTTAGAATGCTGGGCCTGGAGTCAGGAAGACCTGAGTTCAAATCCAGCATCAGACACAGTTTTGACCCTGGGCAAGTCACTTAACCTTTTTCTGCCTCTTTTTCCCAGCTATGAAATGGGGAGGTGGGGGAGAGGCCGGGAACAGGGAATAAACATTTATATATGCTAGGCACTGTGCTAAGCATTTTGTACAAATATTTTCTCATTTGAAATGGGGGTGAGAATAGCACTTACCCCACAGGGTTACTATGAGGATAAAAAGAGATAATATTTGTAAAGTCTAGCATGCAGCAGTCACTTCATTAATGCTTCCTTCCTTCCTAATGTCCTACCTTCTGCAAGAAGCCTTTCCCAGTCCTCCTCATTTTTATAATTATCACCCATTATCCCATCTATATCTTATTTGTACGTAACTGTCTGCATGCTGAATTGATTAAATTGTGAGCTCCCAGACAGCAGGTAATTCTGCCATTTTTTATATCCCCAGAGAGTGGCACAATGCCTAGCACACAGTAGGTACATAGAAGATAAAGGCTAGTTGGCTTAGAGACAGTAATGGTGGAGCTGAGTCAGCTGAATTAGGCTTCCAGATCTCTAGACAGATGGACAGATGATCCTATTCAGGTCATACTGGGGATGAATTCACCCTGAGTCACTTCCCCAGGACTGGTACCATCTGTGTGTTTTAGACACATGAACTCCTCTCCCTGACCTCCAGGCTTGATTCGTGATATCTTTCCCCCACCGTTGCCCTTCTAACCTCACCTCCCAGCCCCAAGATGCTATGCCTCAGTCTTTTTTTCTCTCTCTCTGACTCATACTTGGGCAGAGATGGGGAGGTAAAGGACAGGTCCCATTTAGAAAGGTCATTTTTCACCATCAGCCTAAGGGGTAGGAGAGTGACGGAGGATTTCAGTAGGTATTTCAAGACTCAGGCTCTTCTCCTAAAGGGCATAAGAGAGAAGTGGGGGAATCAAATGAGGCAGGGTGCAGAAGGTGGAACAGACCTGAGGATGGAACATGGGTGTTGGGGGTAGAAGTATGGTGCATTTCTCCCAGAGTGTACCTGGGCCCTTAACCCTCTGAATGACCAACCACAGGGTTCTAAGACAAAGGTTTGAGGGCAAAGTGAGAAAGGTCAGGAGCCCACAAGAAAACAAACCTATTTTTTATTAGCAATTCTGTCTGTCATTCTGGAATGATAGTAGTAGGAAAGAGGAAGGCAATCTCATCTCCAGTATAATCTCATACTCTTTCCATCCCTCCCTTCCTCCCTCTTCCCCAGTGCTTAATCAGCCCCTTTCCTGGGTGCTTTGATGGTATGTTGGGACTGATTACACACCAAAGGCAGGGAGGCTTGTTTTGAAGGACGGCTAGGGTACCTCATCAGTAGGATTGTAGATTTAGAGCTAGAAGAGACCTCAGAGATCATTTCATACAACACCCTGTTTATTCTGAGGAACAAGCTGAAACCCAAAGGTTGAAGTTGGTGTCTTTGATGATCACTTCACACCATCTTCTTCAGCTCCTTCATGGCTATTTTGGGACAAATTGTTCTCATCCATCCATTCTGTCAGGGGAAGTCTTCACGTGCTTGGGTAGATATCCCCCTAACTCACTGATGGGTTTGAGGCCTGCTGGTTACCCTCAACCTGGGTTAGGCCATTTGCCAAAACAATTTAATGGGGTGTGGCCACTGTGCATGCTCCAGCTTCTCGGAGCCACAGGTGAGAGTTGGGTGAAGGTGGACACCAAAGGTAGATGAACAGCCCTGAAAAGGGCTGGACAAGCCTTCCTAGCAGAGGAGCTGATCCTCCCTGAAGGCCCCAAACACCCCTGTCAGGAACTTGGCACACAGAGACAAAAAAATGAAATCAACCCCTTTCTCCATGAGCTCACATTCTGTCTTGTTACTGCAGGCACTTTGTGCCAATGTAGAAGAATTGATACATGCCTTTTCATCTTGTACTGCTTTTTTCTATGTCTTTCCGTGAATCCTCCAATCAGGGTCTGCCCAAAGGCCCATTAAAGAATAACAATAAAAATTGCCAAGACTCATGAGTTCATAGAATCTCAGAATTGGAAGCAACCTCAGGTGACCTCTGAGTCATCTAGTGATGATCTGGTCCAGTTGCTATCTGAGTAGAAATCCCCTTTGCAGATTTTTGACAAGTGGTTAGTGAAACTTTGAAGATCTCCGTCAAAAGGGAATTCACCTCAATACTGTCCAAGGTAGTACATTCTATTTCTGGATAGTTCTGTTAGGAGGCTAATCGCTGGGGAGATAATAACTGTCCTGGGAAATGATACTGGGGATAACTCATCAGAAATGGGGGCTTGGGCCAAGAGCATTAAAAGGATTCACCCCACCCCCCCATCCCTTGAAATTACTCCTACTGCTCAATGGGGAACCAGTCGTCTGGGGAACTGACTTCCCACTGTGAATGTGAATTGGGACACAGGACCTCTCCCCATCCCACCCCAAACCAGAACAGTATATATGGCTTACAGAATGGAAAATTCTTGAGAGCAGAGACTCTCTTTTTTGTATGTATGTTCTCAGAACTTTGCACAGTGCCTCATACATAGTAAACGCTATTCATTCAACCAATTAGAAGATTCATTAGTTAACCGTATCAGATGTTTAATAAAACAGCATAATAAAATAAATGATGAGGAAAATCTCTCCTTCCATCCTCTCCCTCCCAACTTTATACTTTCTGAATTCAGTAGCCTTTAAGGTCCCTTCCAGCTCTAAGTTCATGTTCCTATAACATTTCCACACTCTTGGCGGAGAAGAAAACGCAGGGAATGAACAGATGTGATCAGGGAATATGTGTGGGATAGAGCAACTTATACTCCAATGGCTACAGTGGTGTACTGGAGTTAGCTCAAACCAGTTTTAGAGAGCTGATTGTTAAATTTTCAATGTGAGCATTTACACCTTAAAACTCAGCAAATGCTGCAAATCAGGGCTAAATTTATTTATTGTTTTTTCAGTTTTCTAGGCTTAAGAAAGTGATGGTGAAAATTTTAATGATGCAGATTAAACTTAAAATTGTGTTGTGGATTTATTTTTTTCTTTTTTTGGAGAGCTGGTTATTAAACATGTAAGCGCACATCCCTGACTATATCCTGGCTGATATCCCTCTCTTCCTCTCAGATTGTTGCTTGCTGCTGCCCTGAACAATGCTAATGTCATTGCTTGTCTGGATATGTCATTGACCTGAAGGCTCCTGTACTGAGTTGGTTGTGTCCATTGTTGGGTGATTCCGCTGCACCCCCATTTACTTTTGTTCTGTGGCACTTTCATCTACTCTGGATCCCTATTGGGCTGCTCTCCTCCCTGAGCTACACTCCTGACTCTTACAATTTTCTCTGCCATGCAGAGAAGAAACTTCTTTACCCTGGAAGTTTACTTCGACTCTGAATTTCTCACCTGGTTAGTGTTCTGTCCCTGGGACCACTCCCTCCGATTCATTGGTTCTTCCCCGAAACTCCATTTTAAGGACGATCCCCAGGTCAGTCACTCTCCAGGCTTCTCTCTGGACTTTCTCCCCCCATAACTCTTTTCAGCTTACCTGGATATGTTGTTCCCTTGTTAGAACATAAGTTCCCTGTCCTTTCTGATTGTGCCTAAAATATAGCAAGTGCTTAATACATGCTTCTTGACTTGACTTTTTTCAGGTCCTCTGTTGCTCTCTGGATGAGCTAAAGGTGCTATGTGGCTTCTCCCCCCAGAGAGCAGTCTCATTTTACCCATTTTACCTAGAAGACTATTTCATCTGTTTCTATGAGACAGGCCCACAGGCATACCCAGCTAGCCCCAAAATGTCATTGGAAACCTTTGGGCCTGGATTATATTTGACTCCCTTGTTTTTGCTTCAGACTATTTAAATTTTGTCTGCTCTTTGGAATATAAGAGAACTTCTTTCAACTACTATCAAGTCCCTGGATCTATACAAATATATTTTATCTGGATTTATACAAAGCAGTCCAGGAGTTGTATTTAGCAAGGTTGAGTGAATTGGGGTAGAGCTAGCAATTTTTTGTATTCTTTGTATCAACAAAATTCCTGACCATGGAAAGGGGGAAACATTTATTATCTACTATGTGCTAGGTACTTTGCTAAGTGCTTGACAAATATTATCTTATTTGATCCTCACAACAACCCTGTGAAGTAACTGCTACTATAATACTCATTTCACAAATGAGGAAACAGAGGCAAACAGAGGTTAAATGACTTGCCTAAGGTTACACAGTCTGAGGCTGGATCTGAACTTAGGTCTTCCTGACTCCAGGCTCAATGCTCCATTTATGGCACTTAGCTGCCTCTAGTTATACCGGATACAAAGCAAATGATTGATATCTTTCTTTTTTAAACTGTGGCATCTGCAAATAAAACCAATGTATCCAAGATTAGAAGGAAAGCAGGAAACTGGTGGAAAAAATTTTTTACAGCATGTTTCTCTGATAAAAACTTCTTTCTCAAATGTATAGAGAAATGAGTCAAATTTATAAAAATAGGAGTCATTCTCTAATTGATGAATGGTCAAAGTATATGAAGAAGCAGTTTTCAGAAGAAATCAAAGCTATCCAGTCATATGTAAATATACTCTAAATCACTATTGATTAGAGAAATGCAAATTAGAACAACTCTGAGGTACCACTTCATGCCAACAGATTGGTTAATATGACAGAAAAGGAAAATGACAAATGTTGAAGGGGACATGGAAAAATAGGGACACTGAGACATTGTTGGTAGAGTTGTGAACTGATCCGACCATTCTGGAAAGCAATTTGGAACTATGTCCAAAGGGCTATAAAACCATGCATATCCTTTGACTTAGCAATAGCACTATTAGATCTGTATCCCAAAGAGATTTTAAAAAATCTTATACAAAAATATTTATAACTTCTTTTTGTGGTGGCAAAGAATTGGAAATTGAGGGGATGCCCACTAAATGGGGAATGGCTGAACAAGTTGTGGTACGTAATTGTTATGGAATACTATTGTGCTATAAAAAATGATGAGCAGGATGGTTTCAGAAAAACCAAGGAAGACAACACAAACAGATGCAAAGTGAAATGAGAAGAACCAGGAGAACATTGTACACAGTAACAGCAACATTGTTCAGTGATCAACTGTGAATGACTTAGCTACTATCTGCAATACAAAATCCAAGACAATTCCGAATTTATAATGAACAAATGCTATCCATCTCCAGAGAAAGAACTAGAGTGAATGTAGACTAAAGCATAATTTTTCACTTTATTATTCTTTTTTGTCTGAGTGTTCTTTTGCAGCATGACTAATATGGAAATATTTTGCATGACTACACAAGTATAATCTATATCAAATTGCTTGCTTTCTTGAGGAGGCAGGAAGGGAGAAAATTTGGAACTCAAAATTAAAAAAAGAACACGAAAATTTTTTGTTTACATGTAATTGAGAAAAAATAGAATTAAAATTAAATTTTTAAAAATGGCATCTGTAACTAAACATAACTGTCATCATTACTACAAGCCAAACATGATTTCAAGCCAGAATAATTTTATTTTTGGTTTCAATAAGGTTCTTAGGCTCATGTTTTAAGGGAATTAAGAGAATGCAGTATACCTAATTTTAACAAGACATTTGTTGAACAAGGTATCTCTCACGAAGTAGAGGGATCTGGGCTGGATGGTACTACAGTTAATTCTGTATCTAACAGAATTAACCCTAATTCCATTTCTAATCCTGCTTCTAGTTCTGTTTCTCTCAACATGAATTTATTAAGTGCATACTTTGTTCTAGGCACTGGGGATACAAGACAAAAACGAAGCAGGATAACATTATTTGGTCCTACTCTAGGCATTTTTTCTGGCTGTTCCCCATCTCTAGAATGCTCTCCCTCCCCATCTATGCCTAGTAGCTTCCCTTGTTTTTTTTTAAGTCCCAACTAAAATCCTGTCTTGTGGGAAGTTTTTTCCCAACCCTTCTTTGAATTCAGGTCTTCCTGAAAAGAAATCAGCTATATTGTAATACATTTATAAAAAAAAAAAAATTTTTTTTTAAAGTTCACCAATTTCAGATTAAGAATCCTGAATTCCAGTCCATATTGTATAGGTGAAAGAACTCTGGACCTGGGCGATGCTACTTAATATATGTGTGACCTTGGGAAAGTCACAACTTGTCTAGGTCTCAGTTTCCTCATCTGTAAAATTGAAATGTTAATCATAGTGGGGAGGAAACCTTTCTTTTTTTACAGATGATGTAAGGGAGGACCGCAAAAGAAAGTGATTTATCTGAGTTTATATAGCTACTAAGTAGCAGATCTGGGATAGTACAAGCCCAGATCCTCTGATTCCACTTCTATTATATATATTTATATACATTATTGGCCTCCTCTTTCCAAGTGTGTGAGGGAACTAGAAATGTGTGCATGGGAGTGAAAGGGGAACAGCCCAATTCTCCCAGAGATATCAAACAATGTGACAGCATCCTCGGGGGTGGGGTGGGTGAGGAAAAGACACAGGAAGGTGAGAAGCCAAAATCTGTATTGAGAAAGGTTTGAGCAAGAAAAATTAAAAAGGGGAAGGAAATTAGGAGCCCCAAACAGGTCAAACCAAACCCAAGCCTTACTATTTGTTCCTCATCTTATCCTCTTCCCCCACCCCCACCTCCTGTCCCGCCTCCACTTCCCCCCAAGTCTCCAGCTCCCCAGCCAGATAAGTAAAGGGCTAGTCTGAGAGTAGAGTCCCTAAGGCTCTGGCTGCCCAGGGAGGGAGGTAGGAGTCATGGGGATTGAGGGGACAGATGGGAAGCAGCTGGGACCTGAGCCACTGATCCAAGTTGTTAAGGCTCCTCCCTTCCAGCCTTGCTGCTGTATGGAAGTTCACCACTTTGCCAGTGGCCTCCATATTCTCCTCTGTAATAAAATGGGGGATTTGTGCAGAAGGCTGAACGACCAGTCATTTTTTTCTGTGGCCTGCTCTATGTAAGACAGGCACTAGGTTGGGCCTTGGGAATACAGACATGTCCTTTTTTCTTTACCTGTGCATGAAACTTGGAGGAAGAGGCAGCCTCCTCCTTGCCAAAGACAACTCCTCTGTTTATGCTCAGTGTCCCTCTTTGCTGGTAACTTGCCCTTTCATTATCCCCCTCTCTAATCTTCAGTCTCTCTTTATCCACCAACTTTTCCCCAGATGCTCACAAACCATCCAGGCCTCCTTCATCTTTAAAAAAGACCTTTGCTTATCTCTCTTATCCCCAGATATAATCCTATATCTCTCCCCTTTTTACAACCGAATTCCTAAAAAAGTTATCTTAACTGGCTGTGCAAATTTCCTTCCTCTTTTTTTGGGGGGGGGGGGAGGAGTTTACTGGGGAAAGGATACCAAAAGTTTATTTTTTGGAGTTAAAAAGTAAATGTTTTATTCGTGTTCTGTTTTGTTTTTTAAATACCAGCGTCATTTTCCAATGAATTTTCACCCCCTCTCCTACCACAACACCTTCCCTCCAAACAAAAAAGTGAAACAATTCAACCCATGGGCAATGTCTGACAACAGATGTTTCATTTTATGAAGGTAGGTAGTCTACCTACCCACTCTCCACTGAGAACAGGGAGTCAACAACAGCCAGAACATGGTATCAATCAAGATGCTGTTTTCCTCTGGATTATAATTCTCATACTTCCTTACTCTCCACGTACATTTCAACCTCTTGTAATATGGCTTCTCACCCTACCACTCTACTGAGATAGCTTTATAGCTACCAAAGATTTCCTCATTGCTAAATCCAGAGGCTTTTTCCTCAGCGCTCATCCTTCTCAATTATTCTGCCTGAACTGGACACAGATGACCACCCTCTTCTTTTGCACACTCTCCTCTCTGAGTTTTCACTGAGCCCAGCTCTCCTACCTGCCTGACAGCTCATCTGTCTCTGTTACTGGGTCATCATCCATGTCCCTCCCTCTTTGCCTAGGTGCACACCCAAAACTCTGCCCTGAGTCCTCTGTTCACTATTATGTCCTCAGTGGTCTCATCAGCTCCTTTGGAGTCAATGATCATTTCTATTCTGATGATCTCACATATCTGCTGATCCTCAGCCCCACATTTCCAACTGCTTGACAGGTATTTCCACTTAGATGTCCCAGAGGCATCTCAAGCTCTCTTGCTCATTACCTTTCCCCCCTAAACTTACCCATTCTTTTAACTTCCTTACTTCAGTTGAAGGAACCACCATGATTTTAGTCACCTTGATGATCTACTCTACATCATCCTTGCCTCTCCACTTTCCCTTGCTCCCATGTCCAGTAGCCTAGTCATGTCATGTCAACCTCACAATATTTCTTACATCTGCCCCTTTCTTTCCAGGAAGGCAGCCATCACCCTAGTTCAGGTTTCCATCACCCTTCACCATGATGACTGAAGTATCCTCCTAACTGGTATCCTCACTCCAATCTCTTGGATTTCCAACCTAGCTTCTACAATGCTGCCATGTTGACAACGGTGTGACCGTATCATTCCCTGGCTCTTGAAGCTGGATTGGCTCCCTATCGCCCCTAGCCTAAGATAAAGGGTGAAAACTCCTGTTTGGCATTTAAGATCAAGTTAGCAAGCATCTATCAGCTCACTTCATTGCCTAGGCTGTGTGAAACTGGGAATAAAGACTGAATTTTAATAAAAACAGTCCTGGACCGAAGGGATCTCATCTTCTAATGGGAGAAGCTTCTACAGGGCAGCACCCAAGGGAGGGAAAGCGCCCTCGGTCACCTCGTCGGGCTTATCTTACTAGTTATTGCACAGTGATACCACCGCTTCTGCCGAACCGGTTTATCACAGGTGCCACCCCACGCCCTGCCCCAGGGCCTCTGCACGTGCCTGGAGGGCCCGTCCTGGTCGTGGGGGATCTTCGGTCCTCACCTCCTCCAGAGCTAAGCCTGGGTGCTCTTCTGGACCCCCTGGTTTTATGGCCTTACAGCCTACCAAAGTACAGCGTCTCGGACTTCGTATGAAGGTGGCACTGGGTTAGCTGTGTTCCTGCCCTTTCCTCCCGCCCAGAACTGGGTCTTTGTATCCCGGCCCGGTACGGGGCTGTTTGGACTGAATGCGATCGATGACGAATTAAAGAGTCCCGACCCCAGGGGCTCGGCTCTGGAAGGTGACCCCGGACCCCTCCGAGACCCCGCCAGGGCAGGCAGGCAGACAAGCTCCTCTGCCAAGCAGCAGCCTCCTCGAAGCCCCTGGAGAATCGTCTGCAGCACAGGCTGGCACACGTTCTTCGGAAGGGTGGGGCCGGTCCGAGCGGGTCTCACTTCCCCTTTCGGAACCACCTGCCCGCCCCCTCCCCCACTTCTCAGGGCCCACCACTTGGTGGGTGCTGGCTGCCTGCCCCGTGTCCACTTCTAGCACACCTGGACAGACAGACAGGCTGTCCAGTCTACAAAGCGGGGAGGGAGCTAGCTCCGGGCCCCCCCCCGCCAGGCACACAGGGGCGGCCCCGGGGGTCCCGAAGGCCGGCTCGCCCAGGCCCCTCCACGGGTCTCCCTAGGGCTGCCCCGGCTTGGGGGGGTGGGGGTGGGGCCGGGGGTGGGGCTGGGCTTCCGGGCCAGGACTGGGCGCGGGACGCAGGTGGCTTAGGATCGGCTGACTCGCCTGGCTCGCGGTCCGCTGCGTGCGCGCGGGGGGGGGGGGGGGGGGGGGGGGTTGGGGGCAGGGGACGAAGCCCGGTCCGGCCCGGCCCAGCCGGAGGAGGAGGAGGGACCGGTTCCGTCCTCTCCGCAGGCGTGCAGGGCCAGGCCGCACAGCTGCCCTCACAAACTTGTTCCCACGTTCCCCGAGTTTCCTAGGAAATAAAATTCGTCATCTGGGCTGGAGCCGCCCCTGCCCCCCGCTGAGAAGCCCAGGGGTTCGGGGCGGCGGAACCGAGCCGCTGGTCACTGACCCCCGAATCCCGCCTCCTCCTGAAGACGCCCCCCCCCCCCCCCCAGGCGTGGGCCAAGGCCGGGCGGGGGCAGGGCCGCAGAAACTAGCGCTGTCCGGGCTGGGGCCAGAGAGATGAGGGACCCCTCCAGCCGTCCCCGCCCGCCCCATCCCGCGTGGGAGGAGACCGGCTCCCCGGGGCGTGGGCCAAGGCCGGGCGGGGGCAGGGCCGCAGAAACTAGCGCTGTCCGGGCTGGGGCCAGAGAGATGAGCACGCTAGCCGGGCACAAACCCTTCCTCCCCGCTGGGCCGCTGAGCAGGGCGGGGAGGATGACCTGCCGCCCTGTCCACCGCAAGACGAGGCCAAGGCAATCCCAAAGCACCCCAAAAGCGGGGGCTGGAGACCTCGGGGGTCCTGGGCTCAGGGGTCTTGTTTCTTTTGTCTTCGAAGTAGGGCGGAGTTGGTGGTGCGGCGCGGTTTTCCCCACGTGTCTCTGTGTAGCTTGCGGTGCAATCTCAAAGCCAATAGTCAATGTTTAATAAAGGCCTGCTTTGTGCCAGGTACTGCGTTAAGCCCTGGGGATACAGAGGAAGGCCTTTGAGGGGCTCACAGTGTAAAGGAGGAAGACAACCCGTTAAAAGACTCCGAAGAGGATGGGGGAGGGAAAGATGGCACCATCGTGGGGGCATGACGAACTCTTGCACCTGGGTGGGATATGATGATGGCCTGGCCGACCTCCTTAAATGGAGGATCTAGGGCGTGATCACAAGCTAGATCTTTTTTCCCCAGTGCAGACCAAAAAGCAGTAATTTCTTACCCTCTAGCCCAATAAAATTTAGGAAAAGGGCAACTGGGCAGGGGCGGGGGTGAGGTGAGGTGCGGGAGAGATCTCTGGATTTACTCCTACCTTAATGGTGGTAATCTGTTGAGTCCTCTCCAAAGCTTAGCTCCTGTGTGTATTTAGGTCTTTCACCTTGCCCACCTCCATACAACTCCTTCCTGGTTAGGGTGCTCAATGGGACGGTTTGTTGTGTATACTGGTTACTTCAGCTGCTGCCTGGGTCCTGGGAAGGGGACCTACTAGCATTTAACGGAGCAGGGAGAGACTTTTATCAGAAGTGTGTGAGGAGCATGGGGGAAATAAGGCATTTTATGGAAGTAGCCTATTTAAACAGGGAAAGTCAGGGAGGTGGTTTTTCAGTTGTTCAAACAAAGGAAAGATGAGTTAACGGGTTGGGGCTCCCCTCCCCCCAAGTGGGCTGTAGGGGTGGGGACCTTGTTTATAGTTTAGGAAGCTGGGGTGGCTGATTTGGCAGGATGACCTTTAACAGGAACCCCACCACCCCCTCCTTGGCCAGGAGTGTGGGAGGCAGCACAAGATGTGGTCAGAGATGTTTGTTTCTTACTGGGAGGAAATTAATGAGAACCTGCCACTTCCTTCCAGGTTGGGCAGCCAATCTTGCCGGAGAACACAGGGGCTTGGGGAAACTCAAGGGTGGGGGTACAGGACCAAAGGCCAGAGCCCAGTAGGAGTTCGTCCTTCAGAAATCTCAGAAAACAGTGGCCCGGGGTGTATGCCACCCTTTTCACTGAAACTGCACAGATCTTTGAGTCTGTTTGCCTCCTTGTCTTAGAAGCAGACCTCCATCAGTAGATTCCCTGGTCCTGTGATAGTTTCTGAATACAGACCATACTTCCACCCCCACTTCCATCCAGTTCCACGTCGGCAGGATTTCCCCAGATTTCTCATTTGTTTACTTAATCCTAATCTATTGACCATGACCACAGGTCCATTATCCTACCCACACAGTGTTGTAAAACCCTAGGAAGTATCTGATGGAAAAGGCACATTGGCCTCTATTGCAGTAACCCCCCACTGCACTCACGAGCCAACCTTGGAGTTCTCCTGTCTGAAACAATCAGCCAAACATCTGAGGGGTGCCTTGTAGGATCTTTTCCTAGCTTACATTTTTTCAAGGGCTTTTTCTGCATCTGTTGAAATGATCATGACTTGTTTTTGTTCTGCGTCCAATTATATTTATAGCTTTCCTAATATTGAATCAGTCCTGCACTGCTGGAATGAATCCAGCTGGTCATAGCATATGATCTTTGTGCTATGTTGTGTAATTGGCTTGTATATCATTAAAATTTTCTCCATGAATATTCTTTAGGGAAATCAGTCTCCAGTTTTATTTTGACACTCCCTGGTTTAGGTATCAAGACCATATTTGTGTCACAGAAGAAATGTGGTAGGACTCCATTTTTGTCTTGTTTTTCAGAGTTTATAAGGTATTGGAGCTAACTGTTCTATGTTTGGTAGAATTAGCTCATAAATCCATCCTGGGTTTTTTGGGGGGATGGGGGGAGTTAATTTACAGCTTAATTTCTTTTTCTAAGATAGGGTTATTTAAATATTCTATTTCCTCTGCTGCCAATCTGGACGATTTATATTTTTACAAATATTTGTCCATTTTTGTACTGTCAGCTTTATTAGCAGATAAGCAAAGTAGCTCCTAATTAGTTTTTTTTTCCTTTATTGTCTGTAAATTCACCTTTTTCATTTTGATAACTGGTAATTTGGTTTTCTTTTTTTAATCAAATTAGCCAATTTCATTTCATTGTGGTTTTTTTTAAACGAGCTTATAGTTTTATTAGATTAATGGGTTTACTTTCAATTTTGCTAATCTCTCCTTTGACTAGCTCCGATTTCTACAAAGTACATGTCTCAAGACCTTGTGAAATGGATAGTTGAAGGTCTCTTCCTCCTCTTAGGTGGCTTCGTGAGGACAGTGACTTTCATAAGCACACAAGCAGTAAGTGTGGGTTGGGGCTAAGAACTGGGGCTAAAATCTGAGGTTTCTTTCTATGTATGGTACCACAAAGGTTCTCAAAAGCCTGCAGTATTTTTTCCAGTTGTGCTCCAAGCATCATTTTTACCTTCAATTTGTCAGTGTTCCTTTTAGTAAAGCAGGCCTTTGGGTCTTGTTCCCTCTAACTGTACATATAGGAGGTGAGACACAGAAGATTGCTTAACCCTTTTTAATTCTCCTCCTTGATGCTCAACCCACCCAAATGATGTTCCTCAATGAAAAGACAGCATGGAAGGAAGGAAGAAGGTCCTGTGGACACTCCCCATCCTTCACTAGGGCTAGGAGCTCCCAATTCCCCCAGCATCATCAGAAGCTGCAAGAGGGTCCTTGGGACAGACTATGAGTCAGGAGTTATAGTTCCATATGCTCTAGTAGCTGCCCAGGATGTGACCAACAGTTTAGGTTACAAGGACCCAGAACTCTATCCATCTCATTCCCAGGGTCTCCTATTTAGCAGTGGCAAAAATGATGAGTGACCAATAGCAGCCAATTACCACTGGGACGGGGGAAACTTTCTCCAAGTAGACAGTTTCACTTGTTCCAACTATCTCCCTTGGGAGATAAAGCAGAGGGTGTGGGTGAGTGGTGCTCAGTGGGAGGAAAGGCAGAAAATCTTTTGCCTGAAGCAAAGGGAAAGACACCCACAAGTCTGGACCCTCATAGTTCAGGAAGACCCTGCTAATGAGAGTGGAGGGAGGCCCTCTTTACCCCTCAAGGAGGGCTGAGATGCTCATTGTGGTGAAGCCTCAACTAAATGGAGAGGGCCGTCTTTACTGAGGAAAACAGAGTTGGCTACCTGGAACAGCTGGTGCCAAAGAAGATTCCGGACTCTGGACTTGTGGTGTCAGTCCTGGACAACATCCTCCTGTGTCCTCTCCCCCCTCCCCCCAGCTTCAGACCTCTGGCTCTTCTATTCTCCCTCCCCAGGACACTGAATTACTCAATGTCCACCCCCACCAACCCCTCTGCCCTTCCCAAGTCCACTGTGAATGCACAGATCTTTGGTCACTGGCTTGTGCACATTCTGAATGGCTGCTTTCCACTTCCTCCAGTGGTGTTCAGATTGGTCTTATGGAAGGTTAGCCAGACTTCTCATCTATACCTGAAACCGTCCAAAGAGTCCAGATCTCTGCTTCCTGGTGGGGTGGGGCAAGCTAAGCCAGTTCAAGTCCCAATTGCTGAGCCCCAGGCTCCACCCTGGCCCTACCCACACTCAGGCCCATACCCCCACTTCTTCCAGAAGGCCCAGAGCTCTCCATGAGTTTCCCACAGGTTGGCTCTGTGTTCTGGGTCCAGAGGCATCTTGGGGGTGGCAGTGGAGAGAGTACAAGAATGTGAAAAGTCATGGCCTGTCAGGAGCGATGTTGTTGGTCGCCAGGGTCAGGTGTGGCTTTTTGTGAGGGGCTCCTCCAGAAAGAGCTTCCTCATTCTCTCGGTCTTTCCAAAGTTCCCTCTCCTCCACCTTGCGCTTGTGCATAAGGGGGCTCTGCGTGTTGTCACCCAACTTGCCTTCAGGGAGCCCCAGGCTTCTCAAGCAGACGATGGCTGCAGCTTGTTCTGCCAGCTTCTTGGACTTGTCCCTAAGACAGGATGAGGCACAGAGTGACAGATGGTAAAGAAAAGGTCTCAGGCTTTTCATGGAGCCTGATCTGAGGAAGGCTGGCTTCTAAGGATCCTTCCCTCTGGGGCCCAACGACCACGGATGTCATTCCTTGTGGTCCCCCAAGGACCTCCTATCAGCTAATGGTCACCAGGGGAAGTATAAGACAAATTCAGCATGCCTCTTCACCCCTTACCCTGAAGAAGCTAGAGTCTGGGACAAGAGATTCTTGCCCAGGACATCTCTATAAGGTGGCAGAGTGGATAGGGAGGTGCTCTGGGACAGAGGAAGATGTGGATCCAAGCTCCTCAGTGGCCCAGATCTTGCTGATCTGCCTCAGTAAGGGCATGTCCACACTGGCTGCTCCTTGCATTGCTCAAATCTTAGGTCACAACCAAAAACCCATTCTTCTATTTACTTATCTAGGCACATGATGCTTCCTCAGAGGAACAGATGCTCCTTGAAGACAGGACTATTTCCCATGATGCCCTTGCGTCCCCAGTGCCCAGAACAGTGCTGGCACACAGGAGGTGCTTCATCCACATGTGCTAAGTAAAAATGGGTTAAAGTTAATGACTTTCAGGCACAAGAGGAAATACTCCACATTAGGAATATTACTTGGTGATGGCTGGAGATTCCAGCTGTTTCTGGTATTAGGCACAGAGACAGCCAGTGCCTGAGATGCTGGATCGGGAAGGGGCCCACCAGTGGGGGCCAACTGTCCTTGGTGGTATTTTTCTCAGTCTACTAATGGGGAAACTGAAGCTCAGAGAGGCCAAGAAATACAGCCAGGGTCAAGTGGAAAGAGGTGGGGGCTGGGAACTCAAGTCTCTTGTTTCCTTCCCTTCTCTACCCTTTCCTGCCTTTCTCCCCAAGCTCTGGCTGGAGCAGGGACATTCTGAGGGGCAGCAGGTAGGAAAAAGTGAGATTCTGCTACTTACCACAGTGCTGAGCAGTACTTGTGTTCAGAAACAGTGACAATGGAGCGGAACAAGCGGTCCACGGGTCTCTGGATCTAGACAGGGAGAGTACAGATGGGGCATGGGGACTGAAGGTGACTGCCTCAGAGAACCAAGATGGACCCTTGCAGGTAAGCCTAAAGCAATGTTTTCTGCTAGCACCAATATCTCAAGGGTCCCTGGGAAGAAATGTAAGACACTCCCATCCCCGAGTTGTTCCTTTACATGCTCCTTCACAGGCTGAGGAGGCTATCAGAAAGCTGTGTTGACTGGTCCACTACAAATCGATGTCAGCTCGAGGTTCTTCTAAGAGTTTTACAAAATGAGGGTCTCACTGACCCTCCCTATAACCTCGGAGCTAGCTGCTACTGCCTTGAGGAAACTGAGGCAGACAGAGGTTGTCACCATAACTTTTCTTGTCATTGTGTTCATATAATTCCTGTGTGTCTAAGCAATTATTTTATATTTTCTGTAGTTACGTTAAAGGGAATTTCTCTATCTCTTCCTGCTGAATTTTGTTGGTAACATATAGAAATGCCAGTTAGTTATGTGGGTTTATTTTCATTTACTTTTTTTCAGTTGGCCCTCTTTTTAATTGTACAGTGATACTTTTATTTCCTCCTTTCTTATGCTTATTCCCTCAATTTCTTTTTCTTGTCTGATTGTTATAGTTAGCATTTCCAGCACTATCTTGAATAATAATGGTGATGATGGGCACCCTTAATGGAAAGGCCCAGCCAGTTAATCTCCATTATAGATAATGCTGGCTCTTGGTTTTAGATAAGATGCTACTGATCATATTAAAGAAAGATCTGTTTATTCCTATGCTTTCTACTGTTTTTAACAGGAATGGGCGTTGTCTTATCAAAAGCTTTTTCTGCATCTATTGATTTTCGTTGCTCTTGTTATGAATATGGGCCATTATAATTTTCTGATATTAATCCAGCCTACTCACAGAATGTCATCTTTGTGATGTGTTGCTGTGCTGTCCTTGCCAGTATTTTATCTAAAATTTTAGCATCAATATTAATCAGGGATATTGGTCTATGGTTTTCTTTCTGTTTTGACTCTCCCTAGTTTAGGTCTTCATTTGTATCATAGAAGTAATTTGGTCATTATTCTCTTCACTGCCAACCTGAACCTATTTCTCGGCGTTCTTCCCTTGTGACTGTGCAGCGTTTTCCTCCTCCAGATTTCTGTGACCCTGCTCTTGCCCCTCTTTCCAGCCCTGTAACCCTTCCTTAGCTGGATCCTCACCCTGCCTTTCCCCAGGGGCCTGTTCTCTTTTCACTGACTAGCAGAAGTGTCAAACAGGCAGCTGAGGGCCACATGCAGCTTGCAACACTCCAACAGGCCCAACCAAATTAAAATGTAACTAGCTAATATTTAGCAAAATAAGTAAAATTACAATAAAACATAGATAATATTACATTTCAAAACTAAATGGCTCTGTGACCCACAGAGATTCTTAGGTATGGATTAATGGCCCTGTTCCTATTTGAGTTTGACATCACTACTCTATGGTACCTCCTTTGGTATTTTCATTAGTTCACATGGGTTCAGTGATCATATCCAAGAAGATGATTCTTAAATCTGTCCCTGCCCCAGTCTCTTTCCTTATCTCCAGTCATGCATCACCAGCTGCCTTTTGGACATCTTAATCAGATCCACCATAGGCATCTCAAAATAGCTATGTCCAAAACAGGGCTCATTATCTTTCCTCTGGAACCACCTCCTAAACTTCCTTTGTGGCACAGGTACCACCATTCTCCCACAAACTAATTAAAAAAGAAAGGACCTCAGAGGCCCTTTAGTCCGATTAATATCTAAAACAGAAATCTTATGACACCTGACCTAACAAATGGTCACCTAAACCACATCTCAAGAGCTCAGAGGAAGACAAGCTACCTGCTCCTGATGTAGCCTGTCCTGATGGGGTGATGAGACTTGGACCTTGAATTTTCCCACACAATCAAGTCCCTGGCATCTTCATGCAAGGCATCTGGCCCATCCCAGTCCACCTAGATACTCAGTAAATAGTCCTTTCACTGTCCTCTTGGACCATCCCAGGCTATTTACGGATCCTTAATCCCATTTAGATCTTTTATATAAGTACCGATCTCACCCCCATTCAGTTGCAGATTCCCTAAGAATCTGGCCTGCTCCTGTGAGCATTACAATAAACCCTACCACTTTGAAAGAAGGCTTGAGTGCGTGAGTTCATTCTAGGCAGACTCCCTCTGGACTCTTACATTTTGGGTTCCCAGCAATGCAACATATGCCACTTTGGTCAGTTCTATTAAGACATTTTTCCTTCCATCAGCCTAAGTTTGTCCCTTTGTCCCTTCTGAGCACTGCTTCATCTCCCCCTTACACAGGGAGGCCCTGAGGTTCCTGTGAACAGCTCTATGCCTTCCCTAGGGGCACCTTCTCTTCTCTAGGCTGACCCTCCCTAGCTCCTTCCCTGGATACTTGTATGGCACAGACAGAATGAGACCATGCTCCATTTTATCTGAAAGTATGGAACCCAGACTGAACCCCACGCTCCAGAAGTGGTTTGCCCTGGGCCCAGTGCAGAGATGTCACTTCCTTATTTCTAGAAGCTTACGCATCTCTTAATACAGCCCACTTTACAGCACTCCTTTTGGCTGCCTGATCACCCTGTTGCCTCATATTAAGTTTCTTGGACACACTGTTGTCTGTGTCTCCTCTATTAAAACTGTAAAGCCAATTTTTAAAAACTCAAATGTAAGATTTCACATTTTATTCCCATTAAATTTCAATTTATTACAATGTCCAAATTTTCTGAGCCATTAGCTAGCATGTTAAATGTTTCTCTCTGGTTTGTGCCCTTTGCAAATTGATAAGCATGATATTTGTATCCAAGCATCTTCAGGGACAAATCTCTGATAAAAACGTTCAGAAGCATAGGAATGCCAGAGTGTGAGCTTTGGACCCCCCCTTTTTGAACTTTTCCAAGAATTCCAGGAGCACAGCCCCTGAACTCAGATCCCTGGCATTTGCCTGAGGCACTGGCGAATAATATTTTCAGCTGCCCTTTCACTGTGGCCCTCATGGTCTGCATCTGGCCTGACCCTAGACCACCGCTGCTTGATTCCATCTAGACCCACTCCTTGACCACTGTATATAAGTGTCCCTCTTGGACACTTATATTACTATAGTAGATCACTCAGTTTCCTTAAGAGTCTGGCCCACTTCTACTGGAGAAACAATAAGAAGGCTTGAGTTGAATTCTTTTGAGGCAGGACCCATGTCTTTTGCCCTTGAATTTTTGGGTTCCCAGCACCCCTTAACCCCAACAGGATCATGCACATATCCTTAGGGATTATCCACTGGGGACCTACCTCCAAACTGACATTGTGCCATTAATGGTTACTCTGAACTGGTTTTTTCAACCTATTCTCAATTCACCTAAAAGTACTAAAATTTACCCCTTAACCCTTGGCGAACATCTAGGCACCTACATGCATTGTCCTGATCAACCAGTTCAGGAGCCCTTTTAAAGGAGAAAACATAACTGGACTTCTATATTCTATTCCTGAAAACCCATGCTGCCTCTCTGGGATCGCTGCTTCCCTCTCTCACTGTCCCTTTAATAATGCTCTGGAGTTCTGCAAGGAATTTAAGTCCAGTGCAGTAAGTCCGGCCTGCAGATTCTACCTGCTTGTGACATCTGTTTTCCAGAGCTGTCGCCCTCCCATTCACTATGATCTTTTATTGATCACTGAGAGTGGCTCAGCAATCAAAGTCACTGGTCCTTTTGTTCCACAAGTATGAAGTTCATCTGGCCAGGTGATCTCAGCTCACCAAGGATAGCTAAGCACCTTTTCTTAGTGCCTTCATGTAGACTGGGTATCAACTCTTTATTAGTCATTTTTGTTCTGTCCTTTCCAGTCCAAAGTCAGGGAGAAAGTTGGAGGGGAGGAGAGCACTGGAACTCCCTGGAATGAATTCTTCCCCAGCTTATTCCCTATAAAATGAGGGTGCTGGACTGAGACTCTAAACCAATGATCCCATGGCCTCCTCTTTCCCCCAAACACAGCTACCTTCCTCACTCCCTCCTTTGGCCGTCCTTAGCTTTCCACCTCAGTCCATGCTCCTTCCTGACACGGTTCTTATGGCACAGTGCCAGTCTTTTGTATTAATCCTCTGTCACCTGCCCGTGCTTCCATAATCAGTACTTATCTTTGGAAAATCTAAGTTGGTGGGTAAGCTCTCTGGTACAACATTGTTCTCCTCAGACAATTCCCATTATTTCTTCTTACTGGAATTGTTTTTCTGTACGACTTCAAAATTTAATTCTTGAGAGTTTCACATCTCTTCTGGGCCACCTCCCCTTATAGGATCCTATTTTTCCTTCCCTGAAATATAGATGCTCTCTCAAAAATCTAAGGTGAATGTCAAACTATGTATGGTTTTCCTTTCCTTCTCTATCACATATTCTAAGGAGCTAATACTTTTCCCATCATCAGATCAATTCTTCCTTATTAGTGAGAATTAGACTCAGATTAGAATTTCTTTTAGGTGCTTCTTCCACTTTTTGAAGGATGAAATAATGCTTTAAAGCAATTCCAGATGTTGTTAGCTGCTCTGCCTTTCTAGGTATCTGGATAACTGAAGTCCTCATGCCCCTGAGCCAGGCTCCTGTTTTGTTTCCTGACCTTGTTCATTTCCTTTGTCTATGCAGTATGTTAAATATGTTAATGACAAGGTCACTTATAGAAATATAATGGCAGAAGCTTCCACTGATCTCTACTCAAGTGTTCCCCACCACCCTTCCTCACTGGTTCCTGGATTTTCTCATACAAGTACACCTTCTTAATGCACAACACTACCCCACAGCCTACCATGTTTACAGGCAGCTGGTGGTGCTGTGGACAGAACCATGGGCCCAGACTCAGGAAGCCCTGAGTTTGAACCTGGTCTCAGAAATATGCTAGCTGTCTGACTGTGGGCAAGTCACTTAACCTGTCTGCCTCGGTTTCCTCATTTGTAAAATGGTGGTATCTGTGTCCCATGGTTGCTATGAGGGTCCAAAGAGAAAGTACCGGTAAGATGGTTGGCAGGCCTTACAGCACTAGATCAATGCTGCTGCTGCCATGAAGAGCCATGCTGCAGTCCCGGGTCTCATCTAATTAGGGTTAGTGATATCTGTGCAGTCACATTTACCTCTGCATGGGTCACCTTGCTGTCTATCTCAACTTTTCTCCATGTGGCAAGGACTCCAGTCTTCCTATCTATGGGTGATCTTCTGACTCGCCTATGTTCTTCTTACAATGGGGCACCCACACTGAGTGCCCTGTTCCACCCAATCTGGTCTGTTTAGGGAAGAGTCTGCTAAGCCTCCCCTTGCCATCGGCAGTGGGCCTCTCCTAAGGTAGCCCTATAACATGGTGATATTTCTGGTTGTTCTATCCCACTGATGAGTCATGCTGATCCTGCCCTATACTATAATTCCCAGAACTTCCTTACACAAATGGTTGCCTAGCTACACCTTCCCCCCACTCTTTTCTGGGCAGTTGATTTCTTGAAGCCAAGTATATGACATTTATCCTCACTCAGTCATGTCTTATTTGATTTAATATACTGCTTTATCTTATCTTATAAAGATCTTTTTGACTCAACTCTGTCACCCCCAGTGTTGGCCTCCCTCCTGGCTTTGTCAGTTGTAGACTTGTAAAAACTTCATTTATGTCTTTAACCTTGTAAGTCAATGATAAAAAAATGTTGAATGGCACAGGAGAGATCCCTGAGACACTCCACTAGGAACCTCCTTCTAAGCTGACCTATTAATTTTTTAGGTATGGTCAACCAGGTCAAAATGTGCCTAGCTACATCATCACCTAGGAAACAATTATGATAGTGGCATATGCCTGATATTGGATAACTACTTCTAATTCAATAGTTAAATTTTAAATTAATTAGGATTCACCGACTGGGAAAGAGACATATTATAAGAGGGTACTGCCACTGTCCTGGTCCTGTGATGGGGTGAGGTCTCTGGAAGGTCCCTCTCAGTTTGAGAACTGAGTCATCTAATAAGAGACTGTTGTGAGTGGACTCAGAAACTCTTGTTAGCGCTAGGTCTGCTCTGGTCTGTCTCTGGAGCAATATGGGGACCAGTCTGACGTCTACCTACTCCCCACTCCCAACAAACCACATGTAGGTTATTTTGAGCTAATTCTGGGCTAATCTGCTGCCCCAAATAGGCCTCCCCTCACTCATCGAAGCAGACAGGAAATGGATTTTCCCCTGTAGGCTTTCCAGATCAGCAGACACAGCAGAACGGACTTCCACCACCACCAACTCACTGTTTCATACACTGGTTGGGCTAACTTCTCCTTCCGGCACCATTCCAACAGGCACATCTTGGGTGTGATCTGGGGTGGATATTGTCTCCTGAATGAGAAAAGAAGTAAAAAAATGAGTCCATTTGTAGAGAAGGGAAGAAAAGGAAAAGGGGAAAAGATTTTCAACCAGTTCTCACTTTCTTTCCTTCCTTGCTGGGTGAAGCCAAGACAAAAGGATGCAGTTTATCTACAAGGTGGCTCCTGGGTGCTCTCTTCTCCCTTATGCTCGTGGATCTTAAATGTCTGGTTCTGAAGAAAAGAGGAAGCGCTGCGAGGAGCTATGTGGGCTGTGGGAATGGAACCTTGCTAAAGCTGATCTCTCAATGATCTCCTGAGAGGCTGGGATTTCCTGGAACACTTTCCAAGGCCCACCACTCTGGAAGCAGAAAAAGCTCTGACGTCAGAGGACGTGAGTTTGACACCAGCACTGCAGCTTGATGTTGTGTGACCTTTCTCTCTTATCTGTTAAATGAAGGTGCTGGACTAGATCACCTCAAAGATCCCTCCCAATGTCCACCTGCCCACCAAGGAACGATATCAGCCCAAAAGGAGCCATCCCAGCTCACAAGAAGAGTAAGCCAAACCATGCTGAGGATGACCTGCAGCACTGTCTGGTTCAGAAGAGAAGAGAGAAAGAGGAAGGATGGCAGGAATCAAGCACTCCTTGGACCCTAACTCAGGTAAGAGCACCTTTACAGAAGGAAGAGGCGGAGGGGGGCAATGAAACCATCACGATTCCATGTGTCTTGTTATGTGGATGTTCTGCTAAGTCAGAGGCTGCCCCTGTCGCCCAAAGGCCTTCTGACAAGGGGATGGCCAGCCCTGGTGCTCCTGAGGCCTTGTCTCTATGTGAAGGAAAGGCATGTCCCTTCCCTTGCCCCTGGTCACTGAAGTCACCTCCAGAATGAAGGCCCTGCAACCAGCAGACCTTCCCTCAGGCCCTGGGGGAAGGGACAGATCCCAGCTCACAAAGGATGGAGAATCACATGCAGGGATGAAATTCATGATTCAAAGGAAAGCGACTCACAGGGGAAAATCAGCAGGAGCATCCCAGGCAGCCTGTGCAGCTGTCACAACAGGATGATTAGTCTAACAAATGACAACAGCCGAAGGGCTCCAAAAGGGCTGAGGCTCTGGGAAAGACCCCAGAGCACAGGCAACATGGGAATGGGGCTATGGGGAGGGAGAAGGAAGACATCCTGGACTGAGTATAAGTTCTAGGTCACAGAGCCCTCAGAGGCAGACACAGCAGGGAAGGAGGGAGGGCAGGGGGAGATGGATTCCTGGATTTAGTCAGCAGTGTGCTGCTCTTCTGGTGTTACATCATGCCCCCTCTGATCCCTAAACACAGAAGATAATGGGAGGGAGGGCATCATAAGCACAGAACTTCTTACCAGAAAAAAAAGGCTTCTATTTTCAGAAAGATGCACTTTCTTGAGAGAGATATGTCTATAATGAATTTCAAGTCAAGAATAAAAAACCTATCAAGAAATGTTTGAGCTTCCTTTGCAGGGGAAAGGGAGCTTCATAATATAAGCCAAGGAAATCTTCTTTTCTGGGCTCAGAGAACTCCCATAGAGGTCATACAACTAAATACAAACACCTTGAGAAAGAAATCCCAGAAAGAAAAAACTGTTTTCAACTTTGAAAAGATGATGGGTTAGAAAAGACGATGAATCAGGTTTGGCCCTAGGCCACTGGTAAAGGCTTGAGCAGCTTCCTTTTAATAAAATGAAAGGGTTTGCTAACAATAACCCAACAACAGTCAGATTTTAGGTACCATGTTCAGGTTGCTTAAGGACTCTCCCACAACAACCTTGTGAGGCAGGTGATACAATCTTCATTATTCCCATTTTCCAGATGAGGAAACTGAAGCTCTGATAGGCTAAGAACTTGCTCATCTATAGCTAGTAAATGTCTGATGCAGGATCCGAATCTGAGTCTGGAGCACCATTTCTGGAGCACACTCTGCCTCCAGGTGATCCTCTCCATCCTCCTCCCTCCCCACCCCCATCCACCCCGCCTACAAGTTTGTGACTTACTTGTCAAACTTAATCGCCATTCTGATGACATCAGGATCTTCAGCCTCCTCCTCCTCCTGAGCTTGGATTTGGAGTGTGGCTGCTTTGGCTGCCAATTCTGCAACCATCTCTTCATAGAAGGTGCCCAATTCAAAGGCATCACTATGGAAGACAAAGAAGCCTCCTTAGCAACACACAGCATGACCCCCATGGGTACCAGAAAAATGGGATGCCGTCTCCCTACCAAACTGGTGTGTGCTTTCCTTCTGCCCCCTTCATTCTCCTGTCCCTACCAGGCTGCACGCCTATCACCACTTCTACATCTCACCAATTCCTTGGCTCACACACTTGCTATTAAGGGACCAAATATCCTAGACTGGAACTGATTTGAATTGGCTGCAGTGGTTCATCACCACCATGAGGAGGCACTGTGGGGTTCCTTGGAAATACACAATTTGGCAACTGCTGACCAGTTAGGAAGCACCCACTTGCTGTGTTGGTGTTACTGGGGTACTAAGGGGCTAACCACACTCAAGCCAGAGTCAGACCATCCAATCAATCCTGATCTTAGGAGGGTCTTTATGAAAGTGAAGGAGATACATCGGCAAGGCTGCTTTTCAACAAACCCTTTCTTAGTAAGGGCACCACCACCAAACGTGGCTTCAGCAAAGATGGAGGAGAGAGCCCTGGTAGTCAGCCAGAAGTGGTACACTGGATAATGACAGCTCACCTCCTTCTGTCCAATAAATACCACACACTTGGCTAGGGCCTAACCTTCAGGACAACTGCCTTCTCACCTCTCCACTGAGCAGTGTGCCTACCGAGGCTGCCTTCAGAGCCAATGAAAGGACCTTCACTCACCCAACTACCACCTGCCCTAAGAGACAGATTCAGAAACACAAGGACCAGTCCTTCTCATCTGTTCTGGCCAGCAGTGACCTAACGAGTCTGGATGACTAAACAATACTCACTTCTGGCAGGAGGGGAAAACACTTACCCCTCTCTGCCTGTTTGCCATAACTCTAAAGCCATGTTCTCTAGGAAGCTTTCTCTGACCTCTAGTTGGTAAAGATCTTCCTACCTGGACCTCACACATACTTCTGTTTTGTTTCTTTTTAATGTATTCATCATGTGATTTTGAGTGTTCTCATCATCTCTATGTGTGTTTCATTTCTCTTCTGTAAGACCTTATGCTTCAAAAGGGCAGACATCAGGTAGGTCTTATCTAAACTCTGTATCTTTCCCTAGCCCTGAACAGAGTTCTACTCACACTGCCACTTACAGTTAGAGCACTGGGCTGAATTTAACAACAGGAAACTGAGGAGAGGTAAATGTAAAGATTCGCATAGGTCTAAAAAATCAATTTCACCAGCATAGGACAGGGAACCTGGTAGTAAGGTTCACTTGCAAGGCCACTTGTGATAATTATTTTAGCTGGTTTTCTACAGATAATACCTGGCAAGTTAAGAGGAGCTTTGCTCAAAGAAGTCAGTTGTTTCTTTCCTATGTGGTAGCAGTGGCATCACCACCTATTGTAATTTACCTCTCTAACCTTACCTCCTACCATTACCCTACATTTAAAAATATTTTTATTAATTCATTTGCAAATATATCACTCCTCATTCCCTACCCAGGGAGCCATTCTTAGTAACAAAGAATCCAAAAAAAAAAGGAGAAAAAGAAACCAACACTTCACTTGTGTTTGACAGTATATGCAATATTCCACAACCATAGTCTTTCACCTCCTTGTATTCAATTTAATTCAACAAATATTTATTAAATACTAACAGGCTCACGGGAAGAGAACACAAGGAGTGAACTGAACAGATGAACCAAAAATTTTGAGAGAGAATGTCTCTTTTTTACCTAGTTTTATGTTTTTCAAAACATTTGGGTTCTCATTTCCTTTCTGAAATATATAGAGTAATGTGTCTGAAAAAGATCTGGAGAATTTATGGATAAGTCAGAAGTGTGATGTGGCAACCAAAAAAGCTACTGCATTCTTGAGCAGCATTAAGAAAGAGCTTCAGGGAATAAGGTTATTTTATAATAAGCCTTTTGTAAGCTGTCCCAGAGGCCACACTTCAAGTATAGAGCTCAAGGGAAGTCTGGACAACCATTTGTTTAGGGATGTTGTACAGGGGATTCAGGCTGGCCTGGAAGGACACTGAACAAGGTGCCTTCTCTTAGACCCATGGATCTTGTACCATCTCTATCCTCCTAACTTCTCCAACACTTACAATAACTGCAGAGACCTCTCATTTCATACTGGCACATGTTCACGGCAGCTTTGTCCTATCTGCCCCTTGAGGGTAGGGACTAGATGTTATACTCCTCTGGATTTTCCCCAGCAGCTGAGAAGCCACCAGAAATTCACCACTTCATGCATGTGGAGTTCCTGGCAATAAGAGTCATCTTTTACAGAGAAGTACACCTGCCCCTAGAATGTGAGAGGGACAGGTCCTGGTGGCCCAGAGAAGCCCCTTGGGACCTCAGGGGCTTTTTAGAGGTACCCAGCCCGGCCCCTCCAGGGGACATGCAAGCTCCTTGGGAGCTGGGATGGTTTGGGGATTTGTTTTGTATTCCAGGTCCTGACACACAGCTGGGGCTCAATAAATGATTGCTGACTGACTGACTGAGAATCCCTGAAGTCTAACAAGAAGGCTGAAGGAAAAGAATGAATCTCCTCCCCAGCCACCTCTGGGCCTGACCCTGGTCTAGGGGCTTCTTCCCCACACACACCAGATTTCCTGGGAAGACTGAGCAGCGTGGAGCTTCCTTCCTTGGGGAGTCTCTAACTGTTCTCTCAGCATCTGACACAAGCAGTACTTCGTATTGGCGTAGTGATTGTCATATCTCACCGCCTGCGAGGAAAAGCAAAAAAGAGCTGAGGAGGGGTCAGTGAGGCACAGAGAGCGTATGAAGGGCGAGGGAGGCAAGAGAACCCCCTCTGATGACCCTTCATGAGGCTCTGAAGTCAGAGGATGAGGGAGGAGGGTCCCACTCATTAATGAAATAATTATATAAAGAGAGAATGTTTTCATGATGAACACTCCTTCAGGGCAGGGAAGAAGACCAATCATCTTACTCTGCAAAGCCCTGCCCAGCCTGATTCCATTTCCTCTAGCTGTTTGATCAGTTCATTGTGGTTTCACCCCAGCAACCTGTGCTGCTTTTGTTTAGCAGTGAAAGCACATTCTGCCCTGTTCCAAGCATATCCATCTCTCTATCTCAGCATCTTCAACAACTGCAAAGATGCCGTTACTGGCTCCCAGTGAGACTGGCAGTGGGTGCACCCCAGTCAGGCAGGGAGGCCTACAAGGCCACCTACGATCACTACTTTCGCTTGTTGTCTACAGACAACACCTAGCAGGCTAAGAGGCGAGGTACTTTGCTCAAACAAGTCAGCTGTTTCTTTCCTATGTGATGACACGCCCACTGGGAGAGAACACAGGGAGTCACTTAACAGGCTAACCAAAAAGTTCCAAAGAAGATACTTCTTTTTTACCCAACTTTATGTTTTTCAAATTCACAAGTTCAGCTTACATTTGGTTTTTTCCTTATGATCTCATTTCACGTCTGAAATACATAAAGCTACTAGTCAGAAGGGGATGGGTGTGAGGAATGACCATAGAGGATCACAAAGACTTTGAAGGGGAAAGGATCTTAGAGCTCAGTCGAAGCCAAATTCCTGATTTTACAGAAGAGGAAACTGAGGCTTGGAAGTGAAATCATCTGCTGTTCGAGGACATACCATGCCACCCTACGATTTTTAGTAATTGGCCTTCGCTGAACAAGAGGGTGTGCTCTAGACCCTTTCTAGACTGGATCATGTGAGTCTTGTTCAAAATCATTCATCCTTCCACCAGTATTCCATTATTTGGCCAACTTGTGTGACTATTTAAGTCAAAGATATGATTGAGGTCCCTCTGTCAGTGGGACAAAAGCAATTCAGAAACAACATTTGGGCAACTTCTTATTTTCTAGTCTGAAGATTTATCCCCTTGCCCCTCACCTATTTATACTCATTAAGCATTTATTTATAACTGCATCTGGCAGCTCCTTCAATCCTCCCCCAAGGGAAACTGGTTTAGGAATCACTAACTCCCAATCTCACCTTTCTGGCTCATGGATTTAAAATATTCTGGGAATGAAGCAGGAGATTCTTAGAAACTGTTTTGATTAACAGCCCAAAGATATATTGCCATGGAGATGATTTTATCAACAACAGCTGTTACATTAACCCCTTCTCCTCCACTGAGATATACCTTATGCTGTACTGCTTTTATGTGGATGGGAGGCTAATCTTCTGTTGCATCCCTCTTCTTAAGTTGTCTGTTCCATAAAATTCATGTCTACATCATTCCTTCTCTCCCCACCACTGAAGATTACTACCTTCACGAGGGCAGAAGTTATGTTTTTGGTTTGTTTTTTTTAAAACAATAAGACACAAGTCTTTACCAAGGTGAACAACTGAGTCTCTGGCCAGTCCTTCAAGCAGCTCCAAGGACCAAAATTTCACCTTGTATCTCCCCTGTTTTAGTGGAGTCAGCAAGGGGAAAGAAAACAAAAGGTAATGTTTGAAAAACCAAGAAGGGAGAAAAGAACATCAGAGCAGGAGGTCAGGAGTATCCATTAACATGATGCTCCCAGATGAGAAGGATTTTAAAGAAAAGAGCTTTAATCAGAGACAGCACAGTGAACAGGGAAAACCATTGCAACTATAAGCAAGGCACTTAATTTGCCATTTTTCTCATCTGTAAAATGGGGATAATTCTTGGGGTACTTATCTCACAGGGTTGTCGATGTAAGAATCAGACGAGACAACGTATAAGTAATTTGACAGCTTTACGCACTGCATAAATATCAGCTGTCACATTACAAGTATCACACACCCAACCAGGATTTTGGCCTGGGGTGGGGGGTGGGTGTGGGGGGGTGGGTGATGATAAACATGGTACAATGGAAAAAGCAGGGGGTGTGTAGAGCAGAGGACCAAGACTCCAGCACTACCTGTGTAGCCTTGACATTGCAGGCCTGATTGCTTCTCTGTACAGTGAGTTGGACAAAATAATCCCTAAGGTCCCTTCTACCATCTCTATGACTGTTCTGACAAGTAATGAGACCTACGTATTTTATGTACTCTTGCATGATCTTTTCCAGAGGTTGCAGGCCCTCCTTCCTAAAGATTGATGGGTTCCACATGGCTGCGCGTGCCACCATCACGGAAGATGCTGAAGTCTCTTGCCGGAAGGCTTCTAGGTCTGAGTATACTTTGATGTGGTCGTGAGATCCTCCGCTGAAAGCCAACACAGGGAGTTATGGCTGTTTGCAATTAAGAGATCAACCTCACTAATTAGAGTGGTGATGGAAGCCTAACCCTTGCCTGAGACATTGTGAGAGTCCCTAATGGGAACAGGACGAGAAGACAGTCCATGGAGCCCAAGGCCATGTGTCGCCACGTCTCAGCAGGCTGCTACGTGGGGAGGATGACACCTTCTATCTCAGAAGCCTGCAGCATTGTAAGAGGCGTGAATACTCTGTGGAGATCACAGTAACCTGAGCAGCTTGCTAACAATACGCCCACACTCCCTAGCCTGACCGCCTGCCTCACCTCTGACATTTCTGTGATAAAAATGAAAGTCATAAAAACCAGACCTGGACATCTGAATCAAGGGTCCCAGGTTTAAGTTGGCACTAGAACCACTTCTAAGACCCCTTGTGGAGGGGATCAGTCTCCCTAACTAGATCTTTCATGAGCAGAAGCTGCTCACGCCTCTGCTTTCAGCCAGGCTGGCTCTGGACAACCAGTACCCAAATATGGCTCCCATGGTCCCAGTTGCAGGCTCTGGGCTGGACACTCCTTTGGCTTTTGCCCTGGCATCAGTATCTTTTTGCTGCAGGTATCCCTAACACACAGTACACCCTACCCCTAAATGCTGTGCTACCCTATGGTTCTTGTCTGCCCACCTGATGACTTGGTGATTTAACATGACACTCAGCACCCATGTGTTTTCTAACTCCAACTGCTTCCCTGGCTCCTGCCTCCCCATCTCCACCTTGGCCCCACATCTGGTCTGTTCCTGCACCCTTGCCTTACATTATGGCCTTACCTTGTTTCTAGCAGTGACTTCAAAGAATGTCCTTGGTGGAATGGGAAGATATTGTGACAGATATGATGGCCTGGGGTTTCCTTTTAGATTTAAACCCTCCTTATATGGAATGGAGAAGAAAACCCTAGACCACTATACTCAGAACAAAAAAGGAGCTAAAAGGGGGGTGGGGTGGGTGTCACCTTCTAAAGTTCTCTCAAGAATAAAAAGATGACACAGTGAAGGAGCCAAAGGAAGAGGCTGAAGGAGATGATTAGGCCTGCCTCTGTTTACATTCCAACCAACAGCAGAAATTTCTTTGAACTTTCCCAAACTTGCAATTTTAAACTATGTTTGTCCCTCATAGTAAAAAATACTTAAGTAGTTTAGTAGTAAATTTAAGTAGTAAAAACTCTTAAGAGATATCAAAAAAATGTGTGTTTGCTTCAGAGACAGAGGGAAAAGCCATGAGTCCTGTTTAGTAGACTCTAGAGAAGAGAAAGCGTTGGTTGGAAGAATGAGTGGTGGTGGCCAAAAAGGGAGAACTGGGACCACATCCTGGGTTTATAGAAGGCAGAACAAAACTGAACTGGGAGTCACTCAGAACAGATCGCTGGAAGCTGCTCACTAGCAGTCAGACCCTAGGTGATTCCCCAGGCTCCGGCCCTCTGTCACTAAAAGAAGTGATAACCCATGCCCTCTATGTTGACAGAGTAGAACCAGTCCTACAAACGAACTCCGTTCCCCAGCTCAATCTCATGGGCTAGCATCTAGGTCCAATTTGGATCACACTGAATTAGTGATTAATAAGAAAAACTTACTTAGCTATTACTGGAATGGAGACAGCTTCAGCAATGGCTTTGATAATATCACAGTGGACAGGATGCTGAGGTCTCTCTTCCTTCTTCCTTTATAACAAAAGAGGGCAGAGAAAACACTGAGGTTAACAAAATATTCTCAAACTTTCTCTGGGTTGTCAGGTAACACAACCATGCTGTTCCAGGAAAGCCCCAGAAAGAAGCCTAACTGATGAAACCAGAAGCCCTTTGGGTGCAGTGGGAAGTGGAAGGGTGCAACAGAGGGAAAAACTCAGACCCACTCATGCTGTCAGTCCCAGATCCCCAACGTAACATTGATGTGGGGCAAGAGGAAAGAAAAAGGAGCACATGACTGAGATAACTCAGAGGCCACATACCTGGACTAGGTCTGAGAAGACACAAAAAATCTAAAGCCCTGGAATTATTCTCTGTATAATGCCCAAGTAGACTGTGGGGCTGGAGGGGAGAGGGACCCTGGATCTCCCTACCTGTCCCCACTAAGGATCACTTTGGATCCATCCATTTTTCAACTTTGGAGGTTGAATAGAGATGGGACAATGCCCAAATTTTCGTGGGACACAAGGGCAGTTACAGACTACTAAGAAGGACATTCACATATCTCGCAAGCTGCTTTCAACATTTCTTATAAATGTAATTCCCACTGCATGAAACCAGCCTTGAAGGACATACGGGGTCCAATCTGAGCTAATAATGGGCAATGATAAGTGATCTGCAAGACCACACCTTCTGCCCTGATCCCTGATGCCAGCAGTTAGGACTTCGTCTCTTCTCAAATTTTCCCATAACAATCTGTCGGTCTTCGTTTTGCACTGGTTCTCCTCATACCCTTAGCCTTGCATTACTCTTATCTCTAGGTCATTTCC
Source organism: Notamacropus eugenii (assembly GCF_028372415.1). Taxonomy (NCBI): domain Eukaryota; kingdom Metazoa; phylum Chordata; class Mammalia; order Diprotodontia; family Macropodidae; genus Notamacropus; species Notamacropus eugenii. The sequence goes on along the minus strand of NC_092872.1, from coordinate 696,569,239 downwards.
CTGTAGCAGAATGTAAGAGTCAGGACTATGCCATTTTCCACCATTGTATCTCTACCAAATATTTCCTGAACTGAATGGAATGACTGCAAGCCCAGGATTAAAAATACCAGAACTAGGAGGTGCAGAGAGAAGAAAAACCAAGCCCTGTCTGGCTACCTGGCAAAGTCAAACAGGCTACCGCCACAGGAAATAAAGGTTATCTTTCCAAATAAATGAAGGAAGGTGGGAGAGAAGATGGAAAGGAAGGAGGGAGGAAAGAAAGAAGGCAGGAAGAGAGGCAAGAAGGAAAAAAAGGAAGGAAGGTGGGAAGGAGGGAGAGAGGGAGGAGGAAAGAAGGAAGGAAGGAAATATTCTATGGCAAATGAAAAGTAACTTAGCAATTAGGAGGGATAAAAATCATTCCAGGGGTACTTTGAAAGGGGCTTCAGAGAATTTTCAAATACAGTGAGAGGAACAAAGCCAGCTAGAGAATCACCAGAACCATGTAATCAAGGTATATATTCAAGGATGAAAATGCAGTAGAGAGAAGGGTAAACCAATTCTTTGCCTAAAAGATCCCCTCCCCCCAAACAACCTTTTGATATAGACAAGTCTCAGCTGCTGAAACAAAGGGCAAAGAAAACAGGCTGCTCTGGAGCTGACCAACAAATGAGACACAGATAAATCACTGAAAAGGGAGAGAACCCACAGGAGCGTTCGGAAAGAATTTGAGAATCAGGGTAAGACAATGTTCTTCAAAAGGTATAGCCTGCCCCCAATCGCTACTATGCCACCTGAGGGACAATCAACATCACCTTCATCGATCATAAAGCTTCAGAGGGGTATCCTAAGGACCCTGTGTCTGTGTATCTGGGAATGTACAGCTCCTGGGACTTCACTGATTCATTCAACAATGATGCTACAGGTATTCTGTATGAGGCCCTGTATACCACAAGGGAATTCTAGATTTGGATAGAAAAGGTAGAAAAGTTGGTATTTTATAGCAAGAACAGTCCCTCAAGAAACCAAAACTTGGTCATTTTTGTTTTACTCCAACTACAAAGACAATGTAGCTTAACTGAAGTTACTGCGCTCTACCTGCACAAAGAATCATCACTGCTCTCCCTCTTCCCCTAAGTCCAAGAGGACACGAGGCCGTGTGTCAATGGGACAGGTTCACATTATTACAGAAGAAAGTGACCAAGGTGGCTGGTTGCCTACTTAATGCACCGGTGGTTCTGTCCAGAGTATATGATTAGGAGGCTGGGAAACATGGAGGAGGACAAAGAGGGCTGGGTTTCAGAGTTAGGAGACTGGTGTTGAAGCCCTAGCTCTAACATTTAAGAGCTGGATGACCTTGGACACCATTTAGACTATTTAAAGCTTTAGTTTGTTCCGATATGAGACAGGGATAGTAATGCCTGTGTTACAGACCACTTGGCATTGCATTTTATGAACTCCAAAGTGCTCTAGACATGGGAGCATTTGGCTCTGGTCCCCAGGGAGGCCACTACTAAACTGTCCAGAGAGTGAGGGGACTGCTATACACACCATCAGAAATGGTAGAAAAAAGCTACCATACCAGGGTACCACAGCTACCAGATAGCTGGTAGAAAAAAGGAGATATGTTTAGCCTGGAAAAAAGAAGACTCAGAGGACACAAGACAGTTATTTTAAAGTATTTCATGGACTATTTCACCCTGTTTAGGAGGGATTCAATGTTAGGTGCTTAGCCCCAGACCGCAGAACCAGGAACAGATCACAGAAGGAGATTTACAATCTCCTAGTAAGAAAAACCTTCCTAACAAATAGGATTTATACTCAGACAAGCTGCTTCAGGAGATAGAGGTGTCTCCCTTATTAGCAGCCACAAAGCAGAAGCACAAAGACTACCAGTCAAGGCCCAGAGGGCTGGGGGTTGGGGAATGATGGCGTCAGAAGAGGATTCTGGTTCAAATGGATGGACTGACCTAGAAAGGCCTGAAGTCCCTTTCAGTACTGCAATTCTGTGAAAGTGATGAATACAGAGAGGTATGAAAAGATTTCTATGAACTGATGCAGTAAAGTAAGAACGCTCAAGAAAACAAGAGACACAGTGACTCCAATCAATGGAAAAGGAAAGACTGACACACCAAAAATTGTGAGTAAATGTAATAAAACCATAAAGATCAAGCCGGACTCCAACGAGGAGAGATGAGAAGATACCCCTATCCTCGCCCCTTCGTGGAGGCAGGAGGCCGGAGGCCCACGGCTGTTACACATTGCACAGGTTTTCAGTTTTCCAACGTTTCAATCAGTTGTGCTGACTTCTCTGTCCTCTCTCTAAAAAAAATACTATTTGTTATATGGGATGGTTCTCTGGGAGGGACAGAGGTCAATAAAAACTTCTAAGCCCTGGTCCTTGAAGGAGTTTCCAATTCAAACAGCTAATAATCTCAGTCCAGAAGTGCCCAGATAAAGGTGAAGAACATGGTATTCAGAAAGGGAAATACTACTCAAGACCAACCACCCCACTTCTCCTGAAAAGAAACTTCATGGTTAGAATGCTTCATGTATTGCTCCAGGTGCTCATATAGATCCCTCTGAATCTTTACCTCCCAGTCATCAATGCTTTCTCCCCCCTCGAATCACTGTATCTGTGCACCTGTTGTACCCCTACTAAAACGTAAGCTCTTTGACCACAGGGATAATCTGTGTTTACATCCCTAGAGTCTAGCACAATGCCCTGACCATACCAGGCACTAACCGATGAGGCCCTGGTGGGTGGAGGAAAGAAGTGGAGCATGTTTGTGGGGCTGGTGTCCCTTTCCCTGGGGGCCTGTTCATGTGACCCTCAGGGCTCATTGTCAATGACTCACTGCATCTCAGCTGGGTACAAATCACCTGCCTCCAAGAGCACAGGAAATATTGGCTGCAGCCCCTACCCAAGTCCATGTTAACCATCACAGACGCTGGACTCAGCCTCTGGTGAAGAAAAAGCCCAGAGGAGACAGAGACAGAGGTTTCTCTGGAAGAGTAAATTACCATTTTTGAGTGTGAACTTCAGTATTTCAAGGAGTCACAATCTGTTGATGTGAATGATGCAGAACCATGTGAACCCCCTTTCCTTCTTTATTTGGTCTTTGGGTGTTGCATGGTTGAGTACACTTATCGGCTGGAGCTAACCTTTGCACCCTTGACTGGGGGAGGTGAAGTGGGAGTGGGTGGGGGTTTTTGGATGACAGAGTCAATCAGACCCTAACTGAACTTTTGGTGCAAAGCAGAGAATTATGGTGGGGAAAAGTGTTCAACTTATAGGCAGATGACCTGGGTTCAAATTTTGCATTTGAAAGAAGAAAGCAAGGTGGATAACCACATGTAACCAGGCTCAATTCCTCATTTATACAATGAGTGGTGATCTTGCTGGGTTTCTGGGAATTTAATGAGATAACCTAAGCTCCCTTTGTTCAGTGAATGTCAACCTGAGGTCACCTTCCTAGCATCAGAAAACCCTGGGGGGCTATGGCACAGCAGTGACCTGGGCCTCACAGAGTCCACCCAACAGGTCAGTTACAGCCTTATTCTGCCCCCCAGGCTGCTAACAATGCTATTGGAGATTATGGGACCTCAGCTCTTGTGCTTGTGGGATCACCATGGATTGTCTGATACCTTAGTCTGTTCTAGGAAACCTTTCCATAGACAAGTACTCCAAGGGAATACAAAGCATTTCTGACACTTGTCAAGACTCTGGTTCAGTTACAGATACAACATGCTCAGGCATTCTATGATATTCCCATTTGCTCAGTTAGCTGCTCTCTACTTAGTATTCCTTACAGCTTATTATGATCCTGGTTACTCACAGTTATTTAAAGTTATCAGTTAAAATGACAATAAGAAGATTAAAGTTCCTCAGATATTTTACGACTACCTGTAAATGATTTGCCCTTTGACACAATGGTGACACTTTGTGTAGGTTACAGATCACATTCCAGGAGACACACAGCTTGGAAGGTAGCCTGCCCCATTTTTATCAGGGCTTCTCCTCTGGGCTTTGGAGCCCTTTAACTGTGAAGCAAAGAGCAAGGCCGCCATCATCCATCAGCGGCTGGACCAATCCGCCAGAACTTATAGCTGCTGAGAGCAGGGGAGGGGTCCCTCCACTTTGCTCCAATGAGAACAAAATCTCCAAGAAAAGACCACTGGTGTTTATGATCCTTTTTTACACTCCACTAATCTCACCATCAGGGTACCAACCACCTCTGCCATCCAGAAGACTACTGTGAACTCAGAAACCAGCCCACCGGGGCACAGCCTTGAAGCCCATGCAGGTATACTCCCCAGGAGAGCAGTGACACCACTGCAGGGTCCTCAGGGCAGCATGCATACAACTAGTACAGTGAATAAAACGAGGTTCAAAGACTGAACAAGACTGGTTACTTGGTTTTCCTTGGAAAACATCAATTTGATCCTAGCTTTGGGAAGACAGCTGACTGGTAATAATCTATAGGGGCAAAGGCTGCTTATAGCAAACATCCAGACATTGGTAAGCAACAGTGGCCAGTGACTACAGAGGGAAAAGAAAGGTCATCTGGGAACACTGGATTTGGGCTGACAGCCTTGTTTGCTTCAGCAGGTCCTAAAGGCATCACTATGCTACAACGTCATTCAGTAACTGAAGCTCACAGCCCCACAGTACACAAGGACAACGTAGAGAGCATTGTGTACGATGGTGTGACAAGTGAAGACCTTCTATAAAACTCATCTTAAGAGTAATGCCAGCCCCTAGTTTTCTTCTCTTCTTAGGATATTTTATTAAGTTTGGAACATCTTAAAATTTTGTGACCCAAAGGGCACCACTCATCACAGGAGCTTTGAGGGTCTTATGAGCTTGACTACTTCGGTGCAGATGGGGTCCATGCCCAGGAATCGCCCACCTGAGAAGGCTGAATGAAAATGATGTAGCAATATTACCCATGATGGTAAAGAGATGATCACGAGGCTGCACCCTTCTGCATCCCAGAAAAAGGAACTTCTGCTATTATATGAATGTCAAGAAAATGGTAAGCTCATTTCCATGGGGTGACTGCCCCTTTTTCTTACGAATAAGAGTTGAGTGTAAGAGCTGACTATTTAAGGCTGGTTTTAAGATAAAACCCATCTGGCCTGAGGATGTAGGAGAATCCATTCCTTTCCTGTAACAAGTAGTGTGGTACAAAGGAAAGATTATGAGATCTGAAGTCAGCCCTTGGTTCAAATCCTAGCTCTGCCCCTTTGGGTAAGTTTCTTCTCTCTGAGTCTTGGATTTCTTATCTGTAAAATGATAGAACTCAATGAAATGATCTCTAAATCTATGATCTTGTAAGTCACTGTGAAGGGTTAATGAAATATTAAATATCTTCCCTGTACATTTATAGGCCTACGTCACTACATGTATTGTCCTTTGTCCTTAGAACAGGGGCCATGTTACCAGGACTAAAAGGTCAACTTATACCTGGCCAATGCCTCTTCCTAGAAGGGTTGGCCACCCTTCTAGGAATATATGGAATCAATCCTGAGTCCTTTTGACACTAACATTTTGCTATATCAATCACAGATGTCTTGCACCTTTGACCTCTGGCCCAGTCCCCAGCTGCTACACATCCTGTGCTAAGTCACCTATGGCTCTTGCGCCAAGTCAATCAGGTGCTGTCATAGACGGCCCTGGCACTGAACTCTGAAACTGGATATAACCTGGAGAAACTGCTCTGCTCTTTGGGGTCTCAGCTCTGCCCGGGATAGTTTCCCAGTTTCTCAGGAACTGAAATCAAGGGGCTCTCCAGCATGTGAACTCAGATGTTCGTGCTTCCCCTTTTTGGTGAGGCATGTAAATATTCCTATTGCTCTGTTAGGCTTTATCTATATTTCTTTAATATTGTTTTATATTGTCCTTGCATGCAGAATAAATGTTACGCTGATTCTAATTTAGTGTGAAGAGTGCACATTAGACTGTGCAACCCGATCCTAAAAAAAAGTTAAAGCAGCTGTATGTATTTTCTTAACAAAATACACTGAGAATTCTTAGAAGTCCTCCTTTCCCATCAAATGTACTTACCTTCCATGGACCGCAATGGCTGCTACTCCAGTCCTCTCTATTCGCTTCACAAGATTCAATGTGTCCTCAAGCTAAGGAAAATGACCAAGAGGGGCATGTTACTCCATTTTTTTGAGAACTGGATTACTGTCACCTAACTCACAAAGGGACCTCAGCTCTTCTCAGGCGGCCCTCCCCAACCCCAATTCAAATCAATAAACATTTACTAGGTGCCTACGTGCCAGGCACTGTACTACAAAAGAGGCAAAAGACAGTCCCTGTCCTGAAGAAGTTTATCATCTCATCATCTCATTCTGCTATCTCCCTGCTCCCCCAGCTTCCTTAGAGACTGATCAGCTCTTTTCAATGTAATGAACTGTGTTTACCGTTGGCAGGATCCGAATCTTGCAGGTCACTGGTTTGCAAATCCCTTTAACAAGGGTACTCAGAATCTGTAGAGAGAGGGAGAAACAAGAGTATTTGGGGTAGTAACTCTATTCTATGTTCACTCCTTAATTAAAAACAGTAAGTTGTTATATAAATTGCTTCAGGTGTAGTAACAAGACCTACATACCCCATGCTGTAGACATGGCGTGTATGAGTGCGTTTGCGTGACTGTGACAGTGGACAAAGCTCTGACCTTGGGTCAGAAGGTCTGGGTTAAAATGGTGTTTCTGGTTATTTGCTCCCAAGGTGACCTTGGGCAAAGTAACTTAACCTCATTGGACTTCAGTCCCTTCCGCTGTAAAATGAAGGAAAGGGTTGAACTACATCATTCTGAAACCCCCTTCTCACTCTAAATCCTATGATATAAGCAGGGGTAAAATGGCAACCAAGCTTGAAACCTAGCCAACCAAGTGGACCTGCCGGTAACGCTCCCTCTCACACATCAGCACGGGCAAAGGCACCACCATGTTTTATAACCTTCAGCAAGAGCTTCATGTGATAACAGAATGTGAAAGCACAAGATGAAGGCCCCAGAGGCATTCAGAAGAATGTCCCTGGCTAACCTCTGAGCTTCTCCATCAGGGCCCTTTGGACCATGGGCTACGTGAGGCCACAGAACAGGATGACAGCAGCATTTCTATAATGTCTTCAAGTTTCAAGAGTACCTGTTTTACAACTACCTATGAAGTAAATAAGCAGTGTGAAACTTGCAGACCCCATTTTACAGATGTGTGAGTTGTGGCTCAAAAGTGAAGTGCCTTTTCCAGGGTCGCAAAACTAATTCTGAACTGGCATTCAGACCAGAAGTGCTACCACTTGAAGTAAGAGTTCCAACTCTCTCCTCTCTCCCCCAACAAAACTGTGGGTCTTACACCCTTTCTCAGCCCAGAATGAGTCATGTTCATTCCTTACACAGTCTGTTTTCCCCAGCTAAGCTTTGTCTTCATTTTGCAGTTCTGCTCCATGGGAGGATCTAATGAGACTGAGACAATACAATTAACACTGGCCAGGAGGGTCTAACTAGTCTTGGATGTTACTGCAGGCAGCTCCCCTCATCCCGAAATGGAACTATCCCATCAATGCCTTTCATAGAGACAGGCAGAAGGTTTTCATTTGTAGTCAGCCCTCCAAGATTCCCTGTTCTACAGCTTTATTTAACTTACTGGCATAAGCTCTGACTGGCCATGTTCAGCGCCTGCCTGCTTGGAGAACTGGCTCTTGACCCAAGGGACTGACGTTCCATCCTCACTACTTCGACATCTCTGCCGCCTCCTCAGTTCAGGCTGCCACCCACCCAGGCCTGCTGTCCTGGTCTATCTTGGTCTAGGTCCCCAAAGGCTCCTAACCAAAGCACAGAGGCATTCCCCTGTTCATGAAGATCATGATCACAGTTCAATACGTGGACTGTCCGTCTGTCTGTCACCCTTCACTCTTCCTTGTCCCACCTCCTCTTCTGCTCATGCAGGTCTCATGTACTGTTTTTCTGCCCAAATCAGGGCTGGGGATGTGCTGCATCCAATACATACCCAATGTCATCCTCCTCCTCCTCGTCCTCCTCATCACTAGCATTTATGTAACATTTTAAGGTTTTCAAAGCTCTTAACAAGGATCATCTCATGTGATCCTGACAACTACCCTGTGAGAGAGGTGCTATTATTATCCTCATTTTACAAATGAGAAAACTGTGGCTGAGAAAGTTTATGTGACTTGCCCAAGGTTACGCTGCTGGTGCCTGAGGCCAAATTTGAATTCAGGTCTTCCTGTGCTCTACATACTGTGCCACCTAACTAACCCATCATCTACCTTTCCACTGTTCTTTGGGTCACTTGGCATTTTGATTCTTTTGCTTCTAGGCAGCGAGATGATGTAGTAGACAGAGCACTGTGGCTTGGGGTTAGAAGACCTAAGTTCAAATCAGGCCTCAGACACTGACTAGCTGTGTGACCCTGGCCAAGTCCTCGTCTGTCAAATGGGGGAAGCAATGGCACCTAGCTCAAAGAGTTGTTGTGAGGATGAAATGAGACATCTGAAAGGCATTTTGCAAACCTTAAAGTGCTAGATAAATGATAATTGCTGTTACTAATACCTTACTCATGGCTTACACTCTCCCAGAGCTACCTAGGGCATTAAGAGGTTGGTCAATGCAGTAAGAGGCAGGGCTGGAAGACGGGTCTACCCACTGCACTGCGGGTCTGCCTCATACTTTTGTGAGGTCTTAACTCCATAAGAATAGCTATAAATGTCCAGCCCAGTGGTGAATTTAAGCAGAACACCTCCAAAATTCACCTAACTTGTCCAGTGCACACAGAGAAAGATACAGTGGGGAAGGGTCAGGACCTTGCTTGATATCCTGCCGAAGCTAGAAACACAAGGTAGATTATGAATCTGCTTTTATGTAATTTCTAGAATCTGAATGAGGTTAGTAGAAATATGTTGCAGTCTAGTCTAGGAAAGTGTGAATTATTCACTCACCTTCTCAATTTTGTCAGGGTCAGAAAGAAGTGCTGCTCCCATTCCTCCCTAAGAAAAAGCACAAGAGAAAAGACTGATTCTAACACGAATATACCTACCAGCTCTCAGTATTGTCCATTTTTTGCAAAGGACCTACCTCTGAGGGACTTGAGCTATCATCAGGGGGTGGCATTAGTCTTCATTAATAACTTCTCCACACATGGATGAAAAGCCATAGCCATCTTAGGGATAAATATATGGGGACTTGGGAGACAGTGCACCCCAATCCCATGGTAAGGAACAGTATTCAAAACAAAAACAAATGGAAAGCCTGGAGAGATTTCAACCTGTTGACTGTATCCAGTCATTTCATCCTTACTTCCCTCAAACATTCTAAATCTAAGGTTTTATAAGTTCTCTCCCTCTTTTCCCCAACCTATGACATCAAATCCAATTCAGGCTTTAACTAATGGAGGCCATTAGCCCATAAAGCATCTAAAACAGTGTGAAGCCCAATGACTCACCTAGCATGCTGCCATATTAACAACAGTATGGGGGATTGAGGGGGAGAGAATTCGAGCAGTAATTATTTTAACATTAATATGTGCCAAGTATTAATGAATGCCCACGGGACACATTGAAAAGGATTATTTTAAATAATGACTATTTAATTTTATGTTTGAGGAAGACAGATTAAATATCAGAGGGATAATTAAACTTATAGACTCACTCAAGCGGAGCCTGTGATGCTGGATGCATCCTGAGTGATCATCTGCAGCTGAGACTTGAGACTCTAACTTGGTGACAGGTGACAAGTATGAAGGGCTAGAAGGTGCTCCCAGCAGTTCTCAGAAGGAACCTTATTCTTTACCGAACAGTGACAGCTAATACTGACAGAAAGGGCACTTTCAAGCTTTACACACATTATCTCAACAGCCTCACAACAACCTGAGGATACTGAGACTCAGAGCAGCCAGGTAACTGGCCTGCAGCCACATCCCCATGAAGTGTTGGAGGCAGGCTGTCCAGACTCCAAGTCTAGAGCCCCTTCCATGATACTATGCTAGGGGTTGAAAAACCATAGCCTGTCTGCCACTTATATTAGTACGGCTTGTGAGCTGAGAAGGGTTTTAAAAACATTTTATTGCATTTTAAAATGTAAAAAATGCTCTTGGTTTCCAGGCTGTACAAAAACAGGTGACAGGCTGAATTTGGCCATCAGGTCGCATGTAGTTTGTCGACCTTTGTGCTACACAACTAATAGGAAGCTCTTCATAGACAAATCAGATGGAACGCAAGTATTCAAGTTTACACTGGCCACATGAGACTTCTAGGTCCTAAGGTGTAAAAAGTGGTACAGAAGGCTATTTTTCATATGTCCTTTGCCTCATGTCCCCTTGGGTAGTTATACAGCTTCCTGGACCAAATCAAAGATACTTACAGGGCTGAATAGTCCAGAAGACAACAAATATTCGTTGAAGTAAATAGAAAGCAAATCGTCCTACCCCTATGGAGTCTGGGTTACAGAACAACATTTTTATTGAACCCAGACACTCCAGTCAGTCAAGCCGTCACATCTGGACTATCTTTTCAAAGATTAAAACAGATCAGCTGACTGAACCTATGACTGTCAACAAAGAAAGTAACTGTAAGGACTGATTTAATGCATACCAATTACACATCTATGTTTCATTCTATATCTCAGAAGGAAATATCAGCTTACCTTAGTGGAGTATTCTTTTGGACAACCCATGTTAACATCAACTCCAGCTACATCATTCTCACTAGGAAAAAGAAGGAACAAAAGAAATAACTATTTCACTCAAAGAAAGAAGAAAGCCTAAGTAAGAAAAGGCAAGGGGGGCAGGTCGGCTGAGATTGGTGGTCACAGAGGGCCAGTCTGACAGCCGTACTGGCGCCCCCAAGAAAACAATGGAGCTCCAAGGAGGCCTCTAGCACGCTAAGGGGTCCTCTGCGGAGGACTTCCACGAGGACAGAGAGGAAAATGGCACAGGATGGACAGGAAGATGTGGAGGGATGATCTATGCTGGTGGGAGGAGTGCACCAGCTGATGCCATGGGCCTATCTAAGCAGAGGTGTGCCCGGAGATCTGGGATGCCACGCACACACAGCTCATCGCTCAGGGTAGACACAGCAATTTTGCTGGGCAGCATGGAAGCGGAAGAAGCCTCTGAAACCTCACTGAACGCAGAAGTCTGATTATGTCTCTCAGAGCCTCAGCCAGAGAAGGAAGCTCTGACTATCCCCCCACAGAGCTAAGAGGCAGCATGCCATCCTCAGGTGGGACCTCTCCAAAGCCGAAGCATGCTCCAGGACCAAGGGCACAACCAGAAGAAGCTCGAGGAACAATGGCCTGTGTGGGGATCACTGAAGACCATTCTGGCCTGGGCCGCTGCTTGTCAGAGTACAACATATGCACACCCCACCACCTTGATGGCAGGTACGTGGACTTTCTGCTGTCCTCAATGGACGCAGCGATCATCTACCTCCTTTTCCGCATGTGATGAGGCCAACATTTCAAAGACCCACAATTTCTCTGGTATAAGCACCTCGCCCCCAACCAAGGCAGACCACAACTTCTTTAGTGTATGCCTCTAGTGGTGAAGAGCCCCTTAGAACCTAATGCAACTGCTTGGCACAATGATCAGTCACACAAACACTGTCTTCTGGGAGCCCAAAGGTAAAGCCTTTCTGGATGGAGGGGTTTGAATTCTTCTGACAGCCTCAGAGAGCTACCTCTGTCTCACAATGAAGCACTGGAGGAGGCCTGTCCTAGGGCACATGTAATAACACTAACAGCTCAGACTCACAGCGAGCTTCTCCCACAATACCCCTGTGAGCTAGGTGGCGCCAAGGATGATTAACAGCATTATGCATTATGCAGAGGGAAACTGAGGCTCCAAGAAGGTAAACGATTATTGTCTGTGACCACACAGCTACTACTAAGTGTTGGAGCTAGTGGTCTTTCCATGACACAAAGGGGGAAGAAAGCAGGCTCTCCTACCCAGTGTCATGGATATAAACAGCAGACGCTCTATATGTTCAGAAAGAGGAGGTGTTTGAGGAAGTTTGATCTAACTTAGAAAGGGATTCACAAACTTCACACTTGTTTACAAACAGCTCCAGCAGATGCTGCTGTACTTGAGACTCTAAGACTCCTTCAAATTGGTATCTTAGAAGAGATATGTTTGAAAAGTTGGCCCCATACACCTCATAAGGCGGCTCATCCACTTCTGGTCTTTGCAGGTGCACCTCAGTCACAAGGATTTCCATGCGCCTTGACCTTGCCTTTCAAATTCTTTAGAGGGACCAAGGTACTTCCCTCAGAAAGTAAATGGTGCACTCTGGGTCAGTGCTACCGGAGTGATGTTTGAAATGCTGATCAAGCAGTACCATTACCAATGTAGTAAGATAGCTAGCGCTCCAGTGGTCCATCAGAAAGGCAAATGAAAAACTTACGATAAACTTCGGGCAGAACTTACATAAGCTTGGCTACAGCAAGGGCTCGCTCAGCATCTGCAGATCCCTGGGAACACAAAGTAAGACATTAATAACAAGTCTGGCAAGTGTATAGACACATGAAGCACAGATAGGAATCTGGCTACTGTTCTCTCTTGAAAGGATATTATCATCCACATTTAAGTTTAAGGGGCGAGAACATTTGAAAACCAGAAGATCGAGCTGATGCTGAAGCTTTTTAAGGCTAGAAGGGCATTTAGGATCTACTCTTGAAAAGATACCAAGAAATGTTCACATCAGAGAACAAAAGGATTATAACCTCACAGCTGGTGGGGGCCTTAAAGATCCTCTAGCCCTGGCCACCACCCAACATTCCCTTCTGCGAATGAGGAAGCTGAGCCCCAAAGAGAGTCAGTAACATGCCCAATGTCATGTAGGAAGGAAGCGGCCAAACGGTGGAACGACCCCTGGTCTATTAAATCAGGGGGACGTTATCTTGCGCCACACTGCCTCCCACAGGTAGAGATGTGAGAAGAAATCCTCTTCCCCAAAACTCATCTTTCAAAAGTCGAGGGAAAAATATGGGTATTTTTTTTCTGGAAAAAACTAATTCTGGTAGTTCTAGACAATATTGATATGAAGGCCTGGAAATGAATAATGAGGGGTACTGAAAATAAAGAGAAATAACTCAAGCTAAACAGCCGGATTGTTCCTTTTAAGTATATAAAAATTAAATTCTCAAACAGAAAAATACAGCAGACTATTTCTTGGCTCAGATAAAGTGTACTGTAATACATGTTTATCATTCTCAGAAAATCTCAGTTCTTAGGGGTCAGAACAGGGTCAGCGTATGCTGCTGATGACAACAGCACTTTACACATGGGCAGCATGCTGACTGAGGAAGCAAACTTTAGGATAACAGAGGCAGTGTTCAGAAGGCGGGTCAGCAAGGGCATGACAAGCAACACAGGAGCGAGGGAAGGAGGCCAGCGGGGCTGAGCCGAGTCAGGCAGCACCTTCAGGCCCTCACCATCTGAAAGACGACCTTGTTCCGCTCTCTTTCACAGGTACGGAAAACGACTCTCTCATCAGGGGTTACAAAGTCAACGGTATCCAGCACCTCTATATGGAAAGAGGAAAAATCCAGAAAGGGTTGCAATCAGAGAGGAGGAACAATCTCAGGGCAAGGCCTGGAACGCAGCAGGCTCTTAAAAACATTTACTTATTGACAGTCGCTTCCCGCTGGCTATTCTGACCAAATGATGCCAAAGGATCCTTGTGACAGGGAGAGAGTGGTTGCTTAAGTCAGCGATCTCGCAGCTAGTTCCTCACCTGTCCAATAAGGAAGGGGGATCTGGTGACCTTTAAGGTCTTTTCCAGATCTAAAATTCAATGCCATTATGTTTTAATTTCCTCCTCATTGGAGGTGAGTTCACCCCTTTCATTTTTAATGTTAGTAATTTGGTTTTCTTCTTTCTTTTTTTTGATCAGATTAACCAAAGGTTTATCAATTTTATTAGTTTTTTCATAAAACCAACTATTGGTTTTATTTATTAATTCAATAGTTTTCTTTATTTCAATTTTATTAATCTCTCCTTTGGTTTTCAGTATTTCTAATTTGGTATTTACTTGGGGATTTTCAATTTGTTCTTTTTCTAGCTTTTTCAACTGCAAGCCTAAGTCATTGATCTCCTCTTTCTCTATTTTATTTATGTAAGCATTCAGAGATATAAAACTTCCCCTAATAACTGCTTTTGCAGTGTCCCATAAGTTTTGGTACGTTGTCTCACTATTGTCATTCTCTTGAATGAAGTTGTTGATTGTTTCTATGATTTCTTCTTTAACCCAATCCTTCTTTAGAATTAGATTATTTAGTTTCCAATTGATTTTTGGTTTCTCTTTCCATGGCCTTTTATTACATGTAATTTTTAATGCATTATGATCTGAAAAGGATGCATTGATTATCTCTACCTTTCTGCACTGGATTGTGAGATTTTTATGTCCTAGTACATGGTCAATTTTTGTAAATGTTCCATGTACCGCTGAGAAAAAGGTATATTCCTTTCTATTCCCATTTAATTTTCTCCAAAGATCTATCATATCTACCTTATCCAGAGTTTTATTTACCTCCTTAACCTCTTTCTTGTTTATTTTAAGGTTGGATTTATCTAGTTCAGAGAGGGGGAGGTTGAGGTCCCCCACTAGTATAGTTTTGCTATCAATTTCTTCCTTCAACTCCCCCAACCTCTCTTCTAAGAATCTGGATGCTATACCACTTGGAGCATACATGTTTAGTAATGATATTGCTTCATTGTCTATGGTGCCTTTTAGTAGGATATAGTTTCCATCCTTATCCCTTTTGATTAGATCTATTTCTGCTTTTGCTTTGTCTGAGATTAGGATTGCTACTCCTGCCTTTCTTACATGAGCTGAAGCACAATATATTCTGCTCCATCCTTTGACCTTTATCCTATGTGTATCCCCCCCGTTTCAAATGTGTTTCTTGTAAACAGCATATTGTTGGATTATGGCTTTTAATCCATTCTGCTATCCGTCTCCGTTTTATGGGAGAGTTCATCCCATTCACATTCACAGTTATGATTACAATCTGTGTATTTCCCTCCACCCTCTTTCCCACCATTTGTGCTTTTAACTCTCCCGTCTCCCTTCCCCTCCTCAATAGTATTCACTTTTCTCCCCCTCCTCCTGCAGCCTTCCCCTCCTTCTTTTGACCCCCCTCCCTTTTAGTCCCCTTTACTCTTATTGCTTCTTTCCTCCCTTTTAGCCACCCTCCCCTTTCTTCTCCCTTCCCCTCCTACTACCTATATAGCTAGTTAGGATTATCTGCTTAAGGTTATTGTTCCCTCCTTTGAACAAATCAGATGAGAGTACCTCTCAAACAATGCTCATCTCCCTCCCCTCCTTCCCCCTACTATAGTTTTGTACTTCTTCCTGTGATATGATTTGCCATTTTCTGCTTCCCCCTTTCCACACCTCCTATTACATTCCCTTCTTATACTTAAATCATATTTTTGACATGACATCATTTACTTTTTGCCCGTTCCCTCTACATATATCCCTTTTATCATAATAGCTGCACAGTTCTCAAGATTAACAGGTATCACCTTCCCTTACAGGGAGGTAAACAGATTGCCCTAATTGAGTTGCAAGTTTTTGTTTTTGTTTTTTCCCCTCTGTTTACCTTTTTATGATTCTCTGGAGACCTGCATTTGAAGATCAAATTGTCTATTGAGTTCTGGTGTTTTGGTCAGGAAGCTCTGGAAATCCCTTATTTCGTTGAATGACTTTCTCCTTGCCTGAAATGTTATGCTGAACTTTGCTGGGTAGTTGATCCTCGGTTGGAGTCCCAACTCCTTTGCCTTACGGAATATTGGGTTCCAATTCTTTCGATCTTTTAATGTAGAAGCTGCAAGGTCCTGTGTGATCCTGACTGTGTGACCTTGATATTTAAATTGTTTCTTTCTGGCTGCTTGTAGTATTTTCTCCTTCACTTGATAGCTCTGGAATTTGGCAACTATATTTCTTGGGGTTTTGAGTTTGGGATCCCTTTCCGGTGGGGAACGGTGGATTCTTTCGATGACTATTTTGCCCTCTGAGTCTAGTACTTCTGGGCAGTTTTCCTTGATGATTTCCTGGAAGATATTGTCCAGACTCTTTTCTTCATCATGGGTTTCTGGCAGGCCAATAATTCTTAGATTTTCTCTCCTGGATCTATTTTCCAGGTCAGTTGTTTTTCCAATTAAATATTTTAGATTTTCTTCCATCTTTTCATTCTTTAGATTTTGTTTGACTGATTCTTGTTGCCTCATTGAGTCATTAGTTTCTACTTGCCCAATTCTAATCTTGATCGTATTGTTTTCTTCAGTTAGCTTTCGCATCTCCTTTTCCATCTGGCCAATTTTTCCCTTTAAGGAGCTATTTTCTCCATTTAATTTTTGTACTTCTTTTTCCATTCGACCAATTTTCCCAGTTAGGTTTTGGGTTTCCTTTTCCATCTGATCAATTTTCCCTATTAGGTTTTGAGTTTCCTTGTCCGTTTGATTAACTCTTCCTTTTAGGGAATTATTCTCTCCAGTTAATTTTTGAACTTCCTTTTCCATTTCTTCAATTTTCTTTTTCAGATTGATGTTCTCATCAGTGAATTCTTTTTTTATGGTTTTAAAATCATTGGCCAGTTTTTCTTTTATATCCTTCTTCAGACGTTCCAGGTAATCTAGTTGTGCTTGCGAGAAATTCATAGTCCCATCTGAGGTTTCAGATGGAAGTACAGTCTCAGCTCTGACCTCTTTGGTGTTTGTGTTTTGGTCCTTATCCCCATAGAAAGATTCTATGGTTTTTTCACTTTTCGTCTGCTTTTTCCGATTCATGATGTTGGCTGAGTGTTGTAGCTTTTGGTTCTTTCAGTCAGAAGGTACAGATCTTCAAGTTGAGTTGATGTTTGTCTAGGCTAAAAGCAGGCTTTTTTTTTTTTGTTGTTGTTGTTGTTGTTGTTGTTTCCCAGATCAACCCTGGGTTTAGCTTGATAAGTGTGTGGGAGGTGTGGTCTGGTCTCAGGATATCTCCTCAGCTGGCCTGAGGCAAAGGCAAGGTCCGGGGGATGGTGATCCCAGCTTCCCTATTGTCTTCCCTTTTCCCCTGGAGGGCTGGGGCACGCCTAGAGGCTAATGCGTGTTCCCGCCCCTCCTGGGGCTCGTCTCCCGGGCTGAGGCTTGCTTGGGTCTCAGTGCGAATTTTTCTCTGCCCTGGGTCGTCTGTCCCTCCAGATAGCCTCCACCACGGTGGGAAGAATCCCCCTTTGCCACCTCTCCAGCCTCTGGTGTTATGAGACCACCCGCCCCCTTCTGCTGCTCCCACTGATCCAGGATCAATCTGGGGAAGAATTTTATGGTTCCCTCACGGTCATCGGGGGGGAGGGGAGAGCACTTACTGATCACTCCGGCATCCCAGCTCCTGGATGTTCAAGTAGTGACCCACTGAAGTCCCGTCTTTAGGCTGAAGATTTCAAAGGCTGTTGCGCTGATATGGTTGGCTCGGCCTGGCTTATCTCCTGCTCCGCTGGTCTCGCCCGCCACTCTCGGGCCCCTCGGGTCGCCTCCGCCCTGCCGCGCCGACCGCGCTGCGCTATGCGCCGGGCTCTTACCCCCGCGGAACAGATCCCTCCCGTGGACCTTCCAGTCCAGCCTGGGCTCCGAATCTGTCAAAGTCCGTCTCCCACTGGATTCTACACCTCCAAAGTCTGGTCAGACTCTCCCCCCAGAGATATCCAAAGGAGTTTTTCCAGGAGCTTAGGTGAGTCGTTGCTTTCACTCCGCCATCTTGGCTCCGCCCCAATCCCTCCTTTGTATTTTAAGGAAGGCAACCAAACTCTCAATGCCATTATGGAAAAACACATTATTTTATACAGATCTCTAACTGCCTCTCAGATTTTATACAGGCAGAGAGAAGGCACAACTTTCAAGGACAGAAACATCTCAATGACCCAGCACTATGTGTAACTGGATTGTCTATGTAATATTCCAGATAATCCCACTCAATGTCCACACCATGACCTCCAATCCCTAGACTCCTCAATTCTCTCCCAGGCCATCTCCCCTACCCTAGCCACTCTCTCCTTTTTTCTCCATCTTGACCCCCTTGGTGAACTGACTCAACTCTACCCTTGAATCCCTAGCCCCTTTAGTATATGGTGATTATGGCCAGTCAAGCCTCAGCACTGGATCAATCCTGCCATTTGCTACCTTCACTCCTACACATGTACTGCTAAACAAAGATGGAAAGAAACACAACTGTTCTGACTGGATCCACTACCAATGTATGTTACACAGCTTCAACTGGGCCCCCACTGCCACCAGGCAATCCTACTTTACCTCCCTTATCAATTCACTCTCCCACTCAACAGCAAACCTTCTCATCCCTCCTCAGACTTCCCATGGCTCTCCTCTGCCCCCTCTATTCTCTCAGCTCAGAACTTTGCCTCATATTTTACAGAAAAAAAATGAGGCCATTCCCTATGAACTCCCTCCTCTCCCTTTCTCATTTCCTATCACTCAGGGGTCTTCTACCACTCGTTCCCTCTTCATTTCTGTCTTACTCTGCATCAAGGCTAACGCTAACCTGAGAGATCCCACTCCATCCCATCTCCTCCAGACTTCCGCCTCTATCCTCTCTACTCTCTCATTTATTTTCAGTCTCTCCCTGTCTAATGGCTCCTTCCTTACTGCTTACCAACTTGATTATGTTCCTCTATCCTGGAAAAAAGACACCCAAAAAATGCTGTTATGTAATCCCCCCATACAAAAGGCACCTCCACTTTCTCTCCTTTCTCTCTCTTCTCAGCCCCTTATGATGTGACCCTCGCCAAAGTTACTAACGCTCTCCTAGTTACTAAATCCAGCGGCCTTTTCTCAGTTCTCCTTCTCCTTAGCCTCTCTGGCCTTGGACACTCTTGACCACCCTCTCCTCCTCGACACTCTGGTTTTCAGGACGTTACTCTCTCCTTCCTATATGTCTCCTCCTTTTCTGTCTCCTTTGCCAGGTCCTCTTCTGGATCATGCCCTCTACAGAGGAATCCCACAGGGTTCTGTCCTGAGTGCTTTCTCTTCTCCCTCTATTGCTTCACCTAAATTTAATTACTATGATGGTGATCCTTGCCTCAACCCCTCTGCTGACCTCCAATCTTGCTTCTCCAGATACCTTTCAGACACCTTGACCTGGATATCCAGCAGTCATCTTAAACTCAACATGTCCAAGATAGAATTCATTATCTTTTCCCCAAACCCTCCTCCCCTCCTACCTTCCCTGTTACTGTAGAGGGCAACACCATTCCCCACCCCCTTTCAGGCTCACAAACTAGGAGTTATCCTGGATGGCTCATTATCTGTCATCTCCCCCCCTCCCCCCATATCCAAGCTGTTGCCAAGACCTGTTGATTTTTCCTTTCCAACATCTCTCAAACCTATCCCCTTCTCGGCAAGAGAGGGATGATAGAAGAGAGAGCAGATTGGTCATAGGGGCAATTAGAATGCTTGGTGTTTGGGGTGTGAGGGGACAAAAGGGGAGAAAATTTGGAACCCAAAATTTTGTTAAAATGAATGTTAAAAGTTAAATAAATAAATAAATTTAAAAAAAAAAAACAAAACCTATCCCCTTCTCTCCTCCAATGCTGCAATCTCCCTGGTGCAGGTCCTTATCACCTCACACCTTGATTACTGCAATAGTTTGCTGGTGAGTCTGCCTGCTTTGTCTCTCCCCACTCCAATCCAACCTCTATTTAGCCACTAAGGCGATTTTCTTAAAATAAAAAATACCACAACCCTCTTCACCTCCTCTATAAACTCCAGCGACTCCCTACTGCCTCCCAAGAGCAAATGTAAAATGCTCTTTTTGGCACTCACAGCCCTTCACAAACAACCCTCTCCTACCTTTCTAGTTTTCTTACAAGTTACTGCCCCCCACATGCTCTTTGATCTAGTGATGCCAGTGAGCTCCAGGCTGTTCTCTCAGCTCCAGGTATTTTCTCTGACTGACCCCAAGGTCTGGAACACTCTACCTCCTCTGCTCTGACTACTGACCTTCTTGGCTTCCTTTAAATCCAAGCTAAAATCTTACCTTCTAACAAGCAGCCTTTCTCAACAGATTTCTCTCTGCTAATTATTTCTTATTTAGTGTGCATATAGCTTGTGTGTATTTATTTGTTCTCTCCTCCATTAGACTGTGAGAAGGAATTCCTTCTTGAGGGAAGGAATTGTCTTTTGTCTCTTTCTGTATCCCCAGTGCCTACATAGTGCCTAGCATATGGTAGGAGCTTAATATATGTTTACTGATTAATAAGTGAACCTTACTGCAATAGCATTAATAATTATTAGTAATAGTGTCATCATTGTAATAATCCTATTGGAGATAACATGACAGTAGATCTGTGGTACTTTCTAGCAAAGTGTCTCTGGGGAGGTAGGGACTGGGGCGGGGGTCTGGAAAGCATCTTGGATTTAGAGTCACAGGGCCTGAGCTGGAACTGGGGCTTTGCTACTTACTGTTTGTAAGACGCTGGCTAAGTCCAGCACTTAGAACGGTGCCTGGCACACAGGGGGATTTGATTCAATTCTCTGAGACCCAGCTTCCTCATCTGTAAAATGAAGGGGTTGGAATAGACACCCATCAGCCCCAAACCTTTTCTGATGACCCAGGGGTCATCCTGAGGAAGATCACTGCCTGAAGGACATGTTAGGATGATCCCTTAGAAGAATAAAAAACTGACCCCAGTGGTTTTAAGCCCAAGTCAGCGTCCAAGAATCACACACACTTAAACCAATGGCCTTAAGGATTTGTTTCCATGAGCTTTTTTTCTTGGACTATTGATTTTAGCATTCTTCCATAATCACAGGTAAAAAATCTAGACCAAAAAAAGGCGAGTGTCTCTGGAAAACTCTTCTTCTTCTCTCTAGGAGTTAGTTTCCTTCTCTGTTCCCATATGTCAAAATTTTAATAGCTTCAGTCCCTTCATCTTCACTGTCAGTTTAAATGCCATTGGTTGGGGTTTTCCCCCAGTTGTCCCGCCTTCAGACTCTGGTTCAGGGGCAGAAATTGATTATTAACTGAACTGGATTCATTTGGCCCAGGCTCTCTGGCCATTCTTTCAAGGCTGAGTTCAGGTGCTGCTCCTTTGAAAGGCCTTTTTCCCCTAAGCTCTTAGTGCTGCCCACTGCCCTAATTCTTTGTATTTATTCTGCATATATCCTACATTGACTCATTTGTGAACTGACTGTCATGGGCTCCAAGGTCAAAACCAAAATCCTCTGCTTGGGATTCAAAGCCATTCACTCCCTAGCCCCTGCTGCCTTTCCAGTCTTCTGACACTTTGCTCCCTAAGACATACCCTTTAATCCAGTGACACTGGCCTCCTGGCTGTCTCACAAACAAGATCCTTCATCTCTTGGCTCCAGGCATTTTCTCTGGTTGTCCCCCAGACCTGAAGCCCTCTCTCTCCCTCCTCAACTCTGCCCACTGACCTCCCCAGCTTCCTTTAAGTCCCAACTAAAATCTCATTTTCTGCAGGAAACCTTTCCCAATGCCTCTGAATTTTAGTGCCTTTCCTCTGTTAATTATTTCCTATTTATTTCTGGTTTATGTATGTAATCTGTTTGTACATATTTGTGTGCTTGCTGTCTCCCCTTTGAGACTGTGAGCTCCATGAGGACAGGAAGTGTCTTTTGCCTTTTTTGTATCCCCAGTGCTTAGCACAATGCCTGGCACACAGTAGGCACTTAATAAATGTTGACTGATTGATTGAAGTTTGTAATTGTATTCCGCTGCATTGTGGGAGTACTCACTGAGTCACTAATTCATACCTGGAATGCTCTCCCTTCTCCCCTCTGCCTCTCAGAATTCCCAGCTTCCCTCAGGGCTCAGCTCAGGTAATACCAAGTCCTATATGAGGCCTTTCATTATTCCCCCAGCTGTTATGCTTCCCCTCTACCCAATTCTTTGTAGCTCTTTTTGAGGTGGTACGACCTTAGCTTTCTGAGCCATATTTCACACTATCCTAACCCTCCAGGACCCTCTGACAAGCCCTGGGTCTTTATTTACAATATTCTGTTGCTGAGAATGTCCTCTCTTCCCCTTTGCCCGCTGAATACCTGCCCATCCTTTACAGCCTAGCTCCTATCAGTAAGTAAATATCACAGATACAGCCAGTTCTGGCAAAAGTCAATCACAAACAAGAACAATTAGAAATGGAGCTCTAAGCTGCTGAGAGCAGGACTGAGGCTGTATATGACTCATCGTTAGATCTCCTATAGTTACCATGCAGCAGGGTTTTGTGCGTGGTAGGTTTTCACAAAATGTGATGAATATCCTATCATTTTATTTAGTCTTCTACAGAGAAGTATAAGGTTTTTGCCTTGATTAGAACTATTAACATAAATGTGCTTATATTTAAAAAGTTCATATAAATAAAATTTTAATGAACAGAAAGTTAATAATGAAAACCTTGGATGGGTTATTTTATGATGAAATCACCTCTATTTATCTATATAAATTCATAGTTTTGTATGATGGATTTTCATAAAATGAGGGATAGATTTAAATGGAAAAAAAGTTTAGATTTCCTACATATTATGAATTCCACAAGGCTGAGAAAACCATGCTAATCAAGACAGAAACCTCAAACTGGATAATTAACTTTGTCAATAAGCTATGAACAGACCATTCATAACAGACAATTCCATATAAAATTCATCCATATTCTAGTCTTGAAACAGCATTTCCTAAAATATCTACAGATGAAAAATGTCCTAATACTTTTCATATTTATCAACATGTTAAGAAACTTAACTGCTCTTACAGAAATTAAAAATATAAAAACAAAATAAACAAGCCTGTTTGTCCCATATTAGTAAACACAATGGCAGCCTGCTGGCCATTCCCACAAAGAAGCAGGCTTTTATCAAGGGAGAGGAAAGAAAGAAACATTTATACAGAATCTACTTTATGCCAAGCACTGTGCTAAGCGCTTCACAATTATGATCTCAACTGATTCTCACAACAAACCTGGGAGGCAGGTGCTATTATGATCTCCATCTGACAGATGAGAAAAGGAAGGCCAAAAGGTGATATGACTTGCCCAGGGTCACACTGCTAGCAAGTGCTAGAGGCACTTTGAGCTCAGTTCTTTCTGCCTCTAGACCCTGCACCACCAGCTGCCTTAATATCGTTCCCAAATGAAATGAGAGAAGCCAGCCAGTACTAACTGAATATATGAAATAAATAAAAAATGAATATGAAATATGAATATGAAACTGAATATGAATATGAAGAGCCAGAGAGGAGCCCAGTGCTTACCATTGACAACTCTCTTGCACTGAAGCATCTTAATGTCAATCAGCTCCTGTCAAGAAATGAAAGTGTATTAAATTAGTCCTTGGGCAGGCAGGGCTCTCTGGCTTGATGAGATGCTTCCCAGTACTCTTAAAGCAGGGCCTCTGCCTGAGATGATACTTGACAATAGGGTACTCCGAGACCTTGAATCCATGCCTAACCCTGATGTCATTTGCTCAGTCCTGGATGTCACCTTTGAGGAATGGCATTTGCAGTATGGGTACGGAGGGCCACAGAAGAGTGACCATACCCTCTCAGGGTCCTCTAAGAGAATGGCAGATATTTATCCAGGAGAAGGTGGGGGGCTCCTGGGCTCCCTTCGGCCATCTGGAAGGCAGTCAGGGGGAAGAGGGATGACTCTGCTTTGGCCCAGACGGAAGAATGTGAACTGACTGCAAAGTGGAAACTGAGAGGAAAAGGAGTTTTTGCTCAGTAAGGAAGAACTAAATGATCAAGTCTTCTGGAAATGGTACAGACTGTTTGAGGGCAGGTCATCCCTCCTTGGGGATACTACCACAGAGATTCATGCTTCTCAGGGGATGGACCAGGTGACCTCTGAGGCCTCTTTCTACTCTAACATTCCAAGAAACACAAAAATGGGATGGCCTGATTTAGCAGTTCTCAATTCAGGGAGAATTTGGGTGGCCCCAAATCCAGGGCTCCTGGGCGGTGGGGAGTGAGCCGAGCGCTTCTGGTTCAGCCAATGAGGAACCAGGAAACGTCTTCCCTTCTGACTAGCAGAAAGGACAGGCCTCTGGAGCTACAGCTGATGTTTGTTCATCATCGTGCTTTGTTTTGAAACATGCCATCTTAGCTGCTGCCTGCTTTGTTGTGTGTTTTAGTGAATATCTCAGTTTTTTTCTTCACACTTTTGAGCATAAACAATGTACTATAAAATTAAAAAGAATGCCACATGCTCACAAAGGAGTCTTGAGCAGGTTTAGATAACCCCATCTCTCTTTCTCCTGGTCATCTAAACCTTTTATCCTGAAAAACACTGTGTGCCCACTACCTACCAGATTCAAGGTGGGGGAATAAGTCCCCCAAATCCCAAATCAAGAGCAGAGTCCAGGCAGCAAAATTAGTTGCATTCACCCTTATGATTCACAAGGGTTCTTGTCACTTCCCTGCTCCAAAAGCTTCTAAGGCTCCCTACTATTGAGTTGATAAAGTACAAGTTACTTAGCCTGGTAAGTAAGGCCCTCAAAATCTGGCTCCAGTCTACCTCTGCAGCCTTATTTCACTTCACCTGTGTTATATGCCCTCTCTGTTCCACTCATATTGGACCTCAAACTCTGACCTCATTTAAGGAGGCCATTTCCTCATGTTTGGTGTGCAATTCCCGCCTCCCCCCCCTCCATGTCCCCCATTAAAGTCCTCCTATTCCTGAGAAGCTCAGAGCTCAGTTGCTATCTCCTCCAGGAAGATTTCCTTAGTCATCTCAGCTGAAAATATTTTAATTCCTTTCTCAACCTTTGCTACAGCATTTTATCTGGAAGCCTCTGTAGATGTGGCATATCCCCCAACACCCTTGCATTCAGGACTTGAGGCACATTTCCACTTTGTACCTCTACCACTGGCCAGAATGTTCAGCATGTAGGAGATGCCCGATCAAGGTGTGCTGAACTGAATTACTGACCGATACCCAACAATCACCCTAACATTTTTGACAATCTGACATATCTTTCCTTTAATTTTTATTGCTGTTTTCTGTTCCTTACCTTACCATAGTATAACATTTGTTTTTTAAATCAGTGGAACCAGGCAGTAGGAGACCGTTAAGCTGAGTCAGTGTATAACCTAGTGTTGGGACCACCACCTCCCTTCCTGCTCCTGTGCCCAACAAAACAAGGCCTGGAGATGCAAGCTGATTCCCAGCTTCATTAGTGAAAAGGAATGGTGTGCAATGAATCCAAGGACAGTGTTGGAGCATTCTTGGAGGGTACTCCAGATAACAACATGAATGAAGGCCAGTGGGACTGCATGTTCTATTTGACCATATGTTTATGACAGAACATGTTTGGAGTCAGCCTCTGATTGAGGAGCTCAGCTTCTCACCTATAAAATGAGGAGGAGGATGAAGGATTAAATTCATACAAAGCACTTTCTAGGCCACACGATCTCACTAACCCCCAGCACCGCCTTGTGGGCCAAAATTATTATCTCTAGATTAGAGATGAGGAGTACCTTTAGTAAACTCCAAGATAACAAAAAGCTGACCTGATCCAGAAAGAGTCCTGACATTGAGTTCAAATCCTGGCTCCACCACTAAGCACCCACGTAACCTTTCCTGGGCTTGTCCTTCTGCAGATTTAGGGAGATGACCCCTAAGTTCCCTTCCAGCTTGAAACTACCATCTTTGACTGGTTATATCAGTTCTGATGAAGGCAGGCTGCTTCCACTAGAGGGCAGCACATCCCTTTAATAACCACAGAGGGGAAAGTCCAGGCCACATAATGCGAACACAACATGCAGCCAGGTCAGTTATCAACTTTCTTCTCTGAATGGAATAACTGTACTTCCTACTTTAGGCAAAATTATTTACAGTCCGAGGTATCCCTTGATGACTACCCAATCTGTTACATTCCTAAATCACTGTAACCCTTCCAGGGTACGTGTTTTTAAATGACAAAGGTTTTAAATCATCTCCTACAACTAAAAGTCTAAACTCAAGTTAAGCCTGAGGAAGGTGGTAACCTGGGATAATAAAAGTAAACAGTCAATAGCTAATAAGATAAATGATAAAAATGAACACCAGCAGCTTTATGATTAAATAGTACTTTCACCTATATTTTCTCATTGGATCCAAACACAACCTTTTGAAGTGGGCAGGGCAAGCATTATTGTTCTCCACTTAACAGAATAGAACATTTAGGTTCTGGGAGACTAATCAATTTGCCCAGTTTCTAAGCACCTTGCATAGAGTAAGGCTGTGATAACACAGAACAGCAAATATTGAGTACCACAACATACAGATAACTAAAATATACAAAGAAATAGGCCTGAAAGTGCAGGCTGTTACTAAGGAGAAAATAGGAAAGGGATTTCTGGGAGAAGTCAGTGTCTAAAATCTACTTTAAAGAATGGATAGAAATTTTGGAGGTGGAAGGAGGAACATCTTGAATAAATGCACATAAGAATGACATCCATGTTCAGGGGCTGGGGATGTCTAGCTTGGTTGGCACAGAGACAGTGACATGGTTAATTCTACAGGTAGAAAGATTATTCTGGATGGAGTGAAGGGATAAGAGAATGGAGGTGTGAATATCCAAAGAGAAACAACAGCAACAGTTTAATAAATGTTGAAGTGACAGAGAGTGGTCTTGAACTGAGTCACTTTTTGTAACTTCAAATCGGGTATTCATTTACTTTGTTCTATTCAACAGTCACTTTAATGGTAAAACTTGAAAAAAACCAGGCTTTGCCAATTGAAGAGAAAGTTGATTCTGGGGTTGTTCTAAAAATTCAAGACCCATAACTTTGATTTTTATTTTATTCTGAGCTCCTACTCATGAGCGGCTCATGCAGCTGGAATAAGTTTCACAACTGTACTGACAAGGTACATTACAAATTTATGTAATTCGATTTCAACTGGGCCTTCCCTGCAAGAAGGCAGTCATTTCATTTCTCCCTAATTGATTCCCTATCTCACTTCCCCCAAAAAGGTATTCCAAACCTTCTCTTCCCTCTGCAATCCTCCCATACCCACCCTCCCCTAGACCGTTCAATCAGGACGTTTCCTCCTACTTTGAGAAAGGTGAGGCCATTTAACGAGACCCTTTCTTCGCTGGCTCCTCATCCATATCCCACCCCTCCACCATGTGCATACACCAAGCCTTCCATGTGCCCTTCTTCAGTAAGTTAATCCTTTATCATGGGTTTAATTATGACCTCTAGGAAGATGCCTCCCATCTGTCCATGTATTCAGCCTCAGTCTTTCCACTGATTTTCAGGCTCACATCACCAGTTGTCTACCGGACATTTCAAACTACACACACAGCCTGGAGAAGTCTCACACTCAACATGTCCAAAATCAAACTCTCCCCTCTTCTGAATTCTGTTATTTCAATCAAAGAAATCTTCCATTTTCCCAGTTCCTAACCTCAGCACCATCCTCCATTCCTCAATCTCCAGCCACCTTGGCTCCCAAAACGTGTTAGCCTCCTTACTCTAGTTCACTCCCAAGTCCTGAAGTTCCTTACTGCACCATCTCTCCTATACATCCACTTCTTTCCTTGGACATTGCCATTTCATTTGTAAGTTTTGTTGGCACAACTGGACAAGACAGTTTCAAATAATTTCTGTTCTTTCTTGTTCATTTGTTGTGAATTCTCCATTTTATGGGTGAGTTCACCCCATTGTAGTCACAGCTGTGATCAGTGAATTGTGCACCTCCTTTCATCCTATACTCTTATACTGTTTTTCCTTATTCCTTCTCATTCCATTTCTCCCTTGGTCCCTTCTACACAAAGAAAAGGATGGTGAATGGGGTGTGCGCCATGCTAGTGATCTACACTTGATGCTGTCTGCTTCAGCTCCTCTCCTCTTCTTCTCCTTCCCTCACCCAGCCTCTGATCACATGTTCTCACTTTTATTTTTCCCTTTTGGATCTATTCTCTGAAGTTGGAGTTTGTTTTGCTAATGTCTAATCTTTCCACAAATCTATTCTTCCCCTGACTCCCTTCTCCCTGTTCCTACTTGCCTCCCTACTGGGTTAGATATAGTTCTACCCCAAAATCTTTATGCGTATGTGTGGGTGCAAGTGGGTATATTTTCAATCCAATTTTGTCTGGTTGAGATGAAAGGGAGGTTCATGTAATAGCTACTTCTCTCAACCCTTTCACCATGTTCCCATAGTCTTCTCATGTCATGTGAGATAGTAAGTAACTCCTTTCATCCCTCCTCCTTTTCAGGTTTATTTTTTCCTTTCCTTTTCTTTCTTATAAATCATCAAAACCTAGAAAAATTACTCTCAGGTTCTCTGTCTTATTTACTCCCTCTACCGCCTTTGAAGACCTTAGGGTTGAGAGGATCCTTGTTACTTCTCCTACCATTAGAATGGAATGCTGATAGAGGACTCCCTTCTGAGTTTTATCTTGAACATGCCTAGATCCATAGGATTTCTTTCTCACTGGGGTTTTCTTTTGGGTACTTATTTTTCCAGTCTTAAGACCTGAATGGATCTGTGTCAGGACCAGGTTTTGGGCAATGGAAGGAGTGGCAGGGCCTAGTTTGGTCCTAACAGGTCACACTTGGGGTTTTGCCACTGGTTCTTCCTTATACTAACATATTTTTCAAAGACCTCAAGCCAGGGGGCTGCTCTGGTGCAGCACAATCCATATTGTAGTTGGATTGCTGCTTTCTCAGTCAAGACCCTGAAGGCTCCCTATCAGCAGTCTGAGGTCAGAGCCACAGAGCTGTGGGCTCACCCTTGGTCCTTGTCCTGTACAGTATTCAAGCTCTGTGCTCGTGGGCCAGCGTTTCCTAGCTGGACCCATGCTCTGGTGCTTGCAAGCTTCTGGCTATCTCCTTATGGAGACTGGGGTTGGAAAAATGCACTGCCTCTGGTTTCTCCTCAGATGACTTGGTCATTACTCAGCCTGATGGTCTTTTTATTCATGACTGCCAGGGTAGGTGGATGAGAGAGTTGCCCTGTTCTGGTCCTGTTCACTCTGCCAAGCTGAGGTATCTAGCAAGTAACTTTAAAAATTGTTTTTCTATAAATGAAACCACACATTATTGAAGACACCATCAACCCCCTGAAAAGTGACTGGTGAATAGCATGAAAGAAACAGAATTGACATTTTTATTAGTACACAATTTTTAAAAATGGAAAAAAAAATCAGTTACCATTAGAATTATACTTTCCAAAATATCCTACGTTACTAACAACACTAGAAATGATCCTGCTATCGCATGTCCCTGTTCAACAGGGACTACCATACAGTGTTTCCCCTTCTTGACATTTCAATGGAGTCTCGATCTTTCTTTCCTACAATTTTCTAACTTCTCTGATGCTCAAGAGGAAATGCTGCAAACATTAGGGAAATGCCAACTGAGACAAATGAACTAAAATATTAGTTATTGCCCTGTGCATTAACATCAGAAGGACTGGAATTTAAGAATACCTTGAAGGACTAACCTGTGTCAATATGAAACAGTGCATTTTTTCTAAATTCATGAGGCAAAGAAAATACAAATCATAGGATAAAATTTATTTATTTTAAAGTAAATTTTTGTGTCATTTGACCTACTTACTCTTTCTAGTGTTAATACTAGACTAGCTAAGTTAATATTAGTTACTACAATTATAATAATAAGCAAAGTCGTCTTATAGGTTCTGAGAAGGTGTCAAGCATTTATTAACACTCTCTTTTTTGGACAGGCATTTCAGTGGCCTAAGGGGCTGCCAGTGAGTACAAGTCTACTACAAATGCAGATAGGTGTTCATTCTGCAACTTACAGTTCTAAAGAGTAGTCTGGGACACTGAGAAATCATTGACTTTCCCAAGGCTACATAGGCAATGTGACAGAGTCGAGACCTGAACCTAGGCCTTTCTAACTCTGAGGCTACCTTTCTGTCCCTTATGCCAAGTTGTCTGAACACAAAACGTTCTCTATACATATGCGTGTATATATACACGTGGGTATATATGCATACTCCACAATCCTCTATACATGTAGGTGTACACATGTGTATGTGTGTGCATATATGTATAGGCGAGCATGTATACATATATATCCTCCAATTCTCTCCTGTGCCTACACACACATGCAGATCTAGGTATATAATACATGTGTACACATGTGTATACGCACACACATGTATGTGTGCACATATATTCCTCTACCCCCACATTCTTACCTTGAAATATGGAGAGCTACACAATTGAAAATAAAGTGCTCAGCTCTGCCCTACTGGCTAACTTGCACAGGGAGCAGCTAGGGTTTGAGAGCATTACACACTTAAATAATTTTGACAAGTGTAAATAAAAGCTAGTAACAACCTGTGTGTTGAACTATCTGGGCATGGAGGCACAAATGTATCATATGAATGTAATGGAACATTACTATGTCACAAGAAATGACAAACAGGAAATGTAAGGCAGTATGGCCTTCCTCTTCTCCCCACTCCCACCCTCATCTTCGGGGACTTCCATTTTCATGTGGACAACACTCACATACTCGTGCTTCTATGACCCACATCTCCATTCTACCTCGGTCACACAAGGGCCTGGTCAGGCCTTGGATTTCTTCACTGCCCACGAGTACTCCACTTCCAGCCTCCATAATTCTGACAGTTCTCTGACTAGAACCTCTTATTCTGCCAGCCCTTACTGTGCTAAACCTATTCTCTGCCCTCATATCAACCTCCAATCGATTCCTCTAGGTTTTCCCAGGTCATAATTACTGCTCTGGCCTTGGGCTTTTCCCTTCAAAATCTAGACCTGATAGTCAACCAGTTCAACTTTATACCACTGTCCTTTACCTAAGTTGAATCCCTTGGCTCCTGGTCTTATATACATTCATCCATTTCCACTCCAACCACCCAGCTTCTCTACTTCTTCATGTGTAATACATCCTCCTGAACATGGATGGGAGAAGTCATGCCACTGTGTTACTAAGCCTCCTACAAATTTAGGCCATCCTATCTTAGCCAGGTCCTCATTGCAGTATCAGTCCTCACCGACTGTTTCTCTATTGACAACTGTTTCAAATACCAAATGCCAGCTCCTCTACTTGTACCCTGATCCTACTCACTCCCATCTCTGCTGGGAGTTTGTCCTATATGTATACAACTATATAGTACAGATTCTGTATGGAATATTCTATGTATATGCTGTATCTCCTTGACAAAATGTAAGCTCCTCAAGAGTATGGACAGTTTCACTTTTGTCTTTATCTAAGTGCCTATGACATTAATAAAGGATTTATTGATTTGAGTCAAATGAGGGAAAACTTAGATGAAGGATTCCAGTGGGAAGAAAGCAGAACTAGAACATGCACAATGAGCATGACGACAGATAAATAAATGAGTAAGGAACACAATAAAATCCACAAGGGAGAAGAAATAAGAGTCAACTGGATGTTTTTGTTATTCATGTGTTCAAATGAATGCACATATGTGTTCTTATGGTCTAAATCACAGAAGTCAGAGATGAACCTTAGAGATTATCTAGTTGAACCTCCTCATTTTACGGAAGAGGAATCTGATGCCAAGCAAGGTTAAGCAACTGACATCTGGCCCAACTCCATGCAAAATCCTTTTATCTCCAGATGACCCTAAGACATCAGGTTAGTATGCATTCAGGTACACTTCTGTATTCTAGATGGAGACCCAGGTCTGCTCTAAAGTAGCACCCAGGTCACCCAAGGCCATTCCAGAACATCTGGGTTCCCAAGTCAACCTCCTTTTCTGGAGCCAAACCTGAAACAGACCCGTCTCCAAGAGGGAAAAAACAAGACTTTGTACCAGGTATTCACATGTCCCCTTTCAGATTCACAACATGCCTACCAGGCATAGACCAGGTCAGAGACCCAAGACTACTTGGCATCCACTACTGCCAGGCTTTCAATGACGAGATCTCCAGTCAAAATTATTCAAGAAATATTGTGTGTGTTCATCCTTTGTTGACGAAGAAGACCATGCCATCAGAGAAATAATGACATGACTTGCACTTGAACATATGTGTGTGCATGCTCACATTAAACACACATTTCTTTCTTCTGCATGACTCTAGCAAGTCTCCAAAGAATGAGTGCAGGGGCTTCGGTGACTCTCCCCATACACCAGAGAGACCCCACTGTGGGAAGGCCACTCTAGGAAGCACTGGAGCCTTCTTACCTCACAGTAGACTATGTCAGCTCCATAATCCAAAGCCAAAAGACGCATGGGAAGAGTCCCTACACGAACCATAGGGGCCAGGATGACTTTGCCCTGGTAACACAGCGTAAGATTGTTCACAATCATTCCTCCTCTGCTGTGAGCTGAAATAGGAAACAACAGTCAGAAAGAGAAAGAGGGAAAATCATCTCTAACATTCAAAGTAAGTTCTTATTTTCATCTTATGTCTGATCCAGGGTACTCTGCCCCTGATTCACCTTGTTTCTTTTGACCTGACTGCTTAGTTCCATAAAAAAGTCATCAAGGCAAGAATGTTGTGCCAGTATTATCAATACTCAAGGAGGAGAGTAATAATAGGAAGCCAACAATACCTGACTTGTGACCCCCAAAGTCACAAAGGCTCTTGGAGGAATTAAAACACAAACATAATACACATGTGTATACACATATATATGTGTATATACACACACACATATGCCTATGCATGCACATGTGCACACACATACATACACATACACACACTGTTGTACACAGCTGTGCCACTGGAGCTTTAATTTATAAAATACTTCCTGATTCACAAGAGATGAGAACAAATTGATGGGGTATAGCCCAATTTCTTAAAATGATGAAGGGGATGGTTTCAGAGAAACCTGGGAAGGCTTGTATAAACTGATGCAGAGTAAATAAGTGGAGGCAAGAAAACAATTTACATAATAACCACATAATTAAAAAGATAGACACCTCCGAGAGACTCTGGAACTCTGATCAACACAATGACCAACTATGATTACAGAGAACGCATGATGAAACATACCATCTACCTACAGAAGGAAGTGACAGACTCAGAGTACAAACCTATTTTAGGGGGGAGGTGGAGAGGATACAACCAGTGAGAGGACTGATTTTGCTTGACTATGTTTATAGAAGGGGTTTTGTTTTTCTTTCTTTCTCAGTGGGGGATAAGGGTGAGGAGAAGGTGGGAGGGAGAGAAAGAGATTTTTGCTAATTGGGAAGGAAATAATTTTTAACTACAGAATTGAAGAAAAAAGAAAACTGGTTAAACTTCCATGTGAATTATTTGCATTTAATGATCTGAGTTTTACAAGAGTCCAAATCCTGTTAAGAGACTGCAGTGTTATTAAGAAATTTATTTCGCAGTCATAATCAATAAACATTTATTAAGAAACTATGTGTCAGACACTCTGCTAAGTAGTGGGGATGTAAATAAGAAAAAGACGGTCCTTACCCTCAAGGAGCTTACCGTCTAAGAGGAACAATGCACAAAAGGAAGCTGAGAAGGTGGGTAGGCAGGTAGATGGATCAGGTGTTGGGTGCTAGAAGATCTCTGCCCCTCAGGCATGATGAAACCAAGCAGCATGGACAGAAATGAAGTTAGCTGGAAAATTCAGAATCAAAGGGGAGAGTATCAAAGCTGAATCAATCTCCATGATGAGATTTTAGGTGATGAGCTTGTCCTGGGGGAGGCGTGACATTCCTGGCATCTAAACCAAGCAAGTATAGCTAGTGGGAAATGGAGCTAGCTGGAAAATTCGGAACTCCTTATAAAGGGAAGCTTTGGGATTTTGAGTACTTCCCCCACCAATGCAGACAGCCACCTCTCTATAACTTTGGTTTCCCTGAAAAGTTGCTATGGAAGAGAAATTTGTCACCTTATAGTTAACAGTGATGAGCCTCTCCAAATGAAGCTAGATAGGTTTTTGGCCAACACAATCTGCCTTAGTTTCGTTAGGGCCCATAATAAACTACTAAAAAATGACACAAAAATTTGCTCAGACAGCTCCCACTTGGTGCAGAACATATCCTGAACCGATGGTTGTCTAGCCTTTGCCAGAACGTCTCCCGGGAGCAGGAAGCTCACCATTTCATTAGGGAGCTCATCCCACCATTGGGCAGTTCTAATGGTTAGGAAGTCTTTCCTTACACTGCCCTGTGACGTGCCTCCCTGTAACTCCTATCCATTGGTCACCACACTGCTCTGTGGAGTCATACAGAAAAGAGCTAATCCTTCTTCCATGGAGTAGCCTTCAAATATGTGAAAACAGAGGGCAGGTCCCTCCTAAGGTGACCTGTTCTAGGGTAAACATCCTTGGTTCCTTAAACTTCCTATATGATGCAATTGTGGGTCTCTTCACCATTATGCCTGTTCTTTAAAACTGCTTCAGCTTATTTGTTGATGATGAAAGCTAGGAAATTTTTAAGCAATCCGCCTGACCAAGATGACATAGAGAGGAAGTCAAATCATATTACATTCAATTTTGAAGAAAAAAAAAGTGACATGTCTATCAAGGGGAAAATATAAAGGCAAAGGTTTGACTATATCCATTTTAAATATCTATTTAAACATTCATTTTCTTTTCAAGTTTTTTTATAAACATTAAAACTATTAACAAACAAAATAAAATAAAATTTTAACAAAACATGAGCTCCAACATACTTAATTTGATTCCTCCCTCACTAAAATGAGGGCATCTTATTTGCTCCTGTATCCCTCTCCCCTCTTTCTTCCTCTGTTAACATTAACTTTATAATGGAAGCTAATGACACATTCCCTTCTTTATTGGTGATGTAGACACTAAAAACTGTTTCTAAGTTTACTTTAGCAGCCCCAGTCTTTGAAATATGGCATCTTTCAACAACAGAAAATATATTTTGTCTTTGAGAAGGTCAGTCTAGCAAGTACAGGGTGGCAGACAGAGGTGATAAAGATCTATTCGCACAGACACCTCTGCAAGTTTTTGTTTCAACCAAAAGTTAGATAATCCTAAAACACTGTCTGCCTGGACAAACTACTCACTCAGCAGGAGAAAAACAACTTCTGGGCTTTCAGGCTAATTGCAAATTCTGTGTTCTACAACAGCCTTCCAGGGAAAGAAACAAATGAAATTACATGGATGAAACAGTGAGGAAAAGCCATGGATTTGAATTCAGGAGATTTGAATTCAAATTTTGACCCAGATACTTACGTGTTGTGTGACCCTGGCCAAGCCACTTTACCTCTGAGCCTCAGTTTCCTCATCTGTAAAGCAGACACAATAGTACCTACACCCCACAATTCACAGGGTTACCATGAGAAATGCCTTTTTAAAACCTTAAAGCACTATATAAGCTGGGGGTTATCATCACACCAGAATTCTCACTTTCACTTCCCTCTGGATGATGCTGAACTTACAAGTCTTCCCAGATTGTATTCCATGATGTATAATATCTATTTGATGATCATACAACACCACCAGGGAGATACTGGTGTTAAAGTAGAAGAATAAGGCCCAGGATCTCCTAAGTGTGAGCACCCCATAAGGTGCCAAATGTAGCTATCCACTCTTTTTCTTCCTTGGTCATTTTTATTCCTATCCTCCAAATGTCTTCCTCTAGCTTTCTTGACTCTGGCTGGATTCCAGTGTAACATATGGGCTGTCTGCTGAATAGTCATCTTAACATTTGACCAGCTGACCTCTTTCTGGTCACATATCTCTTAAACAAT
Organism: Notamacropus eugenii; assembly: GCF_028372415.1. NCBI lineage: Eukaryota > Metazoa > Chordata > Mammalia > Diprotodontia > Macropodidae > Notamacropus > Notamacropus eugenii. The sequence goes on along the minus strand of NC_092872.1, from coordinate 696,533,590 downwards.
ACCCTTTATGCCACTTCTACTGGGCAATTTTTCACTGGTAATGTGTTGGAGGCTGCTCACAGCCATGATGTATCTCTCCATTACCCTTTGGATAATCTGAAACCTTAATTCTTCAGAGACAATGGTATTCAATGACTCAAAGTCACATAGAATCACTGTAAGAATGCTGATATTAACAGCAATGGTTTGTGTGTACAGTAAATGGAAAGAAAGGGTGGATGTGAAAGACAGACTGTCACATTACCTCAATTACTCTTTCCCCCCTTCCCTGGCATTCTCCGCTGAAAACAGAACCCTGGCGGGAGTTCAGAAGCCACAATACATACATATTATATGAAATGAAATCTGATCTTACAGCCTTTCACCATGCCTTCCTGGCATTATGTGGAAAGGTAGAGGTGGGAGGGGACAGGGGAGCAGAGCATGGAGTTCCACTAGCAATTAGTTCACACCCTGATTCCAGTAAACTACTTCAATTCCTGGCAAACACTCACCACTCCCAATTGTGGCACTTCTCCTGGGAAATACCTGTCCTTCCCTAATTTCATCTGAATGCACCAGCTTCATATACCACTCAACACTTTCTGTGCTACCCTGGCTCCCAACCTGCACAATCATCTCTCTCTCAGAAGAGGCTATCAACAGATGTTGTTCAAGTTTATGTCATGATTATCTTAAATGCTCCCAGACCAAGTAGTAAGCACTTGCTTCTCTGACAGCCAGAAAAAAAGTGGGATGGGGAGGATATTTTATCTTTAAAAAATTTAAAAAAAAATTTTTTTTTGAATTTATCACCAAATACAAGAAGCATTTCTACACAAAAGCAGAAGAGAAAAAGAGGACTACATGCCCAGCTGTATACAACTTGCTTCTCTCTCCAAGTACACAACAAATTAAACATATTTTCAACACTGTCTTGCTTGTCTGTGTTTCCTACTGAAAGACGGGTATCTTCTATAATGAAATAGGACTTTCCTTTTCAGTGCCATAGCATCTGATGCTTCAGCACATTATGATGGTAGTAGTACCAATGACTTCACAACAACCCTGTGATGTAGTTAATGTAGGTTCCATCACTTCCACTTTGCAGATCAAGAAACTGAGGCTAAGATTTAGAAGTGGGATTTGAATCCAGGTCTTCTGAAGACAAATTAGGTATTTTCTCCACTATACTTCGATGCCTCAAGCAACTTTTTAATGTCTGTTTACTTCAACAGTGAAATGATTTGCTTCTATATAGAAGGGAGGAGAGATTATACTTTACAATTACAGTAACTGTAAACATGGATACCTTGTTCAGAACAACTGATTGCAGTCATATGTTATACCTGAGTTACACTGTTAGATGGTACAACTCCATTGTTAGATGCTGCAAAGGATAGCAAACCTTCAAAATGTCACCCCTAGCTAAGGAAATAATGAGTCATTACAAGCTGAATGCTTTACCTAAAGTTGGATGGAGACTGGTATTAGAGAACACAGAACAATAAGATTCTCATCCAATATGCTTGCAGAGATATACTAGCTATATAAACATTACCTCCATTTTTTTTTTAAGGAATCCTCCTAAGCTGTTTGATACCAAAATCTTCTGCAACCAGAAACCCTAATAAGACACAACAACTTTAGTTCAGGGTAACAATACTTTTTCCCCAGTTTCTCAAGTTCCCATTCTTCTAGAACTCTGCTATTTTCTCCTTCTAAATATCAAATCTCTTCCAAGAAGAGAAGAATGGGCTTACTTTTGGGGACTATAATGAGCCTGAAATATCAAGGAAAATAACAAGCCTGAGACAGGAAGAAAGGTCTGACCCCCCTCTCTGTGGGGTCAGACTTGTCCAGGATGGAACCTGGTCTGTGTGAATCCATCCAGAGTGGCCACATCTGTTTTGGGAAGGCTGTTACTCTAAAGCCTGGAAAACACACACAGACACAGACACAGACACACACACACACACACACACAGACAGACACAGACAGACAGACAGACAGACAGACACACACACACACACACACACACACACTCTCCCATCATAATCTCCCCTGATAGAATATAAGGTCCTTTAAGATATCCTTGGGGCAAGAACGTTTTCATTTTTGTCTTTGTATATGCAATCCTTAACATGGTCCCGGGCATATAGTGGTTGGTGAATAAATGCCTGTTGATTAACTGATCTACATGTTGATTAACTGATCTACATGTAGATTAGTGGAAGGAATCAATGAACCTGGCATCATCTGACAGTCTAGATTTTGAGCTTCAGCCTTGACAATTACAAATTGTGTGTCTTTGACCAAGCCACCTCACAGAGTTAGGATGACAATCCTGTGCAATAGAATCGTGATCTCACAGGTGCAAGTCATATTCCCTTCCCCAGTGCAGACCACAGCAAGCCATCCACGCCTTCTCATCTCTTTCTATATCCTTTCCCAATATTCACTATGTAGCATGGTAACATCAAAACACCTTGGGGAAAGAACTCTGGACTCAAACAGTCACAGCACCTGGGTTTGAACAGTTGTTCAGATATTAATTGTGTGACTGGGGGCAAATCACTGAACCTCTCATTTATAACACTTGTACTAAACTCTCTAAACTAAGCACTTTGCAAACATTAAAGCATCTTACAAATGTGATTTATTATTACTTAAATATAAGCTACTAAGGAGGTGATGGGGAAAAAACACACACAAGTAGGACTGCAAGGATGAGGAGGACACTAGAAGACAACATTAGTTACTAATAATAACACTCTAAAGTACTATTTCTCTAAATATTTAAGAAAAGACTAAATGAGGAATCTTTAAAATGGAAATTGTGTAGTTACAAATATAGATCACAGATTTTTAGAGCTAGAAGGAACTCTAGAGAACATCTAGACCTTTTATGAAAGGGGACTTTCATAAGTGACTCATCCAAGGTCAAGTCACCAGGCTAGTGAGGGATGGAGCTGAGCCTGGCCCCATCACCACCCCTTCAGCCCAGCATTCGTTCTCCTATATCATATTTCCTGTATACAATATACTAACCAAAGCAATGTAAAAGGTGGCAAAGTGCCAAATACATTCCAGGCACAGAAAACTGACCAGTCTGGGGGGAACTCGGTAAGGCAAAGGTTAGGAAATAAAGCTTGATGAGGCCAGATTGTGGGGATTTTTGAATGCCAAATTAAGAAGCTTGTCCTGTGGGCAAAAGAAAGGTTTCTGTGAATGACATGATCAAGGAAATGGTTATGGGAGACTGGTCTGATGAATAAATTATTATAACAAAATTTCTGTAGTAATATACTTCTGCAGTCCTGTTTACTGTTAAGTTTCTTATAAGGACATTTTACTTAGAGTACGCTAGATAGCAGAATACTTGAAGTTGGACCAGTGATTCTCAACAATATTTAAAGGTAAAAAGGGGTGCTGAAACCAATAATTAGTTTCTATCCAAAGAGCTTTTGTTTATGTGGGTAATATTTAAAGATATTTATTGTATTAGAAATTAAAACTGGTAAATTTTAAAATACTTGTTATTTCATTTTTAAAATAACAGTAACAAACATGCTAATATAAGTAACATTTTTTATGAAAAAATCACTGTATTTTCCAAAACAAAATTTAGTGAGAGGAGTGGCATTGTTTCACATATTTTTGCAAATCTCTTAACGCTTGGTTTAATAGAAGAAAACTGGATTCTCATATCTGCTTCTGCATTCAATCTGTTGCAATATATTGATTTTTTCTTTTTTGTCTTTAAAAACTTATTTGTTACATGAGATGGCTGTAGAGGAGGGAGAAAGGGACAATGGGGAAAATAACAGTGTTGTAAAAAACCCAAAGACATAAATAGAAATTTTTTAAAAAGAGGAATTAAGGTGAAGGAGAAAAGAGTGCTAGATGTGAACCCAGCAAAGACAATTTCCAATCCTGCTGACAACAATTCCTAGCTGGATGACCACGGGCCAATTGCTGAGCCTTCTTCCCTGCACCGCACTTTGGGACAAGGAGCAGTCCCTCCCCCTTGCCAGGCCAGCTCCTCTCCACGTGCACTCGATTCCATTCTCTCTGGTCTTCTCTGGCAGATCAAAATCTCAATCGTCCTCACCCCCTCAAACCTTCAGCTTTCCTTCCCTACTGTCTTCAAATTTGCTCATCTCCTCTATACTTAAAAAACAACAAAATTCATTATCACTCGCCTTCACGTCAAGCTATTTTTCCCTATATCTTCTCCCTTTGTCAGCTAAAATGCTCGAAAAAATTATCCATGTACATTGCCTCCACTTCCTCTCCCCACCGCTACTCCACCCTCTCCTCTCCTCTCCTCTCCTGGGGTGCTCTACCCAGGGGAAGGCACACTCCCATGGCAAAAAGCTGCCTTTTCTCCTTTGGGTTTACTGGCTCCATTTCTTGCTCAAACAACAAGCCCTAAGCCCAATTCAGTCTGGAGCTCATAGACTGGACACCAGGTCCCCATCTACCTAGCACAGAGTGAGTGTAATTATTAAATAGTTAAGTGTTGGTCTTTTACCCAGGAACCCTGAGGGTCCTCCCCTCCCAGTGTGATTTTGTTGTCATTGTTATTTTTGCTCTTATTAAAAGGGGCCATCCCTGGAGCTAATTACTTAAAGAGGCCTATTCACTGAATGGGTATATTTCACTCAAAGTAAGACTGCGATAGGACCTCAGCCTGAAAGGGCCAGGGTCTCCCATTGCATCCTGGGCCATCTCCACCCATCCTGATGAATATCAGGCCACTGGACCCAGATGGCTCAGGAAGAGAAAGTGAGGTTGGTGACGTTGCACAGCCCTCCCTCACTCAAATCCAAGTCAAGTGCAAGTCATGTCATCGTCTTGATGTCATGGTCCTCTTTGAGAAGGGAAGGACAAATACAACTCTACCCTTTACAATCTGGCTTCTGACCTAATCACCCCACTGAACTTTCTCCAACAATCTCTCAATTACCAAAGCTGATGGCTTTTTCCAAACCTCAGCCTTTTCAACTTGCTGCAGTATCCCCAGGATACTCTCTCCTCTCTGGGTTTTCATGATGAGACTCTCCTGGTTCTCCTACCCATCTCACTGCTACTTCTCAGGCTCATTTGCTGGCTCAAAATCAGTACTGTGAATCCTAACTGAGTGTATGCCACCCAAGGTTCCTAGACCACCTTCTCTCCTTACATGCTCTCTCTTGATAACCTCATCAGTTCCCACGGTTTAATTAGTTTTATTCTTGGAGGTGAATATTCTTCTCTAGTCATCCCCAAGCTTTCATCACTTGCCTACTGGACATTTCAAACTATTTGTCTTAAAAACATCTCAGACACAACAAGCACAAAACTGACCCCCCCACATCATCTCCCTCTTTTAAACTTCCCTATTCTTGTGAAGGGCACTATCATCCCTCTTGGCTCCCACACTTACAACCTCCAGGGATCCCGAACTCCTCTCCATCAGCCCTACACAGCCAATCAGTTGCTAAATTTTTCCATTCCTACCTTCCCAGTATCTCTTACACTAACTCACTGTCTCTCCTAACATGGCTGCCACCTTAGTGGAGGTCCTCATTACCTCTCTCCTTCATTACTCAAACAGCCTCCTAATTAGTGTCCTCACCTCAAGTCTCTCCCGCTCCATTCCATGCTCCCTACTACTGTCAAAGTAATCTTCCATAAGCTCATGTTGGACTGTGACTTCCCTGCTCATCAACTCCAGTGGTTTCCCTGGATCCTCAAGGGTCAAATATAAACTCCTCTGCTTAGCATTTAAAGGCCTTCACAACCCAGTCCCAGCCTACCTTTTTGACCTCTCTGGATATTACTACCCCTCCTGCATTTTGCAACCTAACAAAACTACCACTCCATCTACAGCTGCCTGTACCCTCTCTCTCAAACCATTTGTGTGTATTCATTTTGAATGGATGCTGCACACTTTTATACACTTACTTATTGTCTCCCTCATTAGAATGCAAGCTCCTTGAGCCGGCATTGTTTCATCCTTTGTACTACTGGCACCTGACACCTGGCATAAAGTGCTTAATAAATACTGGCTGATTGACCGTCAGATGAACCTTTCTCAGCCTTAGCATTATCCCTGGTTTACAGATGAGGAAACTAACTGTAGTACTTGCCTCATAGAGCTGTTGTGATGAGCAAATGAGATAAAATATATAAAATACTTTGTAAACCTTAAGATGTGATATGAATGTCAGCTGTGACTGTTCACTGTTATTCCCTTCGCCAAAGTAGATCACAGGCCCTCCAGGCCTTACTAGATAGTTTAATTTGTTAATGCCTCCAGAGAGTCAAAACCCAAGGCTCACCCTTTGAGGATAAATCCTTTTCTAACTTAGCTGAGATTAGCTGAGGATGAAGAAGACATTAACAGCAAGAAGCACTTGCCAAAGTGCAAAGCACTGTGCTAAGCAAGGAGGATACAACGAGAAGCAAAAGTAGATCTTCCTCTCAAGGAGCTCCCAATCTAATGAGGGAGACAAAGGGATCGAAACAGGAGAGATCAGAAATAATCAACAGAAGGAAAGGCTTCCTGTAGAAGGTGGGATTTTAGCTGGGACTTGTAGGAAGCCAGGAGGCAGAGATGAAGAAGGAGAATTCTTTCTTTTTTAATTTTATTTTTTCCACTTACTTGTACAAACAATTTCTAACATTCATTTTCTATAAAATTTTGAGTTCCAAATTTTCTCCCTCCCTCCCTTCCTTGCCTCTGGCCTCCCTAAGATGGTAATTTGATATAGGTTATATATGTGCAATTATGTAAGACATTTCTGTATTAGTCACGTTATGAAAGAAACAGAAGGAAAAAAGGACACAGACACACAAAAAGTGAAAATAGTATGCTCTGATCTTTTATCCAGACCCCATCAGTTCTTTGGAGAAGGGATAATTTAAGGAATGACAGAAAAAATGTGAAATGTGAAAATGTAATAAGTAGGGAGTCTTGTTGGAGGGACAGCAAAAAAAGCCTTGTCACTAAACAGCAGAGTATGCGGCAAAGAGTAAGTGACAATAAGACTAAAAAAGTGAGGGTGGAGGGGGGTGGGGGTAAACAGATCCAAAAGCCAAACAGGATTTAAACTCGATCCTGGACATAATAGACAAAGACGCACAGTTTTTCACTGGGTCCATACTCTGCCTTTCCAGTTTTATCAGCTCCACCAGAATTTGTGCTCCAGGGACTCAAGCAAGCACCAAGAGTCCAGGGTCACCTTGACACAACAATAACAATAACATTTACACAGCACCTCTTTTACATCTGTGCTGAATACCTTTATAAATACTGCCACACTGGGTCCTCAGAAACCCTGCAAAGTATGTTATTATCCCTATTTTATAGTTGAGGATACTGAGGCAGAGGTGAAGTGACTTGCCCAGGGTCACACAGCTAGTAAGTGTCCAGGTTGGATGTGAGCTCAGGTCTTCCTGACTCCAGGTCTAGTGCTCTAACCACTGCACCACCTAGCTATCTACCTGATAATTCCCTGGGAGATGACCAATGGAGGTTAAAATATATGGATTACCCCAAAGAGTATTTTAGCAACACCGAAAAAAAATTACATAGCAAAGTTAACTGATGTTTAAAACAACCTGGTATGTAAAACCACCTCTATGGGTGATTTAAAAACTTTTTTTACAGAGCATTACACCAAAATTTAAGATTCATAGTTGCTAGCAACTATTTACTCAATCACTATTCTACGTGGGTAGAAAACAAAGCAGCCTCAAACAGTGACTGATAAAGTGACAGGAAGGAAAGTCACATTCTGGGCGATAACAACTCAAGACAACAAGGGACTTTTTTGTGCCCTTTTTGACCACATTTTCCCAGAACTTCAGGCTGCTTATCTTGACTTGTGCTCATCCTACCCTTTCCGGTCTGTGATCTGTTCTCTCTACTGGGGAGGAGATAAGACTGTACCTAAACCTCAGCCCCAGCTCTAGTGGCTTCCTCTAGAAAATGTTCTTGGACCCAGAATCCTCAAGTCATCCCCCCCACCCCTTCCCTTCTCTCGCTCTCTCTGTTTCTCTCTCCCTCCCTCTCGATCACACTGGAATCTATGGCATAGTATACACTTGAGCTCCTAGAGAAAAGGAACCATGTTTTATTCTAATGTAAATTCATTCTAACAATTCTTGGTCATTTTTCTGTCCCTCTCTCCCCCAAGCAATGTGTAGGCACTTAATAATAATTAATTAATATCAGTTTAACTGAACTGAACCTTAGTAATTTCCAATCTAGATCTCTGATTCTATTATCCCACCTTCAGGGACTTCACCAGGAAGGACCAGAGGACTCCCTCCTCTCCCCCCCCACCTCCCCCCACCAATGTAAAGCTAAGGCAGCAGAGCCCTGGCACTGCAGACGTTGCTTCTTCTAAGATACAAAGTTAGGTAAAGAACCTTTACGACCCAAACACTGTTAGGTTTCTGCTAGGCCTCTGCAAGAACTTGAACAACTGGCAAACAGACCCCAATTTCTGAGGTAAAAACTCATTACTAGCTTAAGAACTGCTAAGAAAACTGGACAGCAGTCTGGCACAGATCAGGTTTAGCAAAACATCTCACACCATGTGCCCTTTAAGCACTGCTAACCAAAAGCTAACAGCACCAAATGGAAATAGGAGCTGGGTATAAAAGATCAGATCATAAATAACTTGTTAGGGCATGGAAGGAGACATCTTCCAAAACTAGCTAGGAAAGAGTTCTTGACCAAGAAAGGGAGAGAAACAACAATCACAGGAGATAACATGGAGTTCCGAATACATCAAACTGAAAAGCTTCTACACACACACACACACACACACACACACACACACACACACACACGCTACACAATGCAGTCAGGTCTAGAAGGGAAGTGGTCACCTCACGTTTCACAAATAACTCACGTGAGGCACTGGAGTCTTTGGACTCCAGTTCTAACAGGTTCACTCTTGATCTGGTTGGACAGGAAGGCAGCTTCAGAGGGTTTAATAATCTTACTTTATTCTAATCTATTCTTCTCACAAGAGTGCTGCTAATAATGGGAGCATTAACGAACAACACTTCTCAAGAAGAGGAGGGGGTAACAAGAAGGGGGGGCAACTACCCCTAAGTCTCAACAGGGTCAATCAAGGCAGGCAGGAACTGCTTGCGCACTCCCCTAAGTCCCCTCAAGCCTCAATGGGGGCCAGTTGAGGCAGGTACATGTATTCCTCTATGCATTCAATTCTGAGGGTTCCCCTGTGGATTTCCCTCAAGCCTTGATGGGGGCCTATCAAGGCATAAACAGCATTCCAGCTTGTGCATTCAACCCAAGGGTTCCCCTGTGGATTCCTGATGGTTTTCCCTATTTGGTCCCCTATGGTTTCCTCTATGGACTCCCCACTCACTGACCAGTGCCCACTTGCTTTATAGGGCAGCAGACAAAGAAGGGATCTCGCCAACATTAAGCTCCCAGGTTAACTTTAGCAACGTCGTCATTCTGTGCATGTGTAGTAAATATTAATTATGTCACCCCATATCTCACAGCACAGCCTCAGTAGAACTATCACTATAATTCTAGGAATTACTATCTAGGATCCTTGGAGCTATTCTGGGAGTTATTATCTAACACCTGAAAACCAGATATTGCCATGGCCATGGATCCTGGGAAACAACACTAAAAGGAGAACAAAATCCTCCTTACATTCACCTGAGTAAAAATATCTGTGGCAAGTATCTATAATAAGGGCCTGAAAGTTGTATACAAGCAGCTGATTCAAATATATGAGCCATTTCTCAACAGAAAAATAGTCAAAAGATTTGAAAAGGTGGTTCTCAAAAGAAATAAGCTATCAAAAACCATATGAAAAAATGCTTCAGGTCACTAAAAATATGAGAGATGTAAATTAAAACAATTTTGAGGTTTCACCTCATACCTATAAGATTGATAAAGATTTTTTAAAAATGACAATTATTCGAGAGGAGATGTGGCAGAAGAGGACCTCTAATGTACTGTTTGTGTAGCTGAGAACCAGTTCAACCATTTTGAAAAGTAATTTGGAATCACTTCTGCACACCCTTTGTGACAACACTGGACTATTCTCTCTTGGTTCTGCTACTACTTCTTGGACCATTCCTTTTCAGTGTTCTTTGCTGGGTCTTTATCCAAATATGGAAGCATATTTAAAAAAACAAAAACTTTTCTAGTTTCTCTAGAAATAATAAGAAATACTATTTCTCTAGCCGAAAATCCTTTCCAGACCTTTCCCTTTAGGAAAATGGAAAGAACAAAGGGCTTCCTCTGAAACGGAGCATGGGGGATAAACAAACTGAACCCTCATCTAGATGGTATGACCCATCCCCACCAATCAGAGTGCCTGCTACCATGACCCCCAGAGATGGGGCCAACTTTCCTAAAATTCAAGGTTAAGCTATTGATCACAAGAAGGAACTCTTCAAGGGGAAGTAGTCAGGAAGAAATTGGCTAGGTGACTACTGTGGAATGTTAACCTCAAACTGCATTTGAACATATTACGATCTTTTCCTTGTTCGATTCCTACAAATGTTACCTGAAATCTTCTTGGGCCAGAGAGATATGTTGGAAAGCAGGCCAGTTGAGATCTCTCTCTCCCCAACCAATTAAATGGCTTGAATATATATTAAAATTGTTTCTGACAGACTTGAGCCTAAATTTCAGAATATACTATTAGTATTAAGTTTTTTCTTCAACTCACTAACTGTGGGGGTCTCCCAAGGCTCTGTTCTAGGCCATCTTGTCTACTCCGTGTGTATCAGGGGTTTGTAATCTGGGGTCTCCAAACTCTTAAAAAAAATTTGGGTAACTATTTCAATATATTTGATTTCCTTTGTAATCATATGCAGTAATGGTTTTTCGTTTGTTTTGGTAAGGCAACTGGGGGTTAATGACAACCCCAGGAGCTATTGTCAAGTGTCTAAGGCTGGATTTGAACTCAAATCCTTCTCACTCCAGGGCCAATGCTCTATCCACTGTGCCCTACAGTAATGTAATCTTATACAGTCAAAAACATCATCCTAAGAAGGAGTTCACAGGCTTCACCAAACTGCCAAAGCAGCCTATGATATACAAAAAGTTAAGAATCCCTGCACACTATCTCGACTGATCACCTTGACAGCCCCTAAGAGGTCAATGATCAGAATTTCCATGCGAATGATTCCCAGATCTAACTATACAAGCCCTAACATCTCTTCTAAGCTCCAGTCTCACATCACCAACTGCCTTTGGGACATCTTGACTTGGATGTCTCATGAGCATCTCAAACTCAAAATGTCCAAAACAAAAATTCTCTCTCCCCAAACCATCCTCTCTTCCCCACTTTCCCAGCATTCTCCCTGTCATTCAGGCTCATGACATTGGTGCCATTTTCAATGTCTTCTTCTCACTCTGCACATTTGCTGCCAAGTCTTGTTGTTTCTACTTTCCCATCTTCTATACCTCCCTTTCTCTCCACTCATACAGCCAGTACTCTGGGGCAGGGACCCTTCATCACCTCTTGCCTTGATGACTGCGAGCCTCCTTAGGGCTCTCCTAACTCCAATGCATCTTCTATTTACTCAGATGCCAAAGAGTTTTTCCTAAAGTACAGGTCTGACTGTGTCACCAAAACACCCTCTCTTCCCCAACTGAATCAAGTTCAGTAGCTCTGTTTCCTCTAGGATCAAGTACAGAATCATTGGTTTGGCTTTAAATCTCTTCACACAACCTGGCTATTTCCCCCTTTTCTAGTATTTTTACACTTTATTGCCCTCCATGTACTCTAAGATGTAGAAACACAGCCTTCTTGCTGTTCCTGGAACACAACACTTCAGATCTCATTTTTTTTCCTCCTATTTCCCAAGCCTGGAATGCTCTCCCTCCTCACCTCTGGCCACCCAGGTTCCTTCTAGATTCAGCTCAAATCCCACCTTCTGTGAGGTGATTACTTCACCCCTACCCTCCTCTCTATCTCATACAATTTTTGATTTGTTGTTTTCTCTATTAACATGTAAGCTCTGGGCATATATTCAGAGATCAAAGAGAGAAAGGACCTATACATACTAAAATATTCACAGAGCGGCCCTTTTGGCTATAGCAAAGAACTAATTTATGGGGGTGCTCATACACTGGATGATTAATGTACTATTAATGTAATGTGATATTGTTATAAGAAATGACAAAAAGATTAATTCAGAGAAACCTAGGAAGGTATGTATGAACTGCTTTAGAAAGAACAGTTTATACAATACTAGAATATTTTTTAAAATAACTTCAAAAGGCAAAACGCTTTCCACATCCAGAGAAAGAACTATGGAATCGGATCGCAGAATGAAGCAGACCATTTTCTTTTGTGTTATGTTTTGTTTTATGGTTTCTCCCATTCATTTTAATTCTTCTATTCAACATGACTGTGGTGAAATTGTATTTAATAGGAATGTATGTGTAGAACCTATATAAGATTGCAAGCCGTCTTGGGGAGGGAGGGCAGAGGGAGAGGAGAGGGAGGGGGAAAGAGGAGGAGGGAGGGGAAAAAAAAAATCTAAGATATATGAAGGTGATTATAGAACACTGAAAACAGATAAAATAATTATTAAAAAAAATAACTTCAAAAGATTAAAGTAGTTCACCCATGATCACAGAGCTGCTAAATATCAGTGCTAGGTTTTCAAACCCAGATCTTTCCTGAGTACAGTTCCACTGCTCTTTCTACTACACTCAACAGACACAGAACTGCAAATGCATACAAATCACTAGATTCTATGTAGTGTCTTATGGCTCATTTACCAGACAACTGCATCAATTCTGCATTAGCATCTGAAGGCAGGGATGAATATAACTAGTCAGAAAGAGAGGAGGGTATACCCACAAAACACACACAAACGTTTGGAAATAAGAAAGTCATTTGCTAATTACGATTGTGTAGCTGAGCAGGACTGTCATGAGAAATGAAAGGCATTATATGAACGATGGCTGCGTGTTTGTCATTTGTTGCTGAAAAAGACCATGCCATAAGAGAAATGATGACATGACTTGCACTTGTCTTTGTTCTGAGTGAGGGAGGGCGGTGTAGGTCACCAGCCTCACTTCTTCTACAGAGCCATCTGAATCCAGTGACCAGGTATTTATCAGGATGACTGGAGATGGCACAGGATGAGGCAATTGGGGTTAAGTGACTTGCCCAACGTCACACAGATAGTGAGTGTCAAGTGTCTGAGGTGAGATTTGAACTCAGGTGTTCCTGAATCCTGCACTGGTGCTCTATCCACTGCACCACCTAGCTGCCAATGAACGATGGCTAGGATAGCCCTAGGGGTATGCCCTAAAAGGCATAATAAGATTTAAGTGGGAAACACTGGGAGTAACAATGGAAAGGAACAAGCATTTATTAAGTCCCTCCTATGTGCCAGGCACTGTGCTAAATAAACACTTTACAAATAGGATCTCACACGACAACCATGAGAAGCAGGTGCTATTATGAACCCTATTTTACAGTTAAGGAAACTGAGGCAGAGTTAAAATGTCACACAATTTGTAAGTGTCTGAGGGGGGATTTTAATTTAGGTCTTCCTGACTCCAGGCCCAGCATCACTTACTGTGCCACCTCAGAAAATAACAGCTGGCATTTATAATGTTTTAAGGTTTGCAAAATGTTTTACAAATACTCTCTCACTAGATCCTTACAACAATCGCGGGAAGCAGATGCCATTATTATCCCCATCTTACAGAGGAAACTGAGGCAGACAGGTTAAGCACTGCTATCAAGTGTCTTTGGCTATATTTGAACTCAGGTCTTCCTGAGTTCACATTCCAGTAGACTTTTTGCCATGCCTCTGGCTGTTAAATGAAAGTCTCAGAGATTGAAAGAAGCAGAAACTGGAGATAACAGAACCAGATAAAAGAGAGGAATCCAGATTTCAAGGTCCCATATAAAGTGTCTCAGCAAATAAAACGCCTCTTTAAAAATACCCGGTTTATTACTGGATCCTTAACTTTGGTCGCATCGCTCCTCTCTTGTTTCCACCAATCTCAGTCTATGACTTCATTCAAATACCAATTCAAAGTTTGCTTCCAAGAAGCCTTTCTCGGCTGAACTCACAAAGACCACTGTTTTCTTTATATTCTCATAACAAATGTATTTTACCCAGCATCATCTCAGTACTAATACAAGTGGAGTGAAGAGTACTTGACTTCATGTGGATCCTAGAAAGTCCATGGACTTCTCAGGGTCTTCTTCATACAACCTCCCCAGGAAGAACTGCCCCTAATTCCTGGACAAAGTAAACCATCCCAGTATGGCCGTAATCCTATGCCAGGTGCCCCCCAATGCCTTGGCCCCCAATACATCTTCCAGTCACACGTTCCCCCCTCATTCATCTTCATCACCCCCTCCACTGGGCTTCCTATCTGGGTAAACCGGAGTGACATGTGGCAAGGGAGCTCTGATTTACCAGCCAGGAGACCCCTGTCCAGGTGGGTGCTCAGCACCATGCCCACCAGTGCCAGGTGCTTCTCAGTACAGGCTGGGTGCCCGGCTGCTACAGACACACTCAGTCTACCCCGTCAAGATGCCCCCTAGCCCTTCTGTCCCTCCTGTAGTTCTCCGCTGGCATCCTCTGGAGTCTACGCTGCCCTTCAATGCCCAGGACAGCTTCCTGTTTCATAAATGGGCCGGGGAAGGGCATCCGGGTCAACTGGCTGGGCGTGAAGAGGGCAGCAAAGGATCCAGATGATGCCAGGCCCTGCCAACAGCACACGGTGCCACTGAGGACCCTGGGCAGTCAGCGTCTCCGTGCCCACCGGAGGAGGACCCGGGGTCCCCACAAAGAGCCCCACCGGGCAGCCTGGGAGCCCTCTTGGGAACTGAAGGAAACCTCTCACTTCAGAAGGGATGTTCACGGAAGCCCTGAAGCCCCCCGCGGGGGTCTCGGGATCGGGGAGCCCGCGGAGCCCTCCCGGGGCCGTCCAGCTCCTCCCACGGGCGCCCGCGCCAAGGCTCCCCCGCACTCAGTGCTGCTCAGCCCCAAGGCCCCGGGCCCGCCCCCTCTCCTCCCGCCTCGCCAGCGGACCTCCGCAGCCGCTGGTCCGCCCCCTCCCGTCCTGAAGTGAAAGGGACCCTGCCCCGACGAACCCCGGCCCTTGGTCAGGGCCGGACTCCGGGGGCAGACGGCTTAAAGACGGAGGCAAAACTATGAGCCGACGGCCGGCCACTCTTCTAGGAAATGACTACGAACCTCACTCCCTCGGCGATCAGGCGAGCCCCAGACGGCCCCGCGCACGTGGGCTTCCGTAGCGCGTCGGCGCTGTGCGCCGTGACGTCACTGCGGCGCGCCCGGCGTGCCCCGCCAGGCCTGGGGGAGCGGCCGCAGAGGGATGGCGCTGCGAGCTCCGCCGCGCTTGTTGCTGCTCCTCCTGCGGGCGCCTGGCGGACCCTGCCGGGGCCTGGCCTCGGAAGGGCCCCAGGAGCCGCTGCCTGTGATCCGCGTCCCGCGGCCTCTGGAGCTGCGGCGCGGGGCGGGGGCCCGAGGTGGGCCCGCCCCGCGGGCCGCGGTGGTGCGGCCTGGGCCCCTGCTGATCGCGGCGCGGCGGCCCGAATTCAGCCAGCCGGCGCGTCTGACGCTGGGCCGCTGGGAGCGCGCGCCGCTCGCCTCGCGCGGCTGGAAGCACCGGCGCTCACGGGGCGACCATTTCTCCATCGAGCGCACGCACCGCCGGGTCCCTGCGCTGCCGGGGGCTGAGGCCGAGGGAGCGGCGGAGCACGAGGAGGAGGCCGGCGCTGGCTTCGTGGAGCTGGGCCTGCAGCCCCGCGTGCTGGAGGCCCTGCAGCAGGCCGCGCCCGCCGTCGCGCGGCCCACGTGGGTGCAGCTCCGTGCCGTGCCCCCGCTGCTCCGCGGCCGCCACCTGCTCTGCGCCGCCGAGACAGGCAGCGGCAAGACCCTGAGCTACGTGCTGCCCCTTCTACAGCGCCTGCTGGGCCGGCCCAGACTGGCGGCCTCCTGCCCCTCGCCCCGCGCCCTCGTGCTGGTGCCCTCCCGAGAGCTGGCCGAGCAGGTGCGGGCCGTGGCGGGGCCCCTGGCCCGGGCTCTGGAGCTGCACGTGCGGGAGATGGGCGGCGGCAGGGGCATGGGCAGCGTCCGGCGGCAGCTCTCCCTGCACCCCCCGGCCGACGTGCTAGTGGCTACGCCCGGAGCCCTGTGGAAGGCGCTGAAGGGGCGCCTGCTGAGCCTGGAGCAGCTCTGCTTCCTGGTGCTGGACGAAGCGGACACCCTGCTGGACCAGAGCTTCCTGGAGCTGGTGGAATACATCCTGGGCAAGAGCCCCATAGCCGAACACCGGGCGGAGCTGGAAGACTCCTTCAACCCCAGGACCCAGCTGGTGCTGGTGGGCGCCACTTTCCCCGAGGGAGTAGGAGAGCTGTTGAGCAAAGTCACCGACCTGGGCAGCCTGACCACCATCACCAGCCCCAGGCTGCACTGCATCATGCCCCATGTCAGGCAGAAGTTCCTACGGCTCAAGGGCAGCGAGAAGGTGACCGAACTGGTAGAGACCCTCAAGCGCCGCAGGGTGGACCAGCCCGGCTCGCCCGGGGCAGTGCTGGTGTTCTGTAACAGTGCCAGTACCGTGAACTGGCTGGGCTACATCCTGGAGGACCACAAAATCCAGCACCTGAGGCTTCAGGGACAGATGCCGGCGGCAATGAGGGCAGGCATCTTCCAGTCCTTCCAGAAGGGCACCAGGGACGTTCTTCTCTGCACAGACATAGCTTCTCGGGGCCTAGACAGCACGCGGGTGGAGCTGGTCATCAATTACGACTTTCCACCCACTTTGCAGGACTACATTCACAGAGCTGGCAGAGTGGGCCGAGTTGGGAGCGAGGTGCTGGGATCAGTGCTTAGCTTTGTAACTCATCGTTGGGATGTGGAACTGGTCCAGAAGATTGAGCTGGCAGCCCGGAGACGGAGAAGCCTCCCGGGGATAAAGACATCGCTTACAGAACCTTTGCCCCCAATGGAATTGACTGGTTAGCTGGGCAGTGACACTAAAAATTCGGGTATTTATGAGTGTGAACAAAGGACCGTTGTGGTTGTTCAGGAATGTAAAGAGCCTGCTCCAGAGTGAGAGGAGTACTAAGTTGCCATGGGAAAAGTCTTTGGGCTTGTGAAGTACCAGTCTCTCTCTATATGAGGGCTGCCAAACCTCGATTTTTAATTTTGTGTAGCTCTCCATAATAGTGTGAACTTTTGTGTAATAAAACCTAATTTAACTGTTTTGCATTTAATGTAAACTACCTCAGTAATAATATCACCTGCTCTATTTGTGCAGGGTGGGGATTTCTGAAGTTTTTTAATAAGGGATACATGATTAATAAAGATGCAAGCCATATAAAATTTTTGTATGGTGAAATATATCCTTTTT
Organism: Notamacropus eugenii; assembly: GCF_028372415.1. Taxonomy (NCBI): domain Eukaryota; kingdom Metazoa; phylum Chordata; class Mammalia; order Diprotodontia; family Macropodidae; genus Notamacropus; species Notamacropus eugenii. The sequence goes on along the minus strand of NC_092872.1, from coordinate 696,516,195 downwards.
AGTTTTTATTAGTGCCCTTTTTCACATCACCTTTATATAATATGCTCTTCACTCTCCTAACAAAAAAAGTGTTGCCAAAAGAGCAACTGTATCAGTCCCGGTTTTCCACATTCAGTAGTCAAGTAAATTGTTCTGCTTACTTTGCTCTAGATTTTTTTTTATACAGGTTTTTTCCTTTGAATTCCTCATATTCCTAAAGATTTTTTTTTAATTTCTTGGTCTCCAGACCAGTGGTTTCATCGGTGGAGGAACCCTTCTCTAATGCAGGTCCTTTACATGTTAGCAACTTAGTGGCTTAAAGTCTTAGTGGCTAGTTGCCTTGGGCACTGAAAGAAATTGTGACTTCTCCAGGGTCACACAGCTAGTTGTGTTGAAGATTGTCCTTCAGCCCTGCTCTCACTTACTCTGAGACCTGTCCTTGTTCTAGCTCTGTGTTCCACATGCCAGGCTATCTCTCAGAAGGATTTAATATATACTGTAATTTACTCAATCATTGCCCAATCAAGTAAAGTGTTCATATGTGCTTGGACCCAAAGATTTTACTGCTAGATATATATTCCAAAAAGGTCAGTCATAAAAAGAAAGGTCCCACATACACCAAAACATTTTTGTAGTAGCAAAGAACTAGAAGCAAATTAGATGTTCATTCATTAGGGGGTGGCTAAACAAATTGTGATAGGTGAATGTAAGTGGAATATTAGTATGATATAAACTATATATAGTGGCATGGAAAGGCATAGGAAATGATGCAAAGTGAAGTAAGCAGTGAGATGTACATTGGATAGAGTGCGGGACATGGAATCAGGAAGACCTATGTTCAAATCCAGCTTCACTCACTACTTCTGTGATTCTGAGCAAGTCCCTCTATACCTGTATTTTGCAGGGTGGTTGTGAGGACCAAATGAGATAATATTTATAAAGATTTGCACCCAATGCCTGGCACATAGTAAAATCTATCTATCTGTCTATCTTTATTCCTTTTCCCTTGAGCAGAACCAGGAAAATATACACAATGACCAAAACAGTGAATACAACAAAAACTAAATTCTGGAATTAAATAAGAGATAAGAGCATGCCCTTCCTTTGCAAAGATGGGGATTGTGAGTGTGGGACACCCTTTATAATGTTAGATTTGGGTGATGTGTTGGTTAGTTTTGTTGAACTTTTTTTTCTCTTTTTCCTTTACTAAAAGAGAAGGCATTTGATAGGTGGGGGGATCATATTGAGAAATGACATAAATACATTGAGGTGAGGTAAAAACAAAAGCAAGAATTTTTAAAAGACGTTCCCCAATCAATGGGTTTTGTTTCCAGTATTTTTGTTACCACAAAAAGTGCTACTCTGAATATTTTGGTATATTTCTGGGACCTTTTTGTCTTTGACTTCTTTGGGGTATATATACCTAGTAGTGGGATTGTTTGGCCAAAGGGTGTGAATACTTTAGGAACTTTTCAAACATAGTTCCAAAATCTTGGCCCTGAACCCTTTAACTTTACCCTGGCCTTTACCCTTGAATTCTTTGTGCCCTTAATCTGTTGCCACACACCCCTTCCCAAACCCCAATCCCAATTCCTACCTGCCTTTTCCACTCTTCACATTCTGCAGAATTTGTGCCAACAGGATTCACTGCACATTTGTGAATCAACCTCACATGGGCCCAAAGCGATGCTTTACTCTTCTCTGATTGGCACTGCTGTACAAACTGAGTGGCATTTCAGAACCTTTCTTCAGGACACCTTCGCATTGTTTTTTGGTCTATTTCCATAGAGGACCTTGATTCATTTTATTTTATAAATTTATAAAAATAAATATTTATTTTATTCATTTTATCGAAGGAAATGAACATCAGTTAAGAGTACTTCCCCTTACTTCAAATCCATTCTTTATATTACTTCAACATCATTCCCTATTCTGTCTTCCTTTGTGCCAGTCTCAGAGGATAAGGTACATCTTTTCTTAAGTAATAGCAGCTGCTGTTCTTGTGTCTTACTGACTCATTTGAAAGCTTGCTCCTTCGGTCATCCCCTTTCCCTAAATGTCAACCTTGTGTACTGACCCCTTCTTCCTTCAAATGTGAGCAGATCTGTTTTTCCTAAAATGAGGGTGTGATCATGTCATTCCTGTACTCAATTCCTTGGCAGCCTATGAAGTAATACAGTCAAGTGACAAGTCCCATTTGGCACATCCTACCTCTTGTACCAAATTCTGATACACACACACACAGACACACACACACACACACACACACACACACACACACACACACACACACACCCATTTCATCCACCCTGTGGTCCACTGAGTTGATAGATATGCAGCTGGGTGGCTCAGTGGATGGAGTGATAGGCCCGGAATCACAAGGGCCTGAGTTCAAATCTCTCTTCAGACACTTAGCTGTGCAACCTACTCAAGTCACTTCACCCTGTTTACCTCACTTTCCTCATCTGCAAAATGAGATGGAATGACAAGAAAATAGCAAACCACTCCAAGTATCTTTGCCAAGAAAACCCCAAATGGGGTCACAGAGACTTGGAAATGACTGAACACCACCAAATCCTTTGCCTTTGAATGTTCTTCCTCATAACAGATTCACTCCTGCCTCACCACTGTGTTTTCACACCCCTGCTTTCCTTCAAAGCTTACCAGTTTCTTTATTAGTCCTTTACTAATCCTCAAACCTAATTTTCTTCAAAATCAACCTTTCAGAATGAACATATTGCTTTCAAAGGCAGTACCCTTTTTTCCAGTTTGCAGGGTGCTTAACCCTGGCATTATCTTTGAGTCTTTATGCGTCCCCATGCTATGTATTTAATCATTTATCAAATCCTGCCACTTTTACCTCAACAGTAACTCTCACATGCATCTCCTCTCTATTCACACAGCTATCACCTTAGTTAAGGACTCATCTCCTTCCACCTAGATTATTGCTACAGGCTCATAATTGGTCTGACTACTTCTAGTCTCTTTCCTCTCCATCTGTCCTCCACACAGTTGCCAGAATGATTTTCCTGAAACCCAGATGCAATCATGTTACTGCTCTACTCAATCTTCAGGGGCACCCTGTTACCTCTAGGAACAGGCATAGTCTTTTATTTAGCTCATAAAGACCTACCCAACCTAGCTCCTAGCTTTCCAGCTTCATTGGAAATTACTTCCTCTCCCGCAGTCTCCCATCCAGTCTGACTGGCTGTTCCTCACACATCTCTCACCTCCATGCTCTTGCATTGACTGTCTTCCATGCCTGGAATTCACTCCCTCCTCATTTCTGCTTCAGAGAATCCCTCTCTTCAAGACAGCTCCAACGTTATCTGATCCTTCCAGCTACTAGTACCCTCCTCCCAACCACCTTGTATTTATTTGTATTTATTTTCTCTGTGTTTACACTGCATATACATATAAAAGTGCTTGTGGTCTCCCTCATTAGAATGGCAGCTTTTTGAGAATAGATGATTTCATTCTTTATGCTTGTATCCCCAGCACCCGGTACAATGCCTGGTACATAGGACTTAACAAATGTTTATGTATTGATTAGTCCCCCTCAGCCACTCCTAGCAGTTAAATTACCCTGTCCTCACTCTGCATACATCATACCCATATACATAAAATCACAGTCCTCTCAGGACTCACAGTTCTGCCTTCCAAGGTCAGATGGAATAAATCAAATCTCTCTTCCACATGACAAGCCTGCAGGTTCTTGAAGACCACTAGCCTATGTACTCCCATGAGTGTTCTCTTCTCTAGGCTGAACACCTCTAGTCCTTTCAACCCACTGGTTCTCAGAATGTGGTCTAGTGACCCTCGACAGGTGGTATGCTAGGTCAAAACTATTTTCATAATAATACTAAGATGTTTTCATTTAAAATCCAGTAAATAAAATCAAGGGGATGCCCATCAGTTGGGGAATGGCTGAGTAAATTATGGTATATGAATGTAATGGAATACTGTTGCGCTGTAAGAAATGATGAACAAGAAGACTTCAGAGAGGCCTGGAAAGACTTAAATGATCCGATGCTGAGTGAAAGGAGCAGAACCAGGAGAACTTTGTACATAGCAATGACCATAGTGTGCAAGAGTTTTTTCTGGTAGACTTGGAACTTCAAAGCAATGCAAGGACTTAAAAAAAAAATTCCCAATAATTTTCTAAGGCAAAATGCCCTCCAAGAAAAAGAACTATGGAAGTCAATCGCAGAATGTAGCAGATCATTTTTTTGGTGTGTATTATGTTTTGGTTTGTTATATGATTTCTCCCATTCATTTTAGTTCTTCTATACAGCATGACTATAGTGAAAATGTATTTAATAGGAATGTATGTGTAGATCCTATATAGAATTGTATGCTGTCTTGGGGAGGGAGGGGGGAGGTATGGGAGAGGTAGGGGAAAAAAATCCAAGTTTTATAGTAGTGATTGTAGAACACTAAAAATAAATAAAATTAATATAATAAAAAAGAAAAAGAAAAAAAGAAAGAATAAAATAGAAGGCATGTGTGTACACCTGAAAAAAAAATCCAGTAAATACCAATAGATATAACCCACGTAGACAAAAGCTTTTGGGAAAGGGTCCTCCATAATTTTTAAGACTGTAAAGGGGTCCTAAAACCAAAAAGTGTCAGAACTGCCTCTTTAGCCAATTTTCATGTGATGTGGACTGGAGGCCCTTCACCATCCTGGTCACCTTCTTCAGAATACTCTCCAGGTTATGAACATCTTGCTAAAACTTGCCCTTTGTACTGAACACACTATATCTGAGGAGGATAAAGTAGAGTGCTGTTGTCTCCCTCAATAGAATGTAGACTGCATTAAGGTAGGCACTGTTGTTGTCTGTCCTTCATTCTCAAAGAAGACCCATGACATCAGGAGGGTGATGTCTTGACTTGCAAGTGAATTGGATTTAAGTGAGGTAGAGAGCTGTGCAGTCATCAGCCTCACTCTCTCCTCCAGTCATTGGAGTCCATTGGCAAGGCTAAAGTCGAGGGCAAGGACCCAGTTTTTGTTACTGCATCTACAACAAGCACAGTGCCTAGCACATACTTAGTGCTTAATAAATGCTTGCTTATTGATTCTTTTTTGTTATTATGATTACTTTATTTGTTTTCAGCTTCTACAATCACTTCCATATATCTTAGATTTTTTTCCCCTTCCTTCCCCTCCTTCCCCCCTACCTCCCCACTCCCTCCCTGAGATGTCATACAATCTTATATAGGTTCTACACATACATTCCTATTAAGTACATTTTCACCTTAGTCATGTTGCATAGAAAAATTAAAATGAATGGGAAAAATCATAAAACATAATATAATACAAAAGAACATGTTCTGCTTTATTCTGTGATCGAATTCCATAGTTCTTCCTCTGGACGGAAGGCATTTTGCCTCAAGCGACCATTGGGGGCTTTTGTTTAGCTCCTTGCCAAATCTCAGGCCACTGCTTTTGTGTCAGTATAGCTCCCAATGGCTACAGAGAAGGTCTAAGTGAATTCATTCACATTTTGAACCAGTTCTCCCATCTCTCTCTTCAACATAATGGTGCTAAAACCCGGGAGTCCAAATATTAATTAGACTCCGATGATTTCTAATAGCCACTGGGATAAGAAGTAAATGCTCTTTTCTTTGTTTTCTTCCCCAGAACTTTCTGCTTCCACTGACTCCTTAGCAGTGAGACGCCTGGAGTGCCCAGACATTGCCAGTGGTGCCTGTAGCTCCACTGACTTCTGGGCAGTCAGTCAGACTGTGGACCCTCATGTAAGGGTCGCCCTTGCACTGAGTTGGTCACATTTTTTTCTTTTTCTCCCCTCTTCCTAGGATGCTGGGAAAAGTGGCAACAGGCTGCTTGGAGACTGCTGGGAGAGAAATTCAGGGAGGAGATCTTAAGGAAAAGTGTTCCATTGTAACACTGCCTGACCTCAGTATAATCTAGAAAAGTAATTTGTGAAGGGAGTTTCTAAATAAAACAAGCTTAGTAAGAAATTTGGCCTCCAAAACTTAAAGAAAAGGCACCTTGCTCTGCTTGAGCAGACTTTTTACCCTGTGTTATTCCCCCAGCACCTTGGTTTACCCTGTTCCTTCCCCTCCCTCGTGGGACGTTGAGGGAGGTTAGTAGGTAGGCTTTTGCGCCTGGTTTTCTTTGGGGGTCCCTGCACCCCGGTTTCAGGGTCTCTGTGCCCTGTGGGCCTCTGTGCCTTGTTTACTGCCTAGATGTAAGCTTTCTCTCTGTCCCTAACCTTTTCTTCCCTTTCCTGAGGGATATACATTTTCTAGTCTGTCTCCAAGGTAAAAGAGACAAGGAACTACAACTCCTCTCCAGCCAAGACTGGAAGGCTCTGAGTCCAGCGGTTGGAGGCCATGAACCTGGACACACCTTCCAAAGCCCTATCTGGAAGGGTAAGTTCAATTCCTTCATCTCTGTCTTTGCTAGGGAACTGGGAAAACTGCAAGTACTCCCTTCTCGCTGCACCCTAATACTCTCTGTTCCCACATCCATGCTTACAGGATCATCCTTTTCTCCTGGTCTGCTGGCCACCAGATCCTTGCAGCAAGACTCAGCAGGACTTCCCTGCAAGTTGCCCCTAGGTTAGCAAAAATGTGAATTTATGGATAATAATTTTTTTTAAGTGCTAAGAGCATTGGGCCTTAAAAATTAAAATGTTACCACTAGTGATTATGAATTCAGATTTGATTTGTTCATTCAACTAAGTTACGGTTACCTGATTGGTAATTAATTGCGTCTGTTTCAAGTTTTAAATACATGCTTGTGGTATGGTTGTATTTCTGAATTTTTTATGTTGTGTGATTTTGCATTACCTATGTTATTAGAAAAGCAATTTCTCCTATAATCTAGATTTTGTTAGGTTAAGAATTGTACTCTCAGATTATGAGATTGTTAGCTAAAACAAGGATTTTTGGAACCATCTAATCATAAATGCTAATCAAGCCTGTGTAAAGTCTTCTGTATAGTAGAAATCCTACTGAGTAGTCATGGAGTTCCTAAAAAAGGGATTTGTGGTGAGAATTTGGAAATATATAGAAATGATCTCTAGTAATTGGCTTTTGCACCACGAAAAATTTTAAATTCAAGATGTGAGTTCTGGTAAATTTTTGATTAGTGAAACCTGCCATCTGAGGTAAAAGGTCTTGGGACTATAACGAACTATGGTTTGAGTTATGTGATGGATCATAAAAATCCATCAGTAATCAATAATCCACCATCTGAGAGAAATGCCACAAGCTGCTCAGAGAAAATGTGAGCATTACAGGTGGACATCTTCCTCTGAAACAGCTGAGAGGACAATTCTAGCCTCTGCCTAGGATGGGATCATCCTGACTCAGTTTCCCCATTGTGTTCCTTTGAAAAGGAATGTTTCTCACCTGAGTATTCCTGAGTCTGGCTATGATGTGAAATTGATACCACATGTTTGCAGAACTGTGGTGGTCTATCTAGTCATGTCCTTGCCTTTCCTTTTTATGGCAAATTTCTATAACCAATTTTCTTAGGAGGAGGTAACATGGAATATTTTTGTATTAATGGAAAAGTTAACTTCATTGAAAGTTTGTTACTATTGTGGAATTAATACCTGCTTATACTGTGTGTTCTGTGGTACAAACATGTTTTATTATGAGCAACTCATTACTGTGCTCTGTTTTGGAATTAATTACTTATGGATCCTCCCAAGTCTTTTATGGTAACTGGAGTTAAAGTCAGTCTCTTATAGGTAAATTCATCTGTATAATTATTAAGCTCAAAGGCAGAAAGCTTCTACCTGCAAAGTGTTGTTACTTATATTTACATGTATAGAGTTGGATCCTCAATAGCATCTGATCCTCCTAAAGGAATTGGAATCAGAGTGGAAACTTTTGAGAAAATAACAAGATCAGAAAATCCTGTAGGTCAAAAGTAAATAATATCATGGGGCTCTTGGTTTCTTTTGTTTTTTTTCTTTTCTGACCTCACTTTCAATGCTCCTTCTATTTGGGGCCTGCATATTGAACTTGTTTGTCAGATTTGTGTCTCCTAGACTATGCTGTCCACCTGCAGGTGGTCATGCAACAAGGGTACGTGTTCTACACTCTCCTCATCCCCTGGATGCTGTTTCAGCCTTATTTTACTCTCCTCCCCACCCCCACTAAGGTAGGGACAGTGCCTTTTTCCCTGTCCCAAAAGCATTTGGGTGGATGGTGAAGCAGACAGCAGGGCTGAGGCAGAGAAGCAAGCAGGAAGCAGGATGTGAGATGTGAGATAAGATGCAGGGTGTGACTAGCCAGAAAAGTGATTAAAGAAGACTATGCATTGACGCCCCTCACCTTGTTCTGGACCCCACCTAGAATCACTTCTGTTCCTAGCCCACCTGATTCCTGATTCCCATCCTATGCCAAGGGTTCAGCCTGCTTCCTCAGGACTGGAAGTCTAATGTCTTAATTCAAATAGGGGACTTTCTGGGGCAAGGCAGAGTACATGATTGCTGGGAGTGTCACCATCATGCCCAGGATACTAGCTTATCCCCCCATGACTCTCCCTCTAGATTCCCTGAAGATCCTGCATGGAATTTTTCCTTTGAGCACTCATAGGATATTACAGGCAGCCTCTTGGATGTAAGACATCCACTCCAGCCTGATATCTCCCCCTACCTCCTCCTCGGGGTCATGGTTTCTCTCCCTTCTTTCCTTTCGTTGTGACCCCATTATTGGTCATTTTACTTGCTCTTATACGTGGTCTGTGCTTGTTTAACCTCCTGGTTCATTTTGCGTCTTCTCACCCACAGCAACTTTCAGGATACCAACCCCTGACCTTGATGATGCCGAGTGCTTTGCCTCTCTCCACCTTGGACTCAGTTGGCCCTGCATTCTGTGCCCCACGCTGATCACCTCCCCCCAGCCTATTCTGGCCCCTGAAGTAGACGCTTCCCCCCTGTTCAGGAGGAAGCAGCTACTTCTCCTACCTAGTGGTTGAGTGGGGAAATGATGTGAAAATGATGGGGTACAAGTCCAAGCCAAGATCTCTTTGGATCGGGAAGGCTTTTGTCCCATTAGTCTGAAGGGCCCCCAGAAAGTCTGACCTTGGGTGGAGAGTGGGGCTCCTTGGATTTCCCTTCCATCTCTCTCAGCCCAGATACTCCTTATCTGATCAACATTTAGCATTCTCTTTCTCTGACCCTAGCATCCTTTTGATATTCCCGACTACTTAGCATTCTCTTGAAGTCCAAGTTGCCCAGCCTGGTTTGTGGATTGTCTGGACTACCAGCCACTCCTATCAGGATTCTCCCTGGGGTAGATCTATGGAGACCATCCCTGGGACCCCAGACTATCTGGCGACACCTGCTTCTGGCCCAGGCCCTCCATTGTCTGCTATCTCCTGATTGACTCCTGCTGTTTGCAACACTTGACCAATCATCCCCTCCTTGGACTTCTCCTCAAGACACTCCCTAAACCCCTCCTCCCATCACCCTAGACTACCATACTACCCCCAGATCCCTCCTTCAGTCTTTTCTGTGTTTAAAGTCCATCTTGCCTCCATGAAGATGCTCAGATTCAATCCAGCTCAGACTCTGTCTAGCTGGGATTCTATCTGGTCTGCTCGTGAATACAAGTGTTACAAATGCTTAGGCTCCTTAAGAGCCAACCCAATTTGCCGAATCTTTAATAAACTTTGTTTTCCTTTGGCTTTAAGAAGACTTGAGTTGAATTCATTTGAGCAGAACCCGGACTGTCAGTATTTTGGGATCCCCAGCACCCCTAAACCTCATCAGAAACAGTGCCCTAAGAGTTAAAATAATATTGATTGACTTCGTGAAGACCTTGGTGTTCTAAAGCCTCCTCTTACCACAACTTCCCCTTATCCTGAACCATAAGATTCCCTGTCTCCACCCCTCATCCTGGGAGGAACATAAAATTCCCTGTCCCCACCCCTCATCCTGGGGAATGTGATTTTCTTATTTTGTGACATTCATAGTGCCTTTGTCTTGCAAGACTTACCCTAGATCTCCAATCCCCATAAAGAAACCCTAAAATCATCCTATATAAGCCTAGTCCTTTTCCTGTATCATTGCCTTTGTTTAGCTCCTTGCTAAATCTCAGGCCTACTGCTTTTGTGTCAATAAAGCTCCCAATGGCTACAAAAAAAAAAAAGGAGACCATTGGGAATTTTTTAAGTCCTTACATTGCAATGAAGTACTAAGTCTACCAGAAAAATTCCTCACATACTGTGGTTGTTGCTGTGTACAAAGTTCTCCTGGTTCTGCTCCTTTCTCTCAGCATCAGTTCATATAAGTCCTTCCAAGCCTCTCTGAAGTCTTCCTGTTCACCATTTCTTATAGCACAATAGTATTCCATTACCATTAGCATTCCATTCCATTCCATTCATATACCACAACTTGTTCAGCAATTCCCCAATGGATGGGCATCCCCTCGATTTCCATTCTTGGCCACCACAGAGAGAGCTGCTATAAATATTTTTGTACATGTGGGACCGTTTCCCATTTGTATGACCTCTTTGGGATAGAGTCCCAGAAGTGATATTTCTGGGTCAAAGGGTACGCACATTTTTGTAGCCCTTTGAGCATAGTTCCCAATTGCTCTCCAGAATGGTTAGATTTTACTGATTGATTCTTAAGAAACTTTGACTTGATCCTATAATCTCCTTAATCCTATATTTTTTCTCCTTTTAACAAACTTCAGGAAAAAAAAGCCAACATGTCTGCCCCAGAGGCAACAAGCAGATTGTAAGGGATTACAATGCCCAGAGGCATTGTTTGCCTCTTCTTCATAATCCCTTACAATCTGCTTCCCTTTTGATCACTCAGCTAAAATTGCTCTCCCCAAGATCACAAATGATCTCTCTATTGCTTAATCTAATGGAATTTTCTTGGGCGCCATCCTTGACTTTATGTGTCTAGTGACACTGTTGACTGTCCTCTCTTTCTGGATACTTCTTTCTCCTTGAGTTTTAGTCACACTGCTCTCTCCTGGTTCTCTTCCTACCTATCTGACAAATCCCTTTCCATCTCTTTTGCAGAAGCAGCATCCTTATTCTACCCCCTATTCCTGGGTGTACCTACGCCCTTTGCTTTCTAACTTCTCTCAGTGAAAATCCAACCATGGTACCCCCTATTTAATAAACTCTAGTGACTCCTTATTTCCTCCATGATCGTATAGAAATGCTCCGTTTGGTGTTCAAAGCCCTTCATAACCTGGCCCCTTACTACCTTTCCAGTATTTTTACACCAAATTCAGCCAATTTGTTCACACTCCTGTTCCCCATCTCCACATTCTTCAATCCAGTGATACTGTCCTTCATGCTGATCTCCCCAGTAGACACCCCATCTTCTGACTCTAGGCATTCTCACTGGCTTTCCCCCATGCCTGGAATGCTCACCCACTTCCTGGCTTACTTAGATTTCTTCAAGTCTTAGCTCAGGTCCCACCTTCTTCAAGAAGCCTTTCCTAGTCCTTAATGTTAGTGCTATCCCTCTGAGATTATCTCCAGTGTATGTTGTTTGTACATAATTCTTTCTGTTTTGTCTTTCCCATTGGATTGTGAGCTCTTTGAGAGCAGGGCCTTGACTTTTGCCTTCCTTTATATCTCCAGGACTTAGTACAAATAGTAGGTGCTTAATAAATGCTATGATTTTCTGACTCTTAATAATTTCAACAATTCTCATGGGTTCAATTATGCAGATTACTCCCAAATCCCCTCTTCCTCCTGAGCTTTACAACTGAAACTACAACTACTGCTAGACGCCCCTTGGATATCCAATAGACATTTCAAAAAAAAAGCTCATTTTCTTTTTCTTGAAGTTCTCCTCTTTCTCTAACTTCCTTATTTGTCTTTACTAAGTAGTAACTGTCTCTCTTTTACCAGGAACACTGAAGGTCTTCCCCTCCCAGTTTGATTTTTTTTTATTAAAGGGGCCATCCCTTTAAGCAACTGCTTAAAGAAGCCTGTTCATTGAATGAGTACATCACACTCAAAGGGACAATATGATAAACCTTAGTCTAAAAGGGCCAGGGTTTCACATGGCATCCTGGGCCATCTCCAGTCCTCCTGATGAATATCAGGCCACTGGACCCAAATGGCTCTGGAGGAGAAAGTGAGGCTGGTGACCTTTCACAAGCCCTCCCTTACTCAAATCCTAGTCAACTCAAAGTCATGTCATCATCTTGATGTCATGGTCCTCTTTGAGGACAAAAGACAAAACACAGCAACCTATTTCTCTTGAGATACAACTACTCTCATAACCTAGATTTACAACCTAGAAGCTATCCTCAACTTGAAAAAATTTAATTTATTTCACTTAGGAATTTTGTCTTCTTTCCATCACTTTTTCCCATTCTCATCCCTCCACCATTGGCGGGGAGAGGGAAGGTATTTGTAACAAATATGGATACTCAAGCAAAACAAATTACCACATTGGCCAGGGCCAAAAAAAAGGATCTCCCCTCTGTCAGGAAGTGGGTAACATATTTCACCTTTGGTCTTCTGGAATTGTAGTTGGTCACTTCATTGGTCAGAGTTCTTAAGTCTTTCAGAATTGTCTTTACAATGTTGTTATTATATAAATTGTTCTCCTGGTTCTGCTCACTTCACTTTGTATCAGTTCATATAGGTTTTCCTAGGTTTCTCTGAAACCATCCCGTTCCCAATTTTTATAGTACAATAGTATTCCATCACATTCATATACTTCTATTTGTTCATTCGTTCCTCAGTTAATGAGCACTCCCTGTTCTTTGCCTCCACAGAAAGAGCTGCCATAAATATTTTTGTGCACATGCATTCTTTTCCTTTTCCTTTGATATCTTTGGGGTATAGATATTGCAATGGTGTCATGCTGGAGGCCAAAGGTTATGTACAGCATGGTAGCTTTTTGGATATAGTTCCAAATTTCTTTCCAGAATGACGGTCAAAACTCCTCGCTCCACCAACAGTGTATTAATGTCATCTTTTGCTCTTCACTTTTACTACCTACTCTTATCCAGGCAGTTTTACTCTTAAAAGCCCTTACTGCACCCCATCCCCAAAGACTGCTCTTGCTTGGGAGACATGGTGTATTTGCTTATCTGTGAAAATGCATCTCCCTAGAATGGGACAGACATTTTCCCACTTTTTAAATTTGTATCTCTGGCTTCTAGTCCAGGTCCTGGCACATACTAGGGACTTATTGATTGATTGATATCCTTACCACAAAAGGGTACGTTGTGAGGATCAGACGAGATATTGTTTACAATCTCTTGGGGAAACACTCCTAGAATGATATATCGATGTCAGGTATTAGTTAACCTTTTGTAGGGTTAAAAATCTTTGGTGAGTCACATTAGCCTCATAAACTACACGTGGCATGCCTGGACTGCATAGCTTTTGTTTTTTCCAAAACATTCTTCATCTATTCCCAGCTTTTAGCCTTAACTTCTTGGTAAGATAGAAATACAGGTATTTTTAAAAACTGATTTACAGAGGAAACTGAATGGTAGAGCCAGGTTTTGAACCCAGATTTTCTACTTCACATAGCAGAGCTATTTCTTTAAAAAAAAAATTAGTTCTAAATTTAAACAACGGAAAGGGAGCATTTTCATACACACAACAGAACATGTGAAGTGGATTCCAGATGAAACCAAATCTTCCTTTCTACTGCTTGCTTTTTTAAAGGAATGCAATGAAAGAATGTAACAAATTCCATACATCACTTCAAATTTTTTTTTCCTCATTTCCTTCTGAACTTTTCTGTTCATTTAAAAAAGTTCTAACGGCCCTCTTTTTTTTTTGTATCACTCTTGTTAACTCCTCCTCCCCTCTGACCTTTCCCCCCAATTAAAAACTGAGAAATAAAAATGCATCTCTCATAGCAACTAAATAGTTAAGCAAAATAAATACATAGAGTGGCCATGTCCAAAAATGTGTGTCTCTGCACCTTGTATCTACTGTAACCAGGGGCTTAAAAGTGGAGGGGTAGGGGTGGAAATAAACATTTATGTAGCCCCTACATAAAGATGCTCTTTAGGGAGAGTTCTATAAAGGGAGAAAAACACTCTGGAAAGAAGGTGACTTGTAGAGGATCTGGTACCTCTCTCATGTCCCTATACCCAGCTTACTACACTAGATGGCAGAAAATTTCCACTTGGGTGAGATCCAGGACTCTCCTCCGATCTTTCCCCCACTTCCTTAAGGAGGGGAACAAGGTCAAACTTGTGTTTTAGGACTCTCTTGCTGAGATAGCTCACTTTGAATGGTAGAGTATTTTCTAGTATATTCTCATCTGTATACCTTTCCTGATTTCTGGATTTATTTGCTTTTTTGGGGGGGAAACATTAGGGTTAAGTGATTGCCCAGGGGTCATACAGCTCGTAAGTGTCTGAGTTCATATGTGAATTCAGGTCCTTCTGACTCCAGGGTCAGTGCTCTATCAGCAGCCACCACTTAGCTGCCTCTAGGTATGGTCTTTGTGAGACTGGCATTTGGTAGGAGGGGAGTCAAGCCTTGGCTTGGGGCACTCCTTCCTGGTAAGAAGTAGTGACCAGGACTTCAACTTGAACCTAAAAATTATTTTCTCTAGATTAACAGTACTTAGAAAGCAGATCCATGTAATTCTAGCCTGATATGATTTCTCTGAGGAGAACACATCCTCTGGTGCCAATTGCTTATTTTATCTCCTTGCAGGAATCAAAAACTAACTCAGAAGTGTAGGCATCCTGAAGGAATTAGGACAAGAAGTAGTTAATTGGGGGTATTGAGTGAACCACACTGACTCCATCTTGTGACTCAATTCTGGAGCTCTTTCTGTTTAGTTATGGGTCTAGTCCAACTTCTGTCTTGTGAGAAAACTTTATTCAACTGGGAGAATTGGTAGAAAACCTTATTACACTGTTTGAACCTAGTCTTGTGTGGCTGGGAAGCTGGACCCCCTGTACCTGCTACCAAGGTTATAATAACCAGAAATCCAGTCACATCCAAAGATGGATGCAAGGAGTTTTCTCACAATTGTACATCTCAAGTAACTCATGTGTCTTATCTGAAAATTGGTGTCTGATTGATCAGTCAGTTAATGTTTCCATGTTCCTTTGTTGTTTGCTGAACCCTGGGGCAGTGGGAAACTTATTTTTCTGATTTCAAGGAATTGTATTGTTTGCTCTCCCCCTCCCAACTTAGAAAATCCCTAATCTTTCAGATAATTAGAAATCAAACTACCTAAAGTTATATTGTTCCTTTTAATTAACTAGCCTTATCTGATTGTTTTTAATGTATAAGTCTGTCTCCCTCTATACTGGGATCTAGACCTAAGCTGAGGTGATTTGGTCTGGGTTTATTGGGCAATTGGCATGCATTACTTAACAAATCCATATGCCCAGAAGGTAAAATCTTTTGTTTCTTCAGTCATTTTATCTCTCACATGCCACAAGAAGAGACTCTAGGGATACCTATTGCAGCTTCCCTGAAAGCCACATCTAAACAGACCCACTTGGGCACACATATTCTCCATGAGCAAGCACATACACATCCCTTTCATTTCCATCACATCTGTATCAGAAGGTGGATAACATGCTTCCTCACTGGTCCCCTGGGGACATGGTTAGCCATTACTTTTGTCAGATTTCTGTGGGGTCTGAAACACCCTGTCTGGGACAAGAGAAATGGAAGCAGAGGTCTGAGCAAATAGCACTTTATTAAAAGAACCTGGCCCACTCTAATGAAGTGGACCTTGGAACTTCCTCACAATTTGAGATGCTGCCTTCTCCCCATGGCCTCGGGTTTGATGCCCAGACACTCAGAAGAGGCAAGGTAAAATATAAAATCTCATTAATTGGTATACCTTACTCTTGACCCTCCAGGAGGGTCAGAAATGATGTATCAGCATGGGAATCACAGGAAGGGCCAGGCAGGGGTCATCTCTGCTGACTAAGACATCATAAGATAGGCCACTCCTCATGTTGGGCAAAAAAGGGTGGTCCAGAGATACAAAAATAAATTGGGGGACTTTCCATATCACATCAAGACATTCCACTCATTCTGAGCTTGATCACAGTGTTTGAGCAAAATGCAGATCCAAAGTACTTCCACCCATGTTGGGTAGAGGTCCCCTAATCAGCATTCCTGTAGTTAGGTAAGTGAACTTTATAACAGGTTATTGAACAGTGGACAGTGAATTTATAAATAAAGTTTGAGGCCTATTATAAGAAAGAATCTATTTTATCTAATTATCCCTAGATACTTTATATGTAAAATATGTGTTAATATATATAATTCCTATCCTAATATTTGTCGATAAAACTAAGTGTATATGACCAGATGAGTTTATCACTAATAATTGCTAACAATTACTACCCCTATGAAATCACACTGAATTGATGAATACTTATTGGAATAAAATAAGGGCCAAAATAAATTCATCTATCTCAGTTCTTAAGACTTTCAGTTATTTTTCTTTATGGTGGTGTTGTTCTTGTATAAATTGTTCTCCTGACTTTGTGCAGCAACGACCACAGTATGCAAGAGTGTTTTCTGGTAGACTTGGAACTTCATTGCAATGCAAGGACTTAAAAAAATTCCCAATGTTCTTTTAAGGCAAAATGCCTTCCACATCCAGAGAAAGAACTATGGAATTCAATTGCGGAATGTAGCAGATCATTTTTTTTGTGTGTATTACGTTTTGGTTTGTTATGTGATTTCTCCCATTCATTTTAATTCTTCTACACAGTATGACTATAGTGAAAATGTATTTAATAGGAATGTATGTATAGAACCTATATAAAATTGTATGCCATCTCGGGGAGGGAAGAGGTAGGTAGGGGGGAGGGAAAAAAAATCTAAGTTATATGGTAGTGATTGTAAAACACTGAAAATAAATAAAATTAATTTTAAAAAAAATTGGGAAATGGCTGAAAAAAAATTGTTCTCCTGGTTCTGCTTAATTCACTTTGCATCAGTTCATTCTACCCATGATTCTCTGAAATTATCTCCTTTGGTATCTAGAGGCAAAATGTTAGGGATTTGGGGCTCTGGGACTCTGGTTTCCTTATCTGAAGCTTTCTAACCATCCTGGAACTTCCTCAATTGTCACTCTTACTGCATAGAAACATAGAGAAAGTTGCGCATGTCCTAGCTCTGATTGTGCCAACCTGGTGCTGCCTTTGGTGCTGGAATTCCCTTTTCTGCTATCCATGAACTTCTGGCTGAATTTTGTATAGTTCTGGAGAGAAGAAAATCACTTTCTCTAATTCCTCATTGGATTTCTTGAACATCATTCATTCAGGTGGCAACACTGGGCTTTGATTGGAGTAGGTAGAGGGGAAGTGAGTGGTCTACACTCCTTTCATGCAGTCAGCTACCATGTTAGAAGTCTTATAAAGCCCTTTTCACTAATGCACAGTGCTTCATCTTAATTCATGGATGCACTTTCTTCCTTTTCTGTCACTATTACACGAATCATAGTACACAGGAATGAATCATTCTAAAAGCAAACACATTGTTAGCCCAAGTAAGGTTATGTGGATAGACTTCTTGGGACTTAGCTTTGTGATCCTGCTGGAATGGGATGCCCTACCTCTTAGACTGTAAATGTGGGGCAGGGAGTAAAAATAAAACATAACCCAGAGCCCTGTTCTAATACTGGTTTGAGGCAATAAGTGCTAATGGTTAACATTTTATAACATTTTAAAGTTTGTAAAGCCCTTTACATCACTAGAAGAAAAGGAAGGTTATGTAAGTGACTTGTCTGTCGTCTTACAGTTAGTATCTGAGGTGAGATTTGAACTCCAGTCTTCATGCCTCAAAATTTATGTGGTATCTAGCTGACTAGTTGAGTTTAAAGTGTATGGCATCCTTCTCTTTCCTGCCAAAAGGGAAAGGTAACAAGGAAGTATTCAAGGAGCTGATGTCTCCCTCAGATGATCAAACAGCCAAAGTGGCAGCTGTGGTGGGAGAGATAGGCCTTCCAAAGAGTTGGTGATGATCAAGGTGAAGATCATAGAATTTGAGTTAGAGGGGACTTTAGGCCCACCCTCCTGCCCCACATTTTGGCATGTGGAAATGAAGATCCAGAATGTAAAATCCTTAAAGGTAGGGACAGTTTCCCCCGTTGGATAATAAATGAGATTTCTCTTATTTAGGTGGATATGGACTTTCTCTAGGATACCTCCAAAGAAATTCTAGTCTCCCACGTTCATCTGATCCCTAGGGCACAGAGAGAATACTTGATTTGTTAGGTTTCAGTAAGTCAACAAGCATTTATTTAGCACCTATTGTGTTCCAGGTACTGTGCTAAGCACTGAGGATATAAAGACAGGGTACCCTCAAGGAACTCACATCTTAATGAGAGATTCAATAAATAACATACTTTAAAGCTATAGAGTAGATGAAAGGTTATCCTAAAGGAAAAGCACTAGTATTGGGAAGACTGAGAAAGGTCTCCTGGAGAAGGTAGAATCTTAGCTGAGTCTTGAAGAAAGCCAAGGAAAACTGAGAGTCAAAGGTGAGGGCACAGAATATTTCAGGCATGGGAGACAGGTCATGCAAAGGTAGGTGGAGAGATGCTGTGTCATGTGTGAGTTACACCTAGAAGGCCAACGTCACTGGATCATAGGGTGTGTGAATAGAATACGATAGAAGATTAAAAAGGTAGAAAGGAGTCAGGTTATAAAGGGCTTTAAATAATAACAAAAGAGGAGCTGATATTTTATACTGCAGGTAATAGGGAATCCGGGGAGTTTATTAACTTAGGGGATAATGTGACAATAGACCAGGACTTGTGGAAAATCACTTTGGCAGCTTTGGATTAGAATGGGGAGAGACTTGAGGCAAAGAGTTCCATCAGAAGGCAAGAGTTCAGGTGTGAGATGATGAGAGCCTTGTATTAGGGCCATATCTATGTGGGGAGAAAGAAAGGGACATATACTAGAAATACTGTGAGTAGAAATGATAAGATTCAACAACAAATTGGATATGTAGGGTGAATGTGAATGAGGAATCAAGGGTGGCATTGGGGTGGCGAGTCAGGGTAACTAGCAGGATGATGGTGCCCTCAATGGGAAAAGGGAAGTTATAAAGACTAGTGCTCAAAGTGTATAAGTTTCCCAAAGCTGAACCAGACATTTGCAGCTAAAATGAAAACAAGAACATCTCTTTTTCTATGTGCCAGGATTAATTTTCACTCAGTTTTCTCTTCTGGGTAAAGTAAGCTTCCTTAGCATGTGTGTAGAGAAAAATCTACTGGACATGGCATCAAGAAAACCTAGATTTCATGATGAGCAGGCAGATTTCAGAAAAAACTGGAAAGACTTGTACAAATTGATGCAAAATGAAATGAGCAGAACCAGGAAAACATTGTACACAGTAACAGCAATATTGTTTCATGATCAACTATGAATGACTTAGTTCTTCTCAGCAACACAACGATCCAAGACAGTTACAAAGGACTCATGATGGAAAATGCTATCCACATACAGATAAAGAACTGATGGACTCTGAATGCAGATCAAAGTATACTTTTTTCACTTTTTTTGGTAGTTTTTTTCCTTTTGAACTGTTTCTTCTTTCACAACTGTGACTAATATGGAACAATGTCTTACATGTTAACATATATATAAATATATACATATATACATATAAAACCAATGTCAAATTGTTTATCATTTTAGGAAGGGGGAAGAGGGATAGAGGGAGAAAAATTTGGAACTCAAAATCTTGTAAAAATGAATGTTAATTGGTTTACATATAATTGGGGGGCAGGGAAGGGAGAAGAACCTGGATTTCAATACTTCCTCCAATACTTATGAGCTATGTAGTCATGGATAAGTCATTAACCTCTCTCAACCTCAATTTTTTTAAATCTATAAAATGAGTATAGTAATATTTTCAGTCTTTGCCTCACAGGGTTATTGCACAGCTCAAATGATCTATTAATAAGCAAAAATAATTTTGCAAAGGTTAATGTCATTATTCTTAGTGTACTTTAACATTTCTGATTAGATGAGGTAGGTCTTAGAAGCACTTTTTTTGTTGTTCGGTCTTCAGAGTGCCCTCTAAATTTGCAATATAAGAAGTATTATTATAAGACCAGGGACTTTATTTTATAAGTACTTATTGATTGTTCTGTATTAGTTCAGTGTAAATACATTCCCTCGGGTGTTAGGCCCTTTCTCTCCTCAAATTATCTATGAGACTGGAAGCACCATGAGAGCAGGGACTTTGTTTTGTCTTTGTATGAGTTTAATAAATGTTTCTTGGATCAAACATTGAATTGCCGATGTGGTAATCTCCACGTAGAAGGTTGAGGGTAAATGTTTACTGTTTTAAAGTAACTTTATCAAGGTTTCGCAGAAAAAGAGCTAGTATTTGAACCCAGGTGACCCGATTGCAAAACCAATGTTCTTTCCACGGTATCTTTCCATGTTGCCTCCCTCTTGTCCAAGGAGGCATCTTGGTGAGTTACCTGCCAGAATATATCATGGCAGTGATTGGCAAAGCCCTCTAAATCACTAGATGAAAGATGTCCATCCCTCATGAGTGCTCAGATTCAAGGACTCATGGATCGGTAAGTACCATCCTATCCAGGGTTCCCCAACATGTACCCTTTTCGACTCTGATCAGGCCATCTGTCCCTTTCACAGCCTTTACTTGCTGTGTACATTCTCACCATACTATGTCTGCTCATGGTTGATTCAACATCTCTTTAGCATCACTACCTGAAATGTCTTCCCTTTCCTGCCAACCCACATTCTTTTAGAGTCCTGCTTCTATCATCAAAGCCCTCCGCATCCAGCCCAGCCCACAGACATTTTCCTTTTATGAATGTCACCAACACCTAATACCTTTTGGTTTAGCATGCTAATTCTTATATGCATGCTAGTTTTGTCTCCAAGAAGCAGCAGGTGTGATCGATAAGTGAGCTAGCCTCAGTGTCAGGAAGACCTCTGCTTTGTACCTGTCCTAGCTGTGGGGCATCCATAGAGAGTCATTTAACCTCCTGGTACCCTGATCACCTCTCTAAGCTATTAAATAACAGATTGCTGCATATCTGCAGAAATGGAGGAAATTCCTCACACCAATTAAATCACAGATCTGGACTCCCCTCAAAAAAAGGTCTTCTCTCCAAGTTCTTCACGGGAAGGAACTTCTTACATTTCTCTGACCACACCTAGCACAATGCTGGGCATAAAAGTGCTTAGTAAATACGTTTGCTTGGGAGGGAGGCTGTATATTGGGGCCAAGGAATGCCACTCCCCTCCTACCATACTGCTTAAAATCCAGTTTATAAGCAGAGTTTTCACTGTCCCCATGTGAAAACTCTGAGACTGAGACTCTTGCTGTCCTAAGGCAGGTTCCTTATGTGATCTCACGGTGGCCATGATGACCTCACAGGGCAGTGACTACCTCACAGGCCCCCCCCCACCCAACAGTTTCCATGGTGGGGTAAGCATATAAACAGGTCACTCTGGGGGAATCTTCCCCCATCATTTCTCAAAGAGATACCAATCTGTTTGGTTAGCTGAGTGAGAATGTCTGACCGGATCTTCTATATCCACTCCAACTTATCCTTTGTTCCCTGGGAGGGCAGTTCAGCAGGTAGGCTTGATGTACAGAGGAGTAACTGTACAACAGTGTCTGCCTGTGGGGGTGTAACTAGATGCACAGTGGGCCATGCCCCATATGAGAAGATCTTCCACAATAGTCCTCTGCCAGTGCCTTGTGCCATGGAACTGACCCTAGGTTCTCAAAAGCTATTGCCAGCAGGGTTCAAGTTCTGGCCTATCCCACCCACCTGAAAAGACTGGATATAAGGCCAATGATAGGTTGTGTAGTCTGTCAATCAAGAACCAGACTAGAGAGTTTAGAAAGGCTTAAGTTGATCTAGCTCATTTTTTTCACCACATTAACTCATCAAAGACCATCCATCTGATGAGTTGTGAAGGTTTGTGATCAGTAGAGGTAGGATGGATGATGATGAGATCACGGATACTTGAATTAGTGAGTCAGTTATTGGAAATACTATGCATACATTGATGCTACAGGTATTTCCCCAGGTCAACCTTTTCAGCAAAATCATTTTGGTCTGGTTGACCAGTAGTAAGTAATTACAGAGTGAACTGGGTGGCAGGCCGCTGTATCTGTGGTGGTTGGAGGGGTGGTGAGAACCGTCCACATTGATGGGCAATTGTGGACCACCATGTTCAAGGGTGAATGCTTGGGTGGAAAAAAGGTTGAAGTTGTAGCCCTAGAAGACCAGACCCTACCAGAGGGAGAATGAAAGGGATGCTGACAGGTAGGGTGCAGAAAAAGGCCAGAGGAATTCGCTCTTGGAGATTTGGCTTAGTTCAACAGATGTTAAGTGTCTATTACATACAGAACAGTCCTTTCTGGAGGTCCTTGTCCCTAAGGAGATTACGTTTCATTATGGTGATAGATACTATACACAGAAGGAGAAAATACAAAAGAATTTCAAGAGAGAAGGAGCTGGGAGATAAATCAGAAGAGATGGAGAAGATGGTCCCTGAGCTAGGGGACTCTAAGAGGCCATAGTGAGGAGTCCTGGATTCCAGACATGGGGGACCTCCTGTACAAAGGCATTGGGACAGGACATGGAATCTTGTGGGTGGAAGCAGCTACCATGCTAGTTTGGAACAGAGAATTGCAGGAAGGGGAGTAATATGAAGTAAGACTAGAAAGGGCTTTGGATGCCAAGCTGAGGAGTCTGTATTTTATCCAGAAGTAGGGAACCACATACAATTTTTGAGTAGCATAATGAAATTTAGATCTGTATTTTAGGTATAGCAGTTTGGTAACTGTGTGGAGAATTGATTGGAGAGAGAATTTGGAAGTTGGGAGACTAATTAGGATGAGAGGTGATAAGGGCCTCAACTTTAGAGACTGTGGAAGTAAAGAGAAGAAAATGCATTTGAGAGGTGTGCAGTGTGAGAGGTGGGGGATAAGAGAGAAGGAAGAAGTGTCTAGGATGGGTTCAGGGTGGTGACCTGAGTGTTAGTCCACATGTCAACAAACATGTATGAAGTGCTAACTGTGCTAAGCAGTGGGGTGACAAGAAAGATAAGAGACAGTCCCAGCCCTCAAGAAGCTCCCAATCTAATGGGGGAAGGAAACATGCAACCACTACGTACATATATACAGGATAAATTAGAGATGACCTCCGAGTGAAGGCTCTAGAGTCAAAGAGGACTGGGAGAGCCTGGGAAGGCACTGGATGACTGGAAAATGGTGGTGCCAAACATAGAAATAGCAAAGAGTAAAGGAAGGCTTGGCTTTGGGTTCAAAAGAAAATAGAAATGGGCAAGGGGAGAAGATAATCAGCTAAGTTTTGGACATGTTGAATTTGAGACAATTAGGACAATTAGGTGAATACATCTGAAAGGAGATGGAATCTATTGGACTGGAGTTCAGTGAGAAGTATGTGCTAGATATTTAGATTTTGGTCAACTTCATAGAAGGTAATAATTAAATCTATGGATTGATTGAATCTAATGGAATCTATGAGACCATTAATGGAAGATATAGATATATAGATAGCTATATACATATATACACACACACACGTATATACATATATAAAACGTGTGTATGTGTGTATGTGTATTATGTGTGTATATATGTATATACACACACACACACATATATGTGTAAATGCATATATATGTATATATCCCCAGACAGAGTATTAAGTTTCAGGTGAGAAGAGGACATTCTGGCCTTGGCCTCATGGCTTCTGATTCCTCCGGTCTCGGAAGTTTTGTCTTTTTCTAATTTAGTAAACTTCAGTTTGAAAAGTACAGATTTAGTGTGGATAGAACAAATAGTGTTAATTCATTCCGAAGAGTAGGATCTAGGAATAGGGGTAGAGTAGGGGGGAGGATTTTTTCCTGGGATATCTATAAAGTTTTTATTCTTTCTCCTCCTCTATACCCCCTTTTTCCTTCTCTTCTCCCTCTGTCCACATGGAGAGTCCTATCCTTACATGTGGTTTTGATCTCTTATACTTCACAACATGTCTTGGGGTTTGGAGGCTAGATTTTTTCTTCCCTATTTATTCTATCGTTTTATTTTGTTTCTTGGTTTGTTTGTTTGTTTTTTCAAAAAACTGGAACAATTAATTCTTTTGTCCTATGTAGTTTTCATTCATTATTTCTTGAACTATAGCTCTGGTAAACCAGGCTTCGGTAAAGCCCACTGAGATTCAGATGGAGCTACTTAACTATGCCTTTAAACTCAATCACTCTGGCTTCTGCTGATTGGCTCATAATAGGTCTCAGCCCAAGCCTTACTTGCTTATTGTTTAACTTTTGATGACTCAAAGTAAGTGTAAATAGCAGTTTTTCTGTTCTAGTTAGAAACTCTTCAGTGTTTTCCCCTCCCACATTGATTCTTTTGGGAAGTCAGACTAGGCCATCTTTTGCCTCAATTCTTACCTATCCTTAAACACTGAATGACTGTTGCCTGGACAGATTCAGACCTGGGAAAGTCCTTAGCTTAAAAAAGCCAAGGTCTCCCACTGCATCTGAGGCCACTGACAGCTGACCTATGTCTTGCTACTGGACTCAGATGACTGGAGGAGAGAGTGAGGTTGATGACTGCTTAGCTCTGCCTCACTTAAATCCAGTTCACTTGCAAGTCAAGACATCACCCTTCTAAAGTCACTGGACCTCTCTTTCCCTCCCCTTCCCTCTCCTCCTCCTTCCACATGGGGTGTCAGGCTCTTACTTGCGGATGCTCTGCCCAAAGGAATGTAAGCTGATACCTAGCAAGATACCTTGGGGTTGCTGGCTAGGTTTCCTTCTTGAAGACTATGCCTTAAACTCAGTTCCCCCACCCCCACCCCCTCATTGATTGGCCAACAATAGGTCCCAACCCAAGTACCACTTCTCTCCCAGACTGATTTTTTTTCTAATTAAAGGGTCATTCCTCGTCTCATTTCTTAACTAGCCTTAAGCACTTTATGGGTGTGGCCTCAGTCAAACTGAAACCTGGAAAAGATTTTAGCTTAAAAAGGCCAAGGTTTCCCACTACATCCAGGGCCATTTACAGTTTCCTGATCTATATCTTGCCCCTGGACCCAGATGACTCGAGGAGAAAGTGAGGCTAGTGACCTTGCACAGTCCTCCCTCTCTTAAATCCAATTTCCTTGGGAGTCGACATATTTTCCTGATATCTCTGGTCTTCTTGGAGAATGAAGGACAAACGGCATGTGAGTAGTCTGAGCTGCCTCACTGGGGACCCAACTGGCCTCTCTTCCCTTCTCCTCTCCCATATTCTTCCCCATTGGAAGTTCCCATTGGAGTTTCTTGAACTCAAAGATTATTTCATATTTGTCCTTCTATCCTCTGGACCTAGTACAATGCTTGGATGTATTATAGTAGGTACTTAATTATCTAATTGAATTGAATTGCAAACCTTTAGTGTTAAGCAGCAATGTCTAATTTGTTCTAATTTCTTTCACAGCAGCTGCTGTTCCCAGTTCTCCCCCGACACCTGGTCACTACCATGTCCTCTACCGTGGTTGTGGGGAGACTCAGGTGGGCTGGCATGGGGAGACTTACTGCCTAGTTGGTGGTTATCGGGCATATGGGGATGCTCCTGTGGCCTCCTTGGAAAAGGCAGAAGCAGAGAAACCAGTTTCCAGCCGACCTCCCAAGAGGCACCATGCGCTGGAAGAGGCCGACAAAGAGCTAGGGGGCACCAGTCCCAAAGTCCTTCGGCGGTGGCACCGTGGTGGGAGGAGGCTTCCCAGCCAGAAGCACTCAAGCCAGGCAGCTTCTTAGAAATGACATTTCTCCAAGATTAAGTCAGTAGCTCTCCCTGCGGTGACCTCCCTCTTCTCACTGCTGACCAGTGGTGCTAGAAGGATGAGCCTGGACCTCTGCTCTTGCTTCCCCTCTAACCAGAAGGCCCTCTCCTACTGACCCTGATTATAGAGAGGGGATGAGATAGACTATGGTTTGAAAGAAGGGGCTACCTTTCATATATCCGGGCAGGGGAGCTAGCCTGAAACAACTGTTTGCTTCCTGAAGGTTCTTCTCTGCTGGGTTCTCTTCTGCTCTTAGGGATCTAGCTTCTTAGTGAAGAAAAAGAAAACCAGCCTCATCACTGGACTAGAAAGACCGGCTCTGAGACAAAGCAGCATGGGGCAAAGGGGCACAGCGGGAGAACTAAGACAAGACTCCAAAAGCTGCCTTTGCTCCCCAGAGTCTCTGCCAACTGTCTCTGACCAAGGTCCAAGGTTGGGCCCAGGGCTGCAAAAAGAGGGAGAAGGCAAGACAGGAAGGAACAAGAGATTGCCAGCATCCCTGGTTCAGACCTCCCCTCTGCTGGAGGCAGAAAGGAGGGAGCCTCCAAGGCTGCGACTGCAGCTGCCTTTGAAAACTCATCCCAGACCTAGAACAACAGTAGAAGATAGGGGTGGCTTGTCCTGACCCCATGACAGGGGCAGAGAAAGCAAAGGCAAAGCCATTCCCAGGACATGTTTAGAGCCTTCCTTTCCTGCTGGCCCAGGATTCCTCCTCAGGTCCCCCCTGGGGAAGGAAAGATTCAGAGGATGAGGAAGCCTTTGGTTCCTGCCCAGCCAGAAGCCAGGGAGGGAGAAGCCTGGCCAAGTGTCAGCTACCTTCACTGTGTTACTATCTCCACTGTGTTCCCCCTACTCTCAGACCTCCTTTGGCTCCACATAAGTGGACCTCAATAAACAGTATTTTGTGAATGGTGGGGCATTTGTCCTAACCAGCCTTGGCATCCAGACTACTTTCACCCCCAGGGGACATTCTCACTGCAGAAAACTTGGGCCCTTCTCCCTTAGGAACTAGGGGCATAGGCTCAGCTTCCAGGTAAGGCTGCATCCAACATGAGGACCTGTGGGTACCCACAAGGATTGAGAGACTGGGGGCCAGGATGCCTCCACTTTTCAAGTTATTCTAGTGACTCCCTTGGGTAGGTATAGAGCAAGTGCTTCCTGGGCATGGATGGAATCACAGCTTGGGCTAGTAACTGACTTATTCTGGGGGTGTTTGGCAAGGTTATCCTTACCTTTGTGTTCATATTTTTCCAATTTGCAGCAATAGAAGGTCAGCATAACCCTGTGGGAAAAAGAGAGGGGTGAAGTTGGGAGGGAGACCCAAACCAATGGACAGGGGAGTAAAGAATACATTCACAGGAGCTCTGATATAATTGTGGAACTATTTTCTTGAAACCAGGTGTGTGAATGGGGTAGCTTCCTACCCCCACAGAAAGGCCAGAGGTGATTAACTGCATTTGAAGACCAGCTTAGTGCCCAAAAGGACACTAAGCTTTGCCCGTATGCACTCACAGACCCTGCATGATCAAATAAGAGAGATGCTTGCCCAACAGCATATCCTTTGGACTCACCAACCTGTGTATCTCCCCAAGCCTAATTGATGGAATGGTTAGCAGAATCTTAATTGGGCACAACTCTGAACCTCACCTTATGTCAATTTTCCTTCGTTTCAGCCCTACCCTGATTTTCCTATGATGTGAACTTCTCTTATTTCATACTGGTTCCCTCATTTCCACTTCCCCTTATTTCATCAAAGTTCTGACTCATCACCACTTATCACCACGTCCTGTTCTCTCATCTTTGTCCAGCACCTCCCTTACCTCCTTCCATGACCATCCCCCCTGTTAATGCAGTCCCATCTCCTCATCTCAGCCTTGCTCAGACTTGCCCTCCTCTCTTTCCCTAGCAGCCCCCTTGCTGCCATAATCTGACAACTCATTTTAACCTTAGATGACCCTCATTCCCAGTTGTTGCCTCACCACTCCCAACATTGCCCTGATCCCCACCCCCTAATTTTTAAAAATTATTTAAATTTTATTTCCCCCTTTTACTTGTAAAACAATTTTTAACATTTTTTTTTAAATTTTGAGTGTCAGATTTTCTCCTTCTCTCCTCTCTCCCAACCAGTTTGATATAGGTTATACATGTGTAGTCATGCAAAACATATTTCTGTGTTAGTCACGTTGTGAAGGAAAACAGACCAAAAAACCCGCAAGAAAAAGTAAAAAAACGTATGCTTCAATCTGCATTCACACTGTATAAATTATTTCTCCAGAGATAGCATTTTTCATCATAAATCCTTCAGAATTGTCTTGGATCGCTGTATTGCAGAGAATAAGTCAATCACAGCTGGTCATCATACGATATCGCTGTTACTGTATACAATGTTCCTGTGGTTATACTCATTTCACTCTGCATTAGTTCATGTAAGTCTTTCCAAGTCTTTCTGAGAGCATCCTGCTCATCATTTCTAAGTGTTCCATCATAATCATATACCACAGCTTGTAAAATCATTCCCTAATTGATGAAGTATCTAAATCATGTACACATTTTGATCTTATCTTGTTATATGGCAACATCCTTATCCCAGCCACTGCCCTGACCCTCCAATTTACCTCAAGTTTTTTTCACATCAGTGGATATCCTTTTTGAACTTGAAGGAGGTTAAATAGAAGTGAAGTTGCAACAGGTATCATCTGTACCCTGAAGAGATAAGAGACAAAAAGGACGCATATCTGAGTATCTGAGGTAGATGAAGCAAATAAGAATCAGGATTTGAGAAATGTGGTAAAATGCAGGATGTGACCAGCCAGAAAAGTGATCGAGAAAACTGCGTTGATGCTCCCACCATGGACTTATCTATATGCTTTCAACATAGCACCCCTCCCCAACTACCTGCCATTCCAGAACAGCTCCTCCCCTCCCCTGTTCCCCTTGCATAGACATGCCAGGTTACCTGACATTTCAGGTATTCCATTACCCTGCTTTGCCCCCTCCTCCCCTTCCCTCTATGTTGTCAAAATGAATATAGACCAGACACCTAACCCTACTGGGTGCTCTGGCCCTTGTAAGAAATAGTCTACTGGGTGCATTGCCCCAATAAATGCCTTTATTTAACTTGAAGATGGTCTGAGTGAATTCTTTCAGGATAGACATTGTGCTCACACATGCCAATTCTTCATTATATATGTGCAAAAATATTTAAAACAGTCCTTTAGTGGCAGCAAATAACTGGAAATTGAGAGGATGTTCATGAATCAGGGAATGACTACACAAGTTGTGGCAAGTGGTTGTGATGGTTTCTATCTGCCTCAGTCACCACAGAACATCTTGGGAGGTGGCATATATAGATATGCTGGGAAAGTCCTGTCCTGAGAGAGCATGGGGAAGGACCTGAGGGAATGCCACATCTCAGTGGAGAGGAGAGCTTCTTGCCCTAGCTTTGTTCTTGGATCTCAAAGAGTGAAAGAAATGCCATTGCCAATATGCATCTGCCATTTTTTTTTCCTAAAAAAAGGTAAAGCCTGGGCTTGTAGTTCTAATTAACTCTAGGAAAAGAGGGTCCCCTTATCGGAGACTTTCTGATTTTAGTCATTCTAGGGCAGAACCTAACATATCACCCGCCTTAGCCTTATCTCCATCATTCCTTTCCCAAACTTTATTACAGCACAAGGGTCAGAGAAGACCCATTAGAAAGACTGGGACAGGGCAGGTGATCGCTTTATGAGTGAATAAATCTCTTAAGTGAAGCAAAGGAAGAAACACCAGAGGATGAAAAATGACAGGCCACATACTTTCAGGTGGTCTCAGTAAAGTGAGCATAGGAGGCAGATGCAAAGAGGAACCTATCTCTTGACAAGAGCAAGTAGCAGCAGCGAGATTCTAGAGAAGAGGAAGACTTTCAAAACTACATCACTGAAGTTCAGGCAGAAACAACCAGCACAGAGTGAAGGACCAGAACCCTGGGAGTGAGACTGCTTGAGCTCATGGTAGGTTGGGACAGTCGCTGCCACCTCAGGTGGTAATGCCATCGCTTCTTTCTCCCCTTGATCTCCTTATGGGACTCTGGAGTCTCTTGATCTTTCTTTGTTTTAAAGGTTGACTTTTTTAGGAACAGTATGGGTGTACTTTATGATTCAGTGAGATAACTGTAAACCGTAGACCTAGCACCATAGTAAGTACCTTATAAATGGTAGTTGTTTATTACGATTATTGCTGCTGTTGCTAAGTCAGATGAAGGGTGATGAGGACACCATATGAGGACAGTGTTTAACAAGCCTTCATTACTGTTCGGAAAGATGAGGTCAGATGTCACCAGGGAGCTGTATAGGTATGTGGCCACCCATTACCCTACATTTCCATGGACAGCACATGGATGGTGGTTCAGACTTCAAAGAAGCAGTAAGATATACACTCTAGTCCAAGGTCTGGATCTGTTCAGGGTTCATACTCATAGAACCTGTAGACAAAGAGCTGACTTGAGCAGGAGTGGGAGACCACCCTGTGACCAGTGGGACAGGGCAAAAGAGTGCTATAGAACACTGGAATAAGGATCTTTTGAATTGACTAATGAGGAATGAGGAAAGAGGGGCAGAGAATTAGGAAACTTAATTCTAACTATGCCGTAGCAAGCAGGAGAATGGAGATGGGGAAGGGAAGAATGACCAGTTTCTGACTTAGATATGTGTGTCCAGTGGTACTGGGGTTGGATTGGTGCTGGGGCTGGACTGATCAAACTGGGTTTCACTGGATCAAAAGTTGGGAGGCAACTGAGAGAGAAATAGCACCAGAGAAGAGACAGAAATCAATCTAACACTGAAGTGTTTTCTGGCTGGAGGCTCAGAGCTGACAAAAAGTTAAGAGATAGAGCCTTTGATTATGCTTCCCAGACTGGAGGAGTGTTTATATTGGGAAACCCATCAAGGCTACAAGTCAATATTTGGATGAGAACCAAACAGAAGTGGTTGAACATCCCTGATCATCATACTGCTGGAGAAATTGCTACACTACCATCTTGGGACAGTGCTGAGTTGGGAGTCAAGTCAGAGCTAAAATTCATGAGTTCAAATCTGTCCTTAAACACTTTCTAACTGTGTGACTCTGGGCAAGTCACTTAATCCCCTTTGACTCAGTTTCTTTATCTGTCAAATGAGCTGGAGAAGGAAATGGCAAACCACTCCAGTACCTTTAAGAAAATGAAGAGTTGGACATGACTGAACAACAAATCTGACATCTAGTCATTTTCAGAGTCTGGTGTCTGGTCTTTTCAGTCTATGTAGCTTTGGACATTATTAATATTTTGCATGATGACATCTATTAAAAATACTTAAGTTTAAATTAATCAATGTTATGCCCTGGTGATTATGGACAATAGTTTGGTCAGTGATAATGATCTGCTTACATACAATTTATTGGCTGAGTTCTGTCATATATGTTGAAGTATATATTTGTAGTCTGGGGACTTATTGAGTGTCAGACCATGAAAGATGGTGAGCTTTAGCTGTGTCCTTCCAGCCACCAAGCATGTCTTGCTAGGTATTCTGTAGGTATTGAAGTTTTATAGGCTAAAGTGATATATTAGATGATCCCTTGAATAATTTACATTGAATATCATTTCATTCAATTTACATTGAATATATTTCAATTTCCTTGAATAATTTACATTGATTGCTAAGTCTGACGTCCTTTAAGAAAAACCGTTCTTTAATTTCTGGTATCATTGATGAATGAGTCACCCCACTGCTCAGCGGAGCTCTCTGCTGAAAGGATGCTCCAATTGAGCTGACTCTGTATCAGGCACAATTTGCTGCTGTGCTTTTCAGGGGAGGTCATTTGGCCACTAGGCTGCTTTCAGCTGGTCCAAGTAGCTGTTCTTCTGCTGGACTGCTGTTGTTACCAGGCTGGGCTCTTCTCAGGGCATGGCAATTTTTTTCAGAGAGCTGA
Source organism: Notamacropus eugenii (assembly GCF_028372415.1). NCBI lineage: Eukaryota > Metazoa > Chordata > Mammalia > Diprotodontia > Macropodidae > Notamacropus > Notamacropus eugenii. The sequence goes on along the minus strand of NC_092872.1, from coordinate 696,484,486 downwards.
TTGTTAAACATTTACCAGCATACCCCTGCTCTAGGGTCAGTATCTCTGAGCTTGCTCTCTGATAAACGGCTAACAGTCTTTCATCATATTCAGACACTATCTCAGCTGGGTGGTCCAATGCTCTTTTCAGTTAGAGTGTTACAGTGCCCTTTGGGGCTGCAGTATTACTGTGTTCTTTAAGTTGGGGCAATGAAAGCTCCAGACTTGGCCTAGGGTTGGCCAAAGTCTCTCCTCTTCAATTCCCTCAGAGCCTCAGCTCTGAGGTTTGTCACCTTCACACAGGAGGAAGTTCTAGCCTCTCCTACTTGCTGGTCTTTCCTGGTTCAAATCAAGAAGAGAGAACATGGTGTAGCTGGACTGGGATTCAGGAAAACCTAGGTCCAAAGTCAACCTCTGATACTGACTCTGGGCAATTCACTTAACCTTTCTCAGCCTCAGTTTCTCCCTCTATAAAATGGAGAGTTGGACCAGATGACCTCTCAGGTCCTTCCACTTCAAAGTCTAGGATATTACCCTCCATCAGAAAAGGTCTCTACCTTTGCTTATGGTCATCAATCCAGATCGAGCCAGTTACACTTCCCAGATACCTGTTGAGGTCTTTTGTAGATGGGAAGCTAGAGAGGTGTGAAAGAAGTCAGTGTGCCCTACACAAGCTTCTCACCCATTGAAAAGGCCTCTTCATATGTACATTTACATAAAATAACATGTTATTTTATATTTATTATATTATACATGCATTATCATTACCTATTTTAAAAATATTCAGTATTCTATTTTTCCCCAGTTACATGTAAAAACAATCTTTAACATTTGTTTTTACAGTTGTGAGTTCCAAATTCTCTCTCTCCCTCTCCCCCCACATTGAGAAGGCAAGCACATGTGTAATCATGTGAAACGTATTTCCACATTAGTCATGTTATCATGACCTATTAAAGCTTCAGAATATTTCTCCTTTATCTTTAAAGCCTGTTTTTTGTTGGGTTTTTTTTGCCTTTTCTGGCCTTCTCTTAGTCTCAACAGGACAGATTATTATATCTGTAAGTCCCTTTGCAAATTTTAAAGAAGCATATGTCAGTTTTAAAAATAATTATGATTTGGCTATCAGCTGGTCCAACCCTTTCCTTTTCCAGATGAGAAACTTAAGGCAGAGAGAAGTGACTTACTTTCAAGGTCACCAAGGTGATAGTTGGTATAGACAGGATTTAAACCCAGGTTTTTGGTCTCTAGATCTACAGCTGTCTCAGGATACCTTCCCTTCCTTTGTAGGTGCTCAGTTAACATCTGTTGGTTAATCATTGTGGCTGAACTTCCCCAGAACTTGGTAGGGGATGTATCTGTCAAGAAGATGTTGAAAAGAAATTCTTCCACTAAAGAAATCAGAAAAATACATAGGAAAAATACAGCAAATATAGCAAAAAGAAGTTTATTATTACATACAAGGGATACACATTGCATGGGCCTGGCCTTGAACTCTGGCCCTGCTTAACCTTTTAAAAACAAATTTTGGTGACAAGAGATGTCAATTCTGATAGGTTAAAAGTAGAAAAGAGAATGGGCTACTATTATATTAACGTTGAGTTTCCATCCAGCTAGGTTACTGATTTCTGAGGGAGGTAAGCCGAATGTGTTTGTTACATAGTCTGGTACATAGGACAGCTCCTCTACATTTCCTCCTGCCATTCCTTGTTATTTATATCTCTAAAGCGAATGGAAATCAGGGATACACTCAGATTTCTGTGGTGATTTTGGATACATTCTTCATTAGAAGTGACAGAAAATTGTTAATATAATTGATAACATGACAGAAAATTAATACCAAATGTAATGTTACTTGCCATTCCCTTAATGATCCCAGTAATGTCAGAATTTCAATGTCTTTACATTCCCACTCTCCATTAGGTTAATATAAATCACACCCTAAGTGGTCCCCCTAAACCCTGCCCACCCTCACCCCTGGCCCAAAGATTTTACCAGCTTCTAATGTCCTTGCCCCCTTCCTTTGGGATTTGGCATGAAGGGCAAAACAGCAAGAATAAAGTGGTTTTCCTTGCCTGGATTGCTAAGGGCCACTGGGGTCTCATGACCTCATATGGTCTCCTCCCCCATCCCTCCTAAAAGTATAAAAAACCTTTTCATGGGTCTCCAGGTTGGGAAATTCACTGTGCTCTGCACCCATGGGTGGCAGGTTTGCTACCCTGTTATCTCAATGAAGGACTTTTTATTCCTCAGCTCATGACTTTGCTTTATTTCAGGACTTAATAGAGGTAATTTCCTGAGCTCCTAGGACAGGGAAGTTCTGGACCCACCTAGGGAGAGCCAAGTGTTAAATTTTCAGTGTGTGTATTTATACCTAGGGAATTGGCAAACTAAAAACCGGGACTTGATTTATTGCTTTGTCACATGTTGATTTAGAAAACCACAAATGAATATTATCTATGTTATATTGAATTTAAAAAGATTTGTAAAACATTTACATTTTGTTAAACAATTACATTTTAATCTGGTTTGTGCTGGGAGTTTTGCTACTGGCCAGTGAGTTTAACACCTCTGGTTAAGAAAGTGATAGAGAAATATGTTAATGCAGATTAAACTTAAAAGTATGGAGTGAGTACAGTTCCCCCCGCCCCCCCCCCCCCAGATCTGATTGTTAAATATCTATCAGCATACCCCTGTTCTAGGGTCTACCTGTCTTCTGTGGGGTGTGACGTAGCCCCACCGGCATGCTTGGGTGAACCCCAGCACCTAAATTGGACTTACTATTCCCCTTTCTGTCTCAATATATGTACCCAGATCTTTGACGATCTTGCAGGGCAGCTAGATGGTTTGGTGGATACAGCGCCAGGCTTGGAGTCAGGAAGACTCATCTTCAAGACTTCAAATTGAGCCTCAAACACTTACTAGTTGTGTGGCTGTGGGCAGGTCATTTCACCCTATTTGCCTCAATTTCTCATCTGTAAAATGGGGATAATAACATCTCCTATAGAGTCAGGCAACTTGCATTTATCCAGAGTCTACTATGTGCAGCTATTTAGACAGCTGGATGGCTCAGTGGATAGAGTGCTGTGATGACAAGCAAAGCAGGATCTTTTGCTGTTTTTGTTTTAGTATTATCGAGTGCCTCTGATTGAATCTTGCCTTCATCAGTCAAGAGTCTTTACTAGGAGTAAAATACAGAAACAAGAGTTTCTTTTACTAGAAACAGTGTTTATATTTGTATTGGTAATTATTTTAAGGTGATTAAAGATCTTCCTCACCCATTAATGGGCGTGCCCATTAAAGGGAATTTGACTAGAGGAGATTTGTAAGAAGGCTTACACCTTTCCTTAAGTTTCTAATGAGTGAATGATATATGTGCTTGATTAAAGTGATTGTTGACCCTTCAAAAGTTGCCTTTCTTTTTAGAAAAGCAGACCAAAGAACCTGTGATAGCAGGCCCCCCTGTGTATGTCAGGGTGATTACTGATACAAATGCGAGCCTGGAGTCAGGAAGAGTCATCTTCCCGAGTTGACCCTGGGCAAGTCACTTTAGCCTGTTTGCCTCACTTTCCCCATCTGAAAAATGAGCTGGAGAAGGAAATGGCAAACCACTCCAGTATCTCTACCAAGAAAATCCCAAATGGGGTCATGGAGAGTTGGACATGACTGAAACAACCCAACAACAAATCCTGCTCACCCTAGCTACTTACATTAGACATTATTGACTATTTTCCTCTTCTCTTTCCTTTTTGAGTTTTTATGACACTTTGGACAGGAAGGCAAATGCTTACGATTATGTAATGTTGTGCAACAGTGGGATATTTTTTAAATTAAATTTTTAAATTTTCAACATTCACTTTTATAAAATTTTGAGTTCTAAATTTCCCCCTCTCCCCAAGACAGGATGCAATCTGATATAGGTTATACATATACAATCATATTAAACATATTTTCACTTAGTCATATTGTAGAAGAAGAATCAGAATAAAAGGGAAAAACCATGAGAAAGAAAAAAAAGAAAATAGTATGCTTCGATCTGTATTTAGACTCTATAACTCTTTCTCTGAATATGGACAGCATTTTCCATCATGAGTCTTTTGGAATTGCCTTAGATCATTGCATTGCTGAGAAGAGCTAAGTCTGTCAAAATTGGTCATCACACAATGTTGCTGTATGTATAGTGGGACATTTAAAGACTAAGAGAGAGCTTCCATTCCCTGGATTAATGAGGCAGGAAGGAGCCTCAGGGTTGGGCTTGCCTTACTGGGGAAAATGTCACCTGGGAGGTAACTTCCACTTGGTTTATTGGGAACATGCCAGAAAGGATGGAGAGTGAAGTTGAAGGTGGTCCCTCAACTTAGTTGATGGGGGGAGCCCTCTGGGAACAAAACACTGATTGACAAGTTTTCCTGCCAATGGAATTTGTCCATTCTCTGCTGTCTCATGTGAGCCCACTTAGTGACTGGCCAGAATGTGAATGATTCCAAAAGGGGTAGGAATGGGGGGTGGTACCTGCCATGTGGTGAGGGGATTGTGGTGAGCCTGGAATTCTACACGCTTCTTCAGCCTTTAAGTCCTAGAATGCTTCAGGTGAGACCCCCTCCACGAAGATGCTCGGTGGGCACATCTGAAGAAACACCAGTTGCAGTGACATGGGCAGGGGGATTAGGACTTTGGATTTAACTAGGAGAGGAGAGATTTGATTTATTACCATTTATTACTGTAATCTATAAATATATAATTATTACTATTAATTATTACTACTCTGTTACTATAATTACTACTAAATATTACCAATATATAATTATTACTATAATCCATAAATATATATAAACAAATCTATAAATTATAGATTTATTACCATTTATATTGTTTTAGAAGTTGTTCGAGGCCGTAATTAAACAATTATAATTATGGAAACAGAAATGACTGGGGAGTCCAAATCCAACTCTGTTAATTCCATTTTTTGCCTCAGTAGATATTCAGCTAGGTCCTGATTAATTCTAACAATGGAGGCTGCACGGTTGCACGATTTGAATCCACATTGCCTATTTTATTGGTACTGGAACTAATGACCACATTAACATCCATATAACTTCAAACAGAGCAAGTTTGAATATATATTACTTCTCAGGATTCACTATTCACTCTAATCTATACAGCACTAAGCTGTATGTTTAATCTACATGTGAATATAATGAGTCCTTTTAGGCAGCACAGAGTGGGAAAGGAGATCCAACTTAGTGAGAATGAGAGTCAAGTGAATCATAAATTACAAATTATTATGATGAGGTTTTATACTGTATGCTCTAGAATAGATGATACTGAATTCAAGTTTTGGCATTGAAAGGTGGCGCTGGGAACCAAGGAACCCAGGCAAGCCCTACTTAAGGTTGGGGTCTAGTGAGAGAGAGGGGGTATCTGGAGTCCACCTGGCAGCTTCATCAGATATGGCGCCTGAGTAGTCACCTAGAGTCCCATCTCCCGGCACTCTTAATAAATGAAGCACATCCTACCTCTGTCCAAGTGAAGTACAGTAACTGTCTGTCAGAGAAGAAAACATGTAGAAAAGGACCGAAGACTTCATTATAGTTCTCACAGATTCCTAGCTACGATGACTCCAAGATAGTCAGTTTGGTTTGTTTTTCAGTCATGTCGGACTTTTTTGACTTCAGTTGGGGTTCTCTTGGCAAAGATACAGGAGAGGTTTGCCTTTTCCTTCTCTAGCTCATTTCACAGATGAGGAAACTGAGGCAAACAGGGTTAAGTGACTTGTCCAGGGTCACACAGCTAGGAAGTGTCTGAGACCAGATTTGAATTCATGATGAGTCTTCCTGACCCCAGATCTGGTATTCTACCTAGCTGCCCTGAGCACAGTTAGGACCGAAGAAAGATAATTTTGGGGAGAGCAGTTTCAGTTTAGTGATGAGGTCGGAAACCAGACGACAAAGGACTTGGTGAGAAGAGAGAAAGTAGCGATTACCTCTTATCTACTTGCTTGCTTTGCTCTTTGGTCTTCTATTTAATGAGATCATTATTTGTAAAGTGCTTAGCGCAATGACTGGAACATAGTAGGTGCTTAATAAATACTTGCTCACAGAGGTTGGAACATAGTAGGTGCTTAATAAATACTTGCTCCCTTCTCCTTCCCTTCCCTACTATTTCTGCCTCACCTGTTGCCTCTCCAGCTAGATTCAGTAGGTTCCCTGTCCTTGGAAACTTGAGTTTGTGAATGTGATCCATCCCAGGGACCCTTCCTGGGAAGTGTCTGCACCTCTCTTCTGCTCTGTGACAGGCTGGCTGCAACAGGAGCAGGAGCAGGGGAGGTTTAGTGGGGAGAATGGAGGAAGGAAGGGAGGGTGGGACAATGGAGAGCCAAATTGGATTGCACTCTGCCAAGTGGTTTGCAAGTGAGTCACGCTCTGGGCTTTAGTTCCTCCCCCTGGCCAGATTACTCAAAGAAGAGGTAGGAACTATCTGCAAGCCTAGACCAGCTTCTCTGAGATAGGAAGGGAAGAGGCAGTGAAAGTCCCTGTGCCAGTTTGGGACAACTGGAAGTGGATCCAGAATATTAGGAGAGAGGAAGACAAGGTAAGGTCTACCTCACCTAAATTCCTTCAAGTAATCAAAGCTGGGATGGGGGCAAGGGGCAGAGAGTATATTCTGGGTCCATCTGTTGGAGAGCATGCTAGTGGGAGAGCCATGGATTGTCCTTTAGGTCTAGGAGAGGCTGAGAGCTAAGACAGAAATGGACTCTGTCCTTCAGAAGTACAGTGCTGATGGGATTGGTCAGTGGCTCTGGCATAGGATGGGTCTGATGATATGTACTGATAGCCTCGAGGACTGTATTGCTAAGCACACAAAATACCTGAGGCTGGGAGTCTCTAGCCAGCTAGGAAGTGACTGCACCTTAGGAAGGTAACCAGAGCCTTTAAACACACCCAGCCACCAGCCTGCCCAGACACGGCACCAAACAGCTCCCCTCAGTCTCTAGCACCAAAGATGCTAACAATGGGATTGCCTGCCTTCTCAATAAGTGGGGGAGGGGTAGGAGGGTGCGAGAGAAAGAATTTAAAATTTTTAAAAATGAATGTTAAAATTTTTTTTACATGCAATTGGGAAATATTTAATGAAATAAATAAAAATATGTATTTAAAAAAATAATGTCCAAAATACTAAAGGTCAGAATAAGCAGAGGCTGGTAACAAAAGCTAAGGAAAATAAAATTAGCTCTAATGGGGGAAAATGGGAGAGGATCTTTGCTTGGGGTAGATGGGATGAGGGTAACAGACAATTAAGAGAGGGAATAGTTGCTCAAATTTTAATTTGCTTCTGTTTTCTCTGCCAACGAGAATAAGCTTTGTACTGAAAACGAAGAAACAAAAACAGCTAATGATCCCAAATAAGTCAAGAGATAGTAGGAAAACACCTAGCTATGCTTGGTGAATTCAAGTCATCTGGCCCAGATGAACTACATTCTAGGATATTAAAATAATTGACAAATGGTTGACAAATGACAAATATCATCACTGATATTTGGAAGATCCTAGAAACAGGAAAAAATAGTGTAAGACTGGAGAAGGGCAAGTGTTGTCCCAGTTTTCAAAAAAAAAAAAAAGGGTGGGGGAAGTGCCGACAAACACTAGGCCAATGAGCTTGACTGATTTCTGGGGAACAGTCTCCATTGGGGTGACACATTTGTAATCTCCACTGCTATTGAGACTGAGGCTGGTGGATTGCTTAAGCGCTGGAGTTCTGAGCTTTAGCATCCTCACTAAGTTCTGCAACAAGATGTTGAGCTCCTGGAAAAGGGAAGGAAGGAAGGGCTGCCTAAGGATGGGCAAACCAGCCCAAGTCAGAAATCAAACAGTCAAGACTCCTTTGCAGAGCCATAGTAGGATCATTACGGTGAATGATTGCTGCCCTTCCATCCTGGGCAAGATAAGGAGACCAGATCTCAAAAAAAGATTTCTAGGACCAATAATTAAAGAGATATTTTGTGAACATCCAGAACAGATGATACCAAATTAATCTCCTTTCTTAATTTTTCTCCCTTTCCTTCCTTCCTTCCTTCTTGTAGTAATGAGGAGTAGTAAAGGACATTTCACACATATACAAACTGGGAATTGTTCCAAAATGGAACGGAATACTTCTAGAGTGGAATGACTCCCCAAGCTCTCATGCTCAATTTATTTTCCTTCCAAAAATAGATACCACATAGAAAAGCCTGGTGTTCTGGACTGTGCTAAAATATCTCCAGCCAAGTTTGGGGGCTAATGTAGGCGGTGCTTACTGTGGAGAGATTTCAAACAGAAGTACCACACACTTGACCAAAATGAAAAGACTGGGTTTTTTGTTGTGTCCTCCCTGAGTTGTTCAAGTGTGATAGAGAAAGAATCACAGCCTGACCTGAGCTGCCCTGGAGAAAAAGTCTAGTTATAAATGATATATGAAAATGTTGTCAGTGTACAGCCTGCTCTGAACCACAACCTCAAAGCTTTTTTTCCTAAGTATCCACGTAAGCCTGTGTGGGATGGCTCAGGTCCCTACATAAATCAATTACTCAGAGGCCTCTCAAAGTGATGACAGAAAAGTGATTTATTCGATTCTTGAGAAGCGGGGCTAACCTGTAGGAGTAGGAAAGACAAAGACAAAGAAAGGGGCAGTGATTTATATAGACCCTAATGCAAGTCCCTCTTCCCCCCACTGACCATTATCCTCATTAGCTGAGAATATGATCTTACGTTCTAGACACGAAATCTAACCAATCCCTTTTGAAATGAAGACATTGAGGAATTATGTAAGTTTTGTCCAATCATTGAGACCCTAATACACTACACAGTTTTATATCCTTATATGGAACTATTCTATTCTAAAAATATTGTAACCTTGAGCCTCTAGGCCTTACCTCACCCCTGGGAGAAGAATTACAATCTGAGAAGTCTTCACTAAACCTATCCCACTCAAGCCCAAATACAAGCACAAATTCTATGAAATACGTAAAGGTCTACAGGTCATAGCATTGCATGGATCTCTCTGTTAACCATGTAAAATTGATCGCTTATTTGGTTTTTACCATCATTTTTCAAGTTCCAAAAGAGAAACCACAGACAACTACAATGGTCTGGTATTCAAACTGTTAATGCAAAACCTACCTACACATATTCTGTTCTGTGTGTTCCAATGTTTTCCTTGTCTTTTAAATATTATTTTACTATTTTAAAACAATACACTGAGTTCAGGTTAAAAACCAGTCACCAAAATGCTTGTCAACACTGATCTCACAAGCCAGAAGGAGTAGCATTTGTCTCTACTGCTACAAGTTAATCCCCAGCATTGCAGGCGTCAATGTGCTTAAAATCCCTCCCCAGCTCTAAACATCAAATTGATTTTTTTCAATATAAAAGTTGAGTAATATTGCATAGGAGTGCCAGAAACTGCCCATTGGAAACAGAAACTATTTACATTAAGTAAGAATCCTGTTTTCAGGCCTGTATTTTCCATATTTACAGCATGGTGTAATACATAACATGACAAAGGGGAAGGAAAAAACAGCTTCTGGCACTCAATACCACAAAGTAGCTCAGTTTGCCACAGGAGAGTAAAGCAAAGGGTGAAAAGTAGGAAATAAGAGAGACGAGGAACTATTGTTGCTTCATTTCTGGTTTTGGAGCTGATTGGACAACTAGTCCAGTCTTCACCCCTACTAGAGGCACGGGTGGCTTGGATGGAAAGAATGCAGTCCAAGTCTATCTGTGATTTCAACTGCATTCATGGCTTTGGGAAGATCCTGTTTGTTAGCAAATACAAATAAGACGGGCATCTCTGAGCTCATCCTCTGCCAACGTTCTCGGACTCCATCCATTCATTCTTGGTCATTACTGTCGATTACAGTAAATGTGTGTTCTGGAAGTAATGGTGCCAGAGGGGTCTGATCTTGTTCTGGCTACCTACCTCCCACACTGTGAAATTAATGTTTTTGTATTCTACAGTTTCTGCGTTGAAATCTATAGTGGGAATGAAATAGTTACTATTTCACCCAGCTTCAGTGTGTACAAAGTTGTTTTTCCTGCAGCGTCCAGACCAACCATTAGAATTCGTATTTTATTTATTTATTTTTTTTGCCAAAGAGCCCCTTGAAGAGATTAGCAAATATATTCCCTGTGTTCCAAGTGGGATGTGTTGAACATTGGGAAAAGAAACCTTTCAAAAAGCAGTTGCAAATATAAGATCCTTTTCCCTCAGTGTTTCTTCCTCAGCTTGGGGATCCTCTTTCTTCATTTTTCTCTCTCAAACAAATAGATATTGATGACTGATTTCATGCCTTTTTCACTCCTCTCCTTCTCTGGGCCCTCCAGCATCCTTCCACCTTATGCCCACACTCACAGGCTGCTCACCCATCCTTTCCACCTTTCTTATGCGCAGGCTTGTGTAGCTCTCTCTTCTTCTCCCTGCCTTGCCTATGTCAGACGGCTTCCCCGGCACAAACTGGACTAGACTCAAAGCTTTTGAAAAAGTGTCTTATGCTATTGTTGTGGAGAAGATGGAGAGGCAGAGATTAGAAGGATTCAGATGACAGTCCTCATGAAAGGTTCCATAGCAGTAGGCAGATCATAATGGGACCATCACCTCCCTATTCCTGGAAGCTTTGTTGTCATTAATACTTTTCAGTTGTGCCCGACTCTCCATGACTGCATTTGGGTTTTCTTGGCAAACATGCTGGAATGGTTTGTCATTTCTTTCTCCAGTTCATTTTACAGATGAGGAAACTGGGGCAAGCAGGGTAAAATGACATGCCCATGGTCATACAGCTAGTAAGTATATGGAACTGAATTTGAACTCAGGAAGATGAATCTTCCTGACTCTCAACCCAGAGTTCTATCCATTGCACCACCTAGCTGCCCCTTTCCTGGAAACTATGCCTCTCTTGATGAAGTCTGAGGCTGTGTTAGCTCTTCTGGCTTTTCCCAAAATTCTCTATTATGTAGGAGGACTCTGGTGGAGTCTCCCTGAGGTCTGTGCTTGGCCCTGGGCTGTTGAGCATTTTCATCAATGACCCAGATGAAGGCCTAGAAACATACTCAACAAATACGTAGGTGACCCAAAGATGGTTGGAACCCTTGATGACAGTGTCAGGCTCCACAAGGATCTCAATAGACTAGAACACTGGGCTGAATCCGATAAGAATAAATATAAAGTCTCATGGTTGGGTATAAAAAGTGAATCTGCCAAGTACAAAAATAAGGCAGCCTTGTTTAGATGGCAACTTGGCTGAAGATCTTGGGATTTTCATGAACTGCGAGCTGAAATGAGTCAGGAATATGATTCAGCAGTGAAAAAAAATCTTACGATCTTGGACTGCATTGAGAAAGGCGTTGATTCCAGAAGTGGGGAGGGGAATCACCTCACTGTACTCTGCGCTCATCAGATCTTATCTGGTCTTGAATACCATCTAGCGATTTTGTTTATTATTGTCTATTATTACTATTGTTGATTATTGACAATACTAGCAATTTCAGTTTTTCAAACCTGAAATCTAAACTCAGAGCAAAGTCAAACTACCGTCCAACAAGTTTCTACCTCAAATAACAAAGTCTCAGAGTGAGTCCCATGATGGCTGACTTCAATACATTAAGAGATCTAATTTTATAAGGGGGCATGTGGTGGTCCAAGAAAATAAATACTCTCTGTTTCCTCACCCAGCATGGCAAGGGTCTAGTTCAGCAGTTTCCCAGTTTACAATTGGTAAGGCTGCGGTAAGCAGAGTTGACCATCTCTGCAGACAAGGATAACCTAAAGAGATGCAGGTAACACAATTTTAACAAGGTATTATTTCTGTTCAAGTATCAGACACCTCAAAGACCCAGTAGGAATGCAATAATGATAAGAACAAAACACAAATCCTATAACAAGTTTAGATGAAAGAATGCAGATAAATGTCTTTCCAAACTATCCTTATAGAAAACCATTCATTCTATCACAAGTGACTTTTAAGCTCATGATCCTTATGATCTGGGAAAGCATGTGCAAAACGCATTTGTTTCTCATTCTACTATTCTAGGTGGAGGGCTGGTAGAGTAAGATGATCTACTTACTAGCTGCGTGACCCTGGGAAAGTCACTTCACCCTGTTTGCCTCAGTTTCCTCATCTGGAAAATGAGCTGGAGAAGGGAAAATTACTCCAGTATCTTCGCCAAAAAAAAAGAATCCCAAATGGGGTTGCAAAGAGTCTGACATGACTGGACAACAACAAATAAAATTATCTAAAAGGGAGGAATGAAAATGAAGTAATCACAATAGCCGCCATTTATATAGTGCCTGATAACACAGTATGGGTCACGTGCCAAGAACTTCACAATCATTATACAGTTTGGTCCTCCCTGCTACTTTACAGATGCATAAACTAAGATGAGAAGAGTCAAAATCAGGTGCTGAAGGTCAAGTAATCAATACATTTCTTGAAGCCAAATAGCAATTGCAGTTTGTATTAAGTTATAATCTATTGCAATTGCCCTAAAAAGGGAACAGGTCTCACTCTAAAATTAGTTTTAAGAAAAATCTTAACCCATACCTGACACCGTACACAAGAATAAAGTCCAAATGGGTACATGATTTAGGTATAAAGATTGATACCATGAATAAACTGGAGAAGCAAGGAATAGTGTATTTATCAGATCTATGGAGAAGGGAAGAATTCTTTACTAAAGGAGAGATAGAATGCATTATGAAATGCAAAATGGATAACTTTGAGTACATTAAACTGAGAAGTTTTTGCACAACCAAACCCAATGCAACCAAAATCCGGAGGGATGTAGTAAATTGGGAAAGAATTTTTACAGCTAAGCTCGGGGATAAAGGCCTCATTTCTAGAATATATAGAGAACTGATCCAAATGTATAATCATACAAGTCATTCCCCAATTGATAAATGGTCAAAGGATATGAACAGGCAATTTTCAGAGGAAGAAATTAAAGCTATCTATAATCATATGAAAAAATGCTCTAAATCACTATTGGTTAGAGAGATGCAAATCAAAACAACTCTGAGGTACCACATCACACCTATAAGATTGGCAAACATGACAGAACAAGAAAATGATAAATGCTGGAGAGGATGTGGGAAAGTTGGAACACTAATTCATTGTTGGTGGAGCTGCGAGCGCATCCAACCATTCTGGAGAGCAATTTGGAACTATGCCCAAAGGGCTACAAAAATGTGCATACCCTTTGACCCAGCAATATCGCTACTAGGACTATATCCCCAAGAGATCATAAAAATGGGAAAGGGTCCCACATGTACAAAAATATTTATAGCAGCACTCTATGTAGTTGCCAAAAACTGGAAGTCAAGGGGATGTCCATCAATTGGGGAATGGCTGAATAAATTATGGTATATGAATGTAATGGAGTACTATTGTGCCATAAGAAATGATGAACAAGAAGACTTCAGAGAGGCCTGGAAGGACTTATATGACCTGATGCTGAGTGAAAGGAGCAGAACCAGGAGAACTTTATGCACAGCAACAACCACAGTGTGTGAGAGTTTTTTCTGGTAGACTTAGATTTTTGTAATAACACAAGAACTTCTTACCAAAAAAAAAAAAAAATCCCAATGGAGGATCTCAAGGCAAAATGCCTGCCACACTCAGAGAGAGAAATATGGAAGTCACTCACATATTGTAGCAGATCATGTTTGTGTATGTGTATCTGTTTGTGTATCATGTTCTGATTTGTTATACGATTTCTTTCATTTATCTTAGTCTGACTACATAGCATGACTATAGTGAAAATATACTCAATAGGAAAGTATATGTAGAATCTATACAGAATTGTATGCAGTCGTGGGGAGGGAGGGGGGGAGTGGGGGGTAGGTGGGGGGGATAAAATCACAATTGTATGGCAGTGATTGTTAAACATTACAAAATAAAAAAAAAAAAGAAAGATGAAAAAAAAAAAAAGAAAAATCTTAATCAAGGTCCACCTCTAGTTTCACAATCACAAATGGTGCCATTTAAAACTTCAGAGTCATTAGATACCAGCATTTTTAAACCTAAAGCTTATTGTTGTCCATTTAACTTACTTTCAAAGATTGTTGGTGGCATTTTTCATATTCCTATAAACCTTTTCTTCATTCTCACTTAAATCACTCAAAGAGCTGAAGCTGTTCCTTTGTGTTCTTAATGTAGCCTTACTGTATTCTTTAAGAGGGCTGCCTCACATCACCCAGAGGTCATCTGTCATTTTCTGCAACATTAACCCTAGGAAGGGGATTTTTAAGGACAAAGCCCTGTCCGTCCAAAACTGCTAACAAGAATAGTTCTCAATTCTCTTCTAATTCCCCAATCATACCCTGGATTATCAATAGAACAATTTTACTGAAATTTTCCTTCACATCTGCAGAATTTCTCAAGTAATTATTTTTTACAATTAATCTCTTGATCAATAACATCCCGTGTCAACAGGCTCATATAGTTTAGAAAACAATATTATGCTTCACATCTGAATGATACAATTTTGTCCTAGTTAAATCAGTTGACTGATAAAATTCTTACGTAAGATGGTATACTGACCTTCATGGGATGAAGGAAAATCAAATCAACAGTGCAAATACTATTACAAGCAACAGTGCCGAAAAGGCTAATACTGAAAACTAGCTCTTAAAACAGACTAACCCCTTTTGGATCTGACATGTTCAGTACCTTCCAAATTTAAGTAAAGTATTCTATTCAAATAAACTCTAAAAATATTCATTTTGGCTTCAACAATATGTTAAGTGGCCAGTTTATTGATGACCAGAGAACATATTATTTGCTGTAGTAAAGCATGTGATGTAACTTCTATTTAATAAAAGTTATTCCCCTTGGTTGTCATTACATTTAAAAAGACAGGGAGCATTCTGATTACCCGTTTCCCCAGTCTGCCCTCCCTTCTATCCCCCACCCCCCATGTCTTTTCTCTTATCCCCTTCAGTTCTATTTTCCTATAGGGCAAGATAGATTTCTATACCCCATTGCCTGTATATCTTATTTCCCAGTTGCATGCAAAATCAGTTTTTAACATTCATTTTTAAAACTTTGAGTTCCACATTCTCTCCTTTCCTCTCTCCTTACCTACCCTCATTGAGAAGGGAAGCAATTTGATATAGGTTATACAAAAAAAAATATGATTTTAAAATACTTTGCTTTCATATATATTTTTAAAAACCGTCTATTTTAAATGTCAACATCTTTAGCTATTTGTCTCTGGTTTACTTCAACAAGTTCAGAAAACATTCCTGCATGACTTTTAAATGGGTTCCAAATCTTTGAAGTTCTTAAGAGCCAGATAAATTTTTGTTCCTGAAAAATTTGTTCTTTGCAGTTTCAATCCCTGATGCTTACAAACAGCTTCTTCCCTCTTTAAAACAATAAGCTTGTCACTCTCTGGGGAAAGAGTGATTAAAAGCTGAGCCACTTTTCACTTTTTAGAATCTAGAGTTTACTCTGTAGATTCAGTATTCCCTTCCTTTCTTTAAAATACCTAGATAATATCCTGTAATTTCTAAATCAAAGAGTTGTATTTTTCAGTTCTTAGCATTTTTTATACTATGGATTTACAATAGTAGCATTGGAATTAGCTGCTGGGGCAGCTAGGTGGTGCAGTGGATAGAGCACCAATGCAGGAGTCAGGAGGACCTGAGTTCAAATCTCATCTCAGACACTTGACATTCACTAGCTGCGTGACCTTGGGCAAGTCACTTAACCCCAATTGCCTCATCCTGGGTCATCTGCAGTCATCCTGATGAATATCTGGTCACTGGATTCAGATGGTTCTGGAGGAGAAGTGAGGCTGGTGACCTGCACAGCCCTCCCTCACTCAAAAACAAAGTCAAGTGCAAGTCATGTCATCATTTCTCTGATGGCATGGTCTTTTCGGCAACAAAGGACAAAACACGAACACACATAGTAGCATACATTTTTAAATACTAATTATTGACACTCTAAATTTTATTTTATTCAAAGCCAATATAGAGAAATCCTGATCAAAGGATATTTATTGCCCTGATGTAAAATATTGGGTGGCAACAAGAAAATTAAATTCAACAGCAATAATCTATAATATTCCCCAGGTCTAGTTTTATCTTAAAAGCTGTCTTTATTCCTCAAATTCTTTTTTGTGCAATACGTATTCCACAAACATACCCACCTCTTCTTTTTACAATTCTTAACAACATGACCTTCTGTCAGATTATAGAAACATCCAGTCTGAGCCCTGGGCTTTTACCTTTTCCCTCATAGACAGTCTGGGCTGTATCTTTTAACTCAATTCCTTTCCCATGCCACCCTGGGCAACTCTTTTTTAAACAATGCTTCCTAATTTCTGGTTGAGGCGTTGAAAAAGCGAAGTAAATAATTTAATTCAAATAATTCATTTGAGAAGATGGCAGAGTAGAAAGGCACACATATGGAGGCTCTCCCCACACAGCCCATAAAATACCTGTAGAGAGGGACTCTCAACAAATTTTGGAGCAGTAGAAGTGGAGAACAACAGAGTGGAGGAGATTTCCAGCCTAGGGTAACCTGAAAGGCCCATGGGAAATGTCTGTTGCACCACACGTGGAGCGGAACCCAGCCCAGCCTTGGCCACACAGCCCGGCTTACCAACAGCCCCAGGGGCGAAATCTCTAGTCACAGAATCCCCAGTCCCAGTAAAAGCGGGTTTGCAGATCCCTCAACCCACAGGTGCCAAAGGTCGGTGACAGGGTTTTTTCAGCTGGCCCAGAATGGAGAAGAGCCTTCCCGTAGCTCCAGCAGCAGGCAGCGGCCAGCTGCAGAGGCCACATCGTGTGGGTGGCAGCAGTTCTCACGGCAGCCCCCACAGCAGCCTGCATCCATTGTTGGATCATAAAAACCCCTGGGGGCACTGAGGAGCTGAATATTATCTCAGCCCTGTGTAGAGGCCCTGAGGGAGCTGGCGGAACTAGAGGCCAGATGGCTGTGGAGAGGAGACTCTGTTAAGATTCTGGGCACAAAAATCTCTCTCTGCTCCCAGACCAGTGGACACACTTGATTGTGCCACTTTGGAGGAACTGAGATCTTACAGATTCCCAGAGAACACCCTACTCTTGACAAAGGACCCAAAAGTCAAGTAACTGGCTGGGAAAATGCCCAAAAAAGGGAAAAAAAATAAGACTATAGAAGGTTACTTTCGTGGTGAACAGATATCTTTTCCCATCCTTTTGGATGAGGAAGAAAAATGAACAATGTCTTTTTCCATCAGGAAAAGACATAAAAGTCAAGGCTTCTGTATCTCAAACATCCAAAATAAATATTAAATGATCTCAGGCCATGGAAGAGCTCAAAAAGGATTTTGAAAATCAAGTTAGAGAGGTGGAGGGAAAATTGGGAAGAGAAATGAGAGAGATGCAAGAAAAACATGAAAAGTGGGTCAACACCTTGCTAAAGGACTCAAAAAATGCTGAAGAAAATAACACCTTGAAAAATAGGCTAACTCAATTGGCAAAAGAGGTTCAAAAAGCCAATGAGGAGAAGAATGCTTTCAAAAGCAGAATTAGCCAAATGGAAAAGGAGGTTCAAAAGCTCACTGATTAAAATAGTTCTTTCAAAATTAGAATGGAACAGATGGAGGCTAATGACTTTATGAGAAAGCAAGAAATCACAAAACAAAACCAAAAGAATGAAAAAATGGAAGATAATGTGAAATATCTCACTGGAAAAACAACTGACCTGGAAAATAGATCCAGGAGAGACAATTTAAAAATTATGGGACTACCTGAAAGCCATGATCAAAAAAAGCCTAGACATCATCTTTCATGAAATTATCAAGGAAAACTGCCCTGAGATTCTAGAACCAGAGGGCAAAATAAATATTGAAGGAATCCACCAATCACCTCCTGAAAGAGATCCAAAAAAAGAAACTCCTAGGAACACTGTGGCCAAATTCCAGAGTTCCCAGGTCAAGGAGAAAATATTGCAAGCAGCTAGAAAGAAACAATTCAAGTATTGTGGAAATACAATCAGGATAACACAAGATCTAGCAGCTTCTACATTAAGGGACTGAAGGGCATGGAATATGATATTCCAGAAGTCAAAGGAACTAGGACTAAAACCAAGAATCACCTACCCAGCAAAACTGAGTATAATACTTCAGGAGGAAAAAATGGTCTTTCAATGAAATAGAGGATTTTCAAGCATTCTTGATGAAAAGACCAGAGCTGGAAAGAAAATTTGACTTTCAAACACAAGAATCAAGAGAAGTATGAAAAGGTAAACAGCAAAGAGAAACCATAAGGGACTTACTAAAGTTGAACTGTTTACATTCCTACATGGAAAGACAAACTTTTTTCAGTATCTGGGTAGTTGGTGGGATTACACACACAAATAATTCACTCAAATTGAGACCTGCTTATGTCTTAAGCATCTTGCACAAGCTTAAAAAAAAGCAGGAGGTTCTGGAAATTGAAAAATACTCCAATTCTGGGATGACTACACAACTTTTCTGTATGTAACAGAGTCTGTATGTAATATGGTCTGTATGTAAGTTTTTTTGTATCTAACAGTCTGTATGTAAGCTTTTCTGTATATCAGCTTTTTCACATGTAATATAGTCTATATATAAGCTTTTCTGTATGTAACGTAGTCTGTAAGTTTTTCTGCATGTAATACAGTCTTCATGGAAGCTTTGCTGTATGTTATACAGTCTATATACAAGTTTTTCTGTATATAAGAGTCTGTAAGCTTTTCTGTATGTAATACAGTCTGTAAGCTTTTCTTTTTATAATAAAATCTTCATGTAAGCTTTTCTGTATGTAACATTGTATGTAATATGGTCTGTATGTAAGCTTTTCTGTATGTGACATAGTCTGTAAGCTTTTCTGTATGTAATACAGTCTTCATGTAAGCTTTTCTGTATGTAATACAATCTGTAAGCTTTTCTCTATATAATACAGTCTTCAAGTAAGCTTTTTTGTATGTCACAGTCCATATGTAAGCTTTTCTGTATGTCATAAAGTTTATATGTAAGCTTTTCTGTATGTCATACAGTCTATATGTAAGCTTTTCTATATGTAACATAGTCTGTAAGCTTTTCTGCATGTAATACAGGACATAATAACATCCATAATCAATTCATGGCCAATTCATGTATAAGGCTGATTATTTTCTATGCTTATGCCTATATTTACTTTTCACAGTTGCAGGAGAAGTCATTTTACTCAATCCCCACACAGAACCACCAAAAATACTGACAGAGAAACTGAAGCACCAATAATTAGGCACTAGACTCATGGACATTTGCAGGACATCCTCCATGAGTCCCTGCTAAAGCAATGACTGTGAGGATTCCTCAGTTTAATAGAAGTCTCTGCTTTCTCTTTTATGAATTTTACCTCATCTTGTCAGGTAGGGTACCTTTTCAGGTTGAAGAAGTTAAAAGAATCTTCTATTGGCCCAATTTCCAAATAAGATATTTGGGTGGCAAATAGAAATGAGGTCTCTGAGAAGACCCTTCTAACATTTTAATATTTTCTGGAATCCCTCCCCGAGGGGCCACATGATTCATCTGAATGTGAACCTGGTCCTCGGTTCATGAATCTAATAAAGGTGCACAAGTTCCTAACAGAAATCCCTCTGACAATTCACAGCATTCAAACTGGTAGCCGGTTTAAGCGCCAGAATGGATAGCTAGTTGATGGCTAAGGAAAAATTTGTGGGTTGCCTAGAGATTTTGGTACATTTGGTACAAGTGAATTCCTCCTAGGGGGATACAGGATTCCCTTCCTCACCCTTGCTTTCTACAACTGGGTTCACGGTACCATACTCCCCTATGGTGAATGTGACTCTAACGGAGGACAGTATTTAAGGCAAAACCTGGAGACCATCTCTTCTTTATCAGCAAATTAAATATAACAAAGTGACAATAAGAAAATATATACCCAGACATTAAACACTAGGGATGAAACAAGTTAGTATGCACACACATACACACGCACACACACACACTTTAGTTATCCCCTCTTTCTTACCCTTTTCTTAAAGGGGAAGTATCCATCCCTCCTGGCTTTAAAACTAAAACAGAGATTCCCCCTTGGAAAAGAAGAATTCTTCAAAGTTTTAAGAACCACTTCCTCCTTAGCTTGAGCCAGGGGTCCCCTAAGAAAAAAATTTTTTTAAGGTTTAAGACTTCCCTGAAAGGGTTATCCCTCTTGTCATAAGCTGAGAGCCCCCAGGGAAGGAGGAAAAGATTTCTCAAGGGTTTAAGCTTCGTAGGGGAATTTTCTAGACTTTTTATTACCAGTTATTGCCAATCAGTCACACTAAAACACAGGACATCAACACTGCCCCCCCCAAAAAAATCCAAAAACCAAAAACATAGCTACAGCTTCTCCAACAGCACAGAGAAGCTTCCCTTGGCTTGGAAGGGCTGGGACTGGGGGTTAGGGGCCATTTCTCCAGTGTAATCCTCTTCAGAGAAAGCCCCTAGGTGAAAATGTCACCTGAGTGCTCTGGGGAATACCCCTACCCCACCCCCAAGAGACTACTCTGGGGATCAGCCTACCACCCCCAGTCCCTTCATGGTTGCCAGTGGTAGAAATTAAAGTAAACTGAGACAAGCACGATCAATATATTAGTTAGGCTAATAGCTACCGAGAGAAATTGTCTTCTCTTCATGACCAAAAACCTATAACGGCTCGCAGGGTCTTTTATAACTATTAGCAAGATGACAAAACAAAATCTCTATCAATATAGGTGTGTCTTCTTCAGATTAGCTATTAATGACATAGCCAAAATTGAGATTACATCATTTGGACCCTCCCTTCTGAAACCCCTGTAAGCACAGCCAAGACATGTGATCCAAGGCACAAGACAAAGGTTCTCAGGCAATGGAAGTTGCTACAGTAGTTGAAATGGATACGATTTGTTGTTGTTCAGTCATATCCAACTCTTCATGACCCCATTTGGGGTTTTCTTGGTAAAGATACTGGAGTGGTTTGCCATTTTCTTCTCCAACTTATTTTACATATAAGGAAACTGAGGCAAACACGGTGAAGTGACTTGCCCATGGTCACACAGCTAGTAGATATGTAAGCACATATTTGAGCTCAGGTCTTTCTCCTATCCGTTGAACCATCTAGTTGCTGATGAGATTTTTTACCTTATAAGTTAATCAAGTTTCTGTGGAAAGTGGGTGATGAGTGGGGTTACAAAGATAGAGGTAGTTATAAGACAAAAGCTTGCCTTTTAGGCAAGTGTCTCTAGAATATGGGTGATGAGTAAAGTTTATAAGGGGAAAGGAATAATAAATCTAGCTTGATTAAGTCTTAGGAAAATAGAATTAAAATCAATTTTCAATTTTACGGAAGGAAGGAAAACTGCTTACTAACAAATATTCAGGCAATCCCTTCTCCCCAGGCATTCACATTCTGGTGAAAGAAACAATGCTTAGCTTCATTTGTGTTTCAGACGGGGCAGCCCCAGAGTCCTTAGGGTACAACTGGAAAACAGATGACAATACACTGTTTTTAATGTTATTTCCACTAATGAAATCTTATTAGTTTCTAAGGTTGAAGGACTTGGTGGCCAGAATTTCTTTTCTAGGTCTACAGCAGCTGTGGCTACAGTACTATGCCTCCAAAAGGACGCTTCCAAAGATAATGACTTGAGGGTGGGCTGTAAGCAGGACTTGTGGTCCAGGGCTTACCTGCCCATTAGGGAGCAGTTTGTCAGCAGGCAATGAGGAGAGAAGTGAGAAAGTCTCTCCCCTCAGCAATTTCTCCCTTTGATGGTGGCCATGGAAGCTAGTCTAGAAATAGGACTAGTAATCTGGAAGGCACTGTCATTCCCAAGGCTACTGGGTTCAAGGTCCTGGACTAGCTCATGGGTGCGTTTTTTATCTAATTGAAGCTTCTTTTTTTTTTTTACATTACAATTATTTTCCAATATTCCTTCCTAGTAAGCCTTCCCCTGGTAACAAATTAAAAAGTTAATTAAAACCAGTGGAGAAAGTGTTGATTCTTCTAGATTAGAGTACTGAAGAAAGGTTAGGTCCAGATATATAGGTTTCCCTTCCACACTTTCCCTATTGAAGTTTCGCTATATCATCGACACAAGAAATTAAATGAGAATTTTTTAGGAGTTTTGCAGAAACTGCAATTGACCCCCAACAGATGACACAGAAAAATACTTAATCCAAATTTTACAATATGATACTGTAAACACCCCATAAACAAAAAGAAAATTAGAATTTCTTCTCTGGTACAAAGGGAGGGCCAAAGTATTTTACGTGGATTTTCCAGATTGTGGGGGTGCCACACCTCTAACCTCCATAATGTGGAAAGGATAACTGTATATGATTTGAGGAACCATCTGTGTACAGATGAATTTTGAACCTATGGAAATAGATAAGGTCACTTAGATGAGACCAGAAGTTCTTAACATTTTTGGATTATGGACCCCTTGTATAGTCTGTTGAAACCCATAGACCCCTTCTCAGCATGATATTTTAAAATGCAAAATAAAATAAAATCCAAAATAAAATACATGAAAATATAAAAGAAACCAATAATACTGAAAAATAGTTATCAAAATATTTTTTAAAAAAATTTCACAGACTCCAGGTTCAGAATCCTTAGTCAAGGGAGGAGAGAAGACAGTCCAGGATAGAACCCAGGAAAATAGATGTTCATGCTGAGGAAGCAGGTGGTGAATAGTAACACAGCCAAGGAGACAGAGAAGGAAAATCAGACAAGCAAGAGAAGAACCAGGAGAGGGCAGCGTCACAGAAACTGGTCTCTTTGGATGGGCAGATGGATTCAGTGTCTTTTGAATATTTTTAACTTTCAAAATAGACCCTGAAAATTAAACTCATTTTTTGTTACTATTTGGTCATTTCCAAATCCTTGTGACCCCATTTGGGGTTTCCTTGGCAGAGACACTGGAGTGGTTTGCCATTTCCTTCTGCAGTTCATTTTACAGATGAGGAAACTGAGGCAAACAAGGTTAAGTAATTTGCCCAGGGTCACACAACTAGTGAGTGTCTGAGGTCAAATTGGAATTCAGGTCTTCCTGACTCCAGGCCCAGCGCTCTATCCACTATGGCGTCACCTAGTGGTTCATATCAGTATATCTATCCAGTAAACATGGACATATGAACTTTACCAGGCCCCATGCTCTCTGCACTATGGTGCCATCTGTCTGCCTCTAATAGACAACAGGTTAATCCTTTCAGCTGAGTTTTTTGGTGCCCAGTTCATGCATCTGTTCCTTCTTTTGTTGATACAAGTGCTTAGAGATATACAATTTCCCCGAGGAGCTGCTTTGGTTGCATTCCCAGAGCTTTGGTACTTTAACTCACTGCTGGTGGTTTCTTTTATGAAATGACCAGTTGTTCCTATGATTTGTTGCTTGATCCATACCTTCTAGAGGATAATATTATTTAGTGAAGCAATTGCCTTCACAAAGTCACTTCTCCTCTAGATTACCTGCTTTTTCCTCTGGAGCCTAGAAATAGCAGAGAATTAACCCTAGTTAAGCACTGACCATGTATACAGCAACCCTGAGAGGCAAGCAATGAAAAAGCATTATTATTTCCATTTTACAGATGTGAAAACTGAGGCAGAGGTGAGGCAAATTGTCCAGGAATGTCAGAGCCAGGATATGTATCTAAGTCTCCTGACTTCAGATCCTGAAACCTTCTCTAACCCAGAGCCTCTCTCCACAGCTGCTACGGTTCCAATAACAGTGGAAGGCTGGGTGTACTTTGGATACTTCTCAGTCCCAAATAAATTCACCTAGTGGATAATGGGGCAGCTAGGTGGCATGGTGGATCGAGTGCTAGGCCTGAAGTCAGGAAAACTTCTCTACATGATTGAAAATCTGGCCTCAGACACCTCCTAGCTATGTGACCCTGGGCAAGTCACTTTCACCCTGTTTGCTTCAGTTTCTTCACTCATAATTTGGAGAAGAAAATGGCAGACCAATATCTCTGTCAAGAAAATCAGACACAACTGAAAAACAACTCAACAACAAACAACAAAAGTGAATAGTCATAGCTTTAGTTTTTTTGGATTTATTTCTTGCCATTTCCTACTGGTTTTCTCCTCCACCCTCCCCTACTCTCAATTCCCTAGTGAGTAACTGGAAGTTGGAAGGCCATACTGTTTGTCTACACCCCCTTCCACCACCACCCACCTTATCATCCCCATCATGTTTCTGGGAACAATTATTTTATGAGAAACCTTTCTCACTAAGATGATTTCCACCCCCCTATAAGTATATTTGCAAATAATTCTCTTTCATTATGTTTTCCGGAGTCTCTGTAGCATTGTTAGATTTCTGGCAGGTGCCTTGCTGTAAGTATTCTACCAGACGCTTGCTCACTGTCTCCTGCCCCCCCCTTTCTTTTCCTAAACAAAATTGATGGTCAAATTAACTGTGCCTGACAGCTTACTAAACATGTCACTCCCATAAGATCCCCCTTCTGTGCTAAGAGAAGGGAAATCATGCTCCATACTCCGTTCTCTGGGACCAAAACTGTTTGTCATATAAATAATCTTATCTTGGCCATATTTCAGCATTGTTTTCACTGATTCTGATAAGTTCATTATATACATATAGAGACACATATATGTATGTATGTATGTATGTATAGTTAATATATAGTTCATGTGAACTATATATAGTTCATTCTATATATAGATATAGATGTGTGTGTATACACATATACACATATATGTGTATATACACAATACAAAAATAGTTCATTCTATATATGGATATAGATGTGTGTATATATACACACATGTATATATGTACACACATACATATATATAGCTCATTCTATATATATTCTACATACATAGATGTTCATTTCTCTGCTTCTCTGAATTCCTAACTTGTGTTCCTTTTTACAGTTCAAAATGTTACAGATGGAGAAACTTAAACTAAGAAAAATGAAATGACTTACTCAAGGTCACATAATTAGCAAGTAAGAAAGAAGGGATTTTGAGGTCTTGAGTTCAGGTTCATTTTTTACTTCCCTTGTCACTTTTATCACACTGAAGCTAATGGAAG
This sequence comes from Notamacropus eugenii, assembly GCF_028372415.1. Lineage (NCBI taxonomy): Eukaryota > Metazoa > Chordata > Mammalia > Diprotodontia > Macropodidae > Notamacropus > Notamacropus eugenii. Next base: position 696,459,441 of record NC_092872.1, on the reverse strand, counting down.
GAGCATCCTTCAACTCTGCATAGATAAAGAAGAAATTGGGGGGGGGGACACATACCCTTCCTTCATACTCTACCATTTGAGTCTCAGCTCTACCATAACTTACTGTTGACTTTGGGTTAAGTCATTTCCCCTCTGGAGGCTTCAGTTTCCTAATGTGTAAAATGGGGGAAGTTGGACCAGATGCTCTCTAGAGTCTTTTCTAGCTCTATGTTCTGCCAGTCTCTGGGGAGGATTTAACCTTATTATTACAGTATCCTTGAATGATTGAATAAATGAAGGAAAAAATAATGGAGAAGCATTTAATAAAAGTTCATACTCTGTTCCAGGAACATATTATAGATAAAGAGACCGAGACACAAAAAGGGTAAGTCTTTGAATTAACACTTTAATTAAATTAAGCTTCCATTAAGGAGAATATCAGAAAAGGGAAGAACATGTGTGACAAAAATTTCCTTTTTCTCTAAGTAGAGCTGAAGGATATTCCTTCCATTAGCTTCAATATGGTAGAAGTGACCAGGGCACTGACCTGAAATCAAGAGATTCAAATGTCTTCTTTCACACTTGCTAGTTGTGAGACCTTGTGTAAATCATTTCATGTTTCTTAGTTTAAATATCTCCATCTGAGAGCCAACCGAGGCTGAGAAAGATTAAATGGCTTGTCCTGGACCACACAGCCTCTAAGCATCTGAAGAAATGGCACATTTTTAAGAATTGTCTTGTCTTGTTTATCTATGAAACCATGGTAGCCCTCCAGGAAGATATAAACTCCTTGAGGGTGGAACTACTTTTCATCTTGTCTTTGTTATCTCCAGTACCCACCTATCACTGGGCCTCGTCTGTAGAATCGTAGATTTTTAGAGCTGAAAAAGACACAGTGAACACCTAGTAAATGATGTTGAATTGAGGTTTATAAAGTGCCTTCCTCACAACAACCTTGTGGAAGTTGGTAGAACATGTATTACTATCTCCATTTTACAGATGGGGAAACCGCGTTCAGTGACTCGACCAGGGCCACACAGCTAGTAAGTGTCCAAGGACATATTTGAGCTCAAGTCTTCCCCAGCCTCTATCCACTGCAACACCTGGTTGCCCTTTTGTACACGTTACTAACTACTAATTACTCTTTGATCCAGTGACTGTCTCCTAACTCTATACGTTTCCCAGACTCTCTCCTACGCGTGGAAAATTCTCTCCTCACCTCAGCTTCCTGGCTTCCCTGGATTCCTTCAGGTCCCAGCTAAAATCCCACTCTCTGTCAAAGGTCTATCCTAGTCCTGTAAATGCTAATGTCTTCCTTCTGAGATTATTTTTAATTTATCTTGTTCATATCTTGCTTGTACATAATTGTTTACATGTTGTTGTCCATGCGACTGAAAGCAATCCAGTTTTTACCTTTTTTTGTATCCCCAGCACTTAGCAAAGTGCCTGGCATGTAGTAGGTGACTTATTGGCATAAGAGTTGTTAGAATGTAACCCCTGGCTTTCAGAAATCTGGTTGTTAAATATTGACCAGCCCACCTTTGGAGATAAGGGTCAGATTTGATGTATAAGGTCTGCCTACCCCCCTGAATCCTCTGTGCCTCAGTTTCCTGATATGAAAATGAAAAAATTGGACTAGCTGGCTTCTAAGGTTCCTTTCTATGATCCAGAATGAGGGAAATGGCTAGGTGGCACAATGGATAGGGTACTAGACTTGAAGTCAGGAAGATCTGAGTTTGAATTCTGCCTCCACTACTCCCCAGCTATCTGATCTTAAGAAAAGTTATTTAACCAGACTGCCTCAGTTTTCCCATCTGTAAAATAATAGCTTCTAGCTCCCAGTGTTTTTGAGGATTGAATGAGATTTTTATAAAGTAGTTTCAGATACCCCATTTTAGAACAGACTTAAGTAGGATATGACAGATGTCTTTAAGTATTTGCAGGACTGTCACCTGGAAAATAGATTCAACTTGCTCTTAGCCTCAGAGAGTACAATAGCACATGGGAATTAGAGGGAAGCAGATGGAAAGCTTCATAATGATTAAGGCCATCTAAGAGTGGGCTATCTCAGGAGGTCATTAATAAGGATAATAATAATTAATAATAGCAAATATTTATATAATACATTGAGGTTTATGAAGCACTTGACAGATATCATCACGTCTGAGCTTCTCAAGTACTCTGGAAGGGAGGTGCTATTTATTATTTTCCTTATTTTGCAGATGAGGAAACTGAGGTTAAGTGAAGGGACTTTTCCAAAGTCACACAGCTAAGAAGTAGATGAAGTATGATTTGAACACAGGTCTTCCTGCTGCTTAAGGGATAAAATGTGTTCTCCCTTACTACAGGTCTTTAGGCAGAAGGTGTAGGACCACTTGTCTGGGGTAATGGAGAAGTCATTCATTTTCAGGTACAGACTGGACCAGTTGACCCCTGATATCCTTTCCAAAGTTAAGATTCTCTTAGGCTCTTAGTTAGGTTCTATAGAACCCTGTTCCAGTGCACCCCCTCCCAACTGTTCCCCAGCCCTAGAACTGGAGGTCTAGGCCCAAGAGGGGCTTGCCCCAAGGAAGGCCCTGAATTAAAACCAAAGCCTTCTGATCCCCAGGGGCTAGAGGTACAGGATGCAGGCCAGGACACTGGTGAAATACACAGGACAGTGATGTAACTGTGGTAACAGGGTGACTTTCTGAGACTGTAGCCCTCTGACCTTTGAGTTTCAGACCAGATTCTTGGAGGGTGAGCAGGCCAGTAGGATGGACGGTAGGGACTCAGCAGGCCCAGAGAAGAGACATGTACTAGAAAATGTTGGCATGGGGTTGGGGGGGCGGGGGAAGAGAAGGAACTAACCTGAGGAAAGGGTAAGACTCAGGGCTACAGTGATTGGCCATTGTGGGTTGACCTCAGAGGTGGTGATGATCTGCAGATATGTAGGCCTGGGGAGAGCTCACTGGATACAGCACAGCCTGATGTGAGGTGAGCTGCACTCCCGTACAGTCAGGGGGTTTTCTACTGGGGACACCCTCACCAACCCAATTTATGGTAAGGGGGAGGGCAGGGTTACACTGGTCTTGTCCTTGGGTGTTTTAGGGATGTTCTCAAGTCCTGTAGAGTAGATCTAAGACTTGAGGACCATGTGGGGAATATGTAGTGGAGAGATAGGTTATTGGAATAGAATAGACCTTTTACTCATGTCTATTCCTGTTTTCTCCTCCCTCCTCCCAAATAAATAAATAGATAACTAGATAGATAGATAGACAGACAGACAGGTACATAGGTAGGTAGGTTAGATAGACAGATAGACAGACAGATAGATAGGTAGATAGGTTAGACAGACAGAGCAACAGACAGACAGACAGACAGCTAGATAGACAGAAAGGTTAGATGGATAGATAGATAGATAGGTAGGTAGAAAGTTTAGATGGATAGATAGAAAGGTTAGATGGGTAGATAGAGAGATAGGTAGATAGGTTAGACAGACATAGATAATAGGGACACATAAAAAGGTTAGATAGGTTAGATGGATAGATAGAAAGGTTAGATGGATAGGTAGGTAGAAAAGTAGATAGATAATATGGATACATTAAAAAGGTTAAATAGGTAGATAGAAAGGTTAGATAGATAAAGATGGATAGATAGAGAGGTTAGATAAATAATACGGATACATAAAAAGGTTAGATATATAGGTTAGATAGGTAGATAGGGAGGTAGAATGGTTAGATGGATAGATAGATATACATAGATAGATAGGTTAAATAGACAGATAGGTAGAAAGGTTAGACAGATAGGTCAGATAGATAGACAGATAGGCAAACAGACAAATAGAGAAAGAAAGGAAGGAAGAAAGATAGGTAGACATACAAATGAATAAAATGATTACCAAGAGTCAACATAATATATGGGTAGAGTCTTAGACTTGGAGTCAGAAAGCCCTGCATTGAAATCTCACTTTGGACACTAGCTGTGTGATGCTAGGCAGATCTTAACCTTTCTCTTCCTCAGCTTTCTCATCCGTAAAATGACAGGACTTGGTTAGATGACCCCTAAAGTCCCTTTTAGCTCAAAGTCTCCTATCCTCTGACCTCACCAGCAGGACAGGGTTCCAGGGTCACATTCTGCCATATCTACTCCCATCTTATGCTGCTCAATGAGATGGGTTTCCCTCACCTCTGACTCATCCCTAGACACAATTCACTACAGCTAGAATCCTGGGCCTTTACAGTTTTTCGGTGTCCTCCTTCCTCATTTTGAAAAGATGGAAACTGAGGCTATCTCACCCAAGGGGAGACAAACCCGGGTCTCCTGACCCCCAGTGAAATGGTCTCTTGACTCTACCCTGCATCTCTGATACCTGGGTTTGGGTTCTGTGGTGGGGGGGCCCATTTGAGATGAGATCTTATCCCTGGCGGGGGAGGGGGCCCTGAAAGTCATTGAATTGCAGAACTGGATGACATCATCTAATCCAATCCCCTTGTTTTTTCAGGTGAGGACACTGAGGCCAGGAGGACAAAGACACAGCTCAGGAGTTGGGGCTGGGAGCTGAGCTCAGTCCCTCCTTCTGGTAATTGACACAGGAGGAGAAAGAGATACAGAGTGACACAAGACTCCACCTCGGGGAGGTGGGCAGGACCCTGAAGCCCCTTCCTTCCTGGCCCAGGGAGCTCTGCCCCGGGGCTCCGCCCACCACCCCCAGTCTCCAGGGTCCCATGTGGCTGCATCCCCCCAGGCCTGATGGGAAACTGCTGCCTCTTCCTTTTGTTTTGTTTCCAGCATCTTCGCCCGACCCACCTTCGCAGTAGGACCCCTGAATCCCTCCCTCTGTACAACATGTGGCTGAGGCCTACCCTGGGTTTACAGGGCACCTTTGTGGGCATGAAGAGGGCATGGAGACTGCAGCTGCTGGTGCTGCTGCTGCTGGGGGTGGGCACAGCCCCTTGCGCCAGCTCTGAGCTAAGGGACAAAGCCCACGCCCTCATGAAAGCTTACCCGCTTATTGATGGGTATGTATGTACCTGCCTCCTTCCCACCCCAACCCTCCCAGGCACCAAGGGTAAACTGAGGCAGGGATTGGGTCTCCATGACAATGGGCAAGTCCAGTTCATCCGCCCTAGGTCTGGGCCTTTCCCCTGCCCCACCAGGGACCTTGCTGGACCTGAGTGACCCAAGTCAGAGCATTGTTTCATCTCCAACAAGAAATTCACATTTTTGTAGAAATGTGAAGTGAGCTGGGGAGGCCTGGCCTCATTTTTAAGGTAGGTAGATGGACCAAAGCATTGAACTTATCGGTCTGATTTCAAAGCTGGTCTCAGATACTCACTAGCTATGCGACCCTGGCCAAGTCACTGAACCTTTGCCTGCCTCAGTTTCCTCATCTGTAAAATGGGGACAGTACTATCAACTGCCTGATATGGTGAGTGTGAGGGTTGCACGAGATAAGGTAGGTTGGGCACTTTGCAAAACTCCCAGAGATAAATAGATGCTAGCTGTTATAATTATCATTATTTCCATTTTTATGGATGAAAAAACCAAAGATCCAGACCTAAAGTGACTTCTCCCATCTTGGAAATGTCAGGGCTGGGATTTGAACCCCATTTTCTAATAACCCACACCACTTCTCTAGGGCATCATATAAGTCACTGCATTCGAGCCTTCCCACCAGAGGACTCTCATCTCCACCCTCAGTTCTCCCTGACCTTGGATTTCTCTCCCTCCTCTCAGTCCCCCCTGAGTGGTGTCCTGAGCTCTTTCTGACCTTGGCTCTTGACCTCTCATCTCTGGCTTTCTCTCCTGTAGCCACAATGACTTACCAGGAATCCTGAGATGGGTTAGTTGGAACAGACTTCAAGATCTCAACCTGAGAACCTTCAACAGAAGTCAAACCAACATCCAGAAGCTTCAAGCAGGGATGGTGGGAGCCCAGGTATAACCTCCAAATATGGTCTGCATTGACCAGCCGCCTAGCCCTCCTCATTCGCTACCATTATCCCCTGCCCAGCTATTTATATATAAAATATATTTATATTATATTACATTTTAAATATAATAATATATTTTTATTTGTATATACTTATGTGACATATTTTACGTACTGTATTTATATATAATATAATACATATAATTAATATATAATTTAATAAAATATATAAAAATATATGAATATGTCATATAAATAGATACAAAATATATTTTATGTCTATATATAAATATATAAATAAATTGAATTTTTATATCGATATTTACATATCGATATAAAATATACAAGTATATATAAACACTTGGTGTTTAATAAATGCCTATCCATAGGATTCACAGATAGTACTGTAAGGAACATGTAGCCCATGTGATCTAAACTCCTATCTCTTCCAGCTCCCTCATTTTACAGATGAGGAAAGTGAGGCTAGAGGAGGTTAGTGACTTACCCAGAGTGAAAGAGCTAGGAAATGTTTGAGACAGGATTTCAAACCCAAGTCTCCTGGCTTGAAGTCTAATGTTCTAGGCCTTGCTAGGATGAACAATACATGTGAGAAGAAATTGGATCTGAAGTTTATATTCCTCATTCTTATCCCCAGGATTTAAATGAGTATCTGCGAGTTGTTGTTAGCATAATTTTTTTTTAAATTCAGTTTTCTTTTATTTTCATTTCTGAATCTTCTCCCTCCTGCCTTTTCCTTCCTCACTCAGTGAAAAAACAAAAGAAACCAAAACATATTACAAACATGTTCAGTCATTTCAGTCAAGTCTGACTCTTCATGACCCCTTTTGGGCTTTTCTTCGCAAAGATACCAGAGTGGCTTACAATTTTCTTCTCCCCTTTATTTTAGAGATGAGGAAACTGAGGCAAACAAGGTAAAGTGACTTGCCCAGGGTCGCACAGCTACTAAGTATCTGAGGCTGGATTTGAATTCAGATCTTCCTGACTGAAGGCTCAGCATTCTATCCACTGGGCCACCTAGCTGCCCCTTAAAAATATGGAGAATCAAGTAAAACAAATTCCCAAAGTAGCCATATCCATAAAAAATTTATGTTTCAGTTTGCCCTCTGAGTCCATCAGCTCTCTCTCCAAAGGTGGGCAGGAATTGGGTTGACCAGAGTTCCTAAGTTTTTCCAAGTTGTTTATCTTTATAATATTTTTCTTATTATATAAATTGTTCTCCTTATTCTGTTCACTTTACTCTGCCTCAGTTCATACGAATTTCCCCAAATTTCTCTGAAACTATCCCCATCATCATTTTTTTACATTTGATTTTAATTTTCTCAACCACATGAAAACAAAAAATTTTAACATTTTAAAAAAATGTTAGTTCAAAAATCTCTTTCCTTCCCTTCTCCCCTCTTTGAGAGGGTAAGTAATTTAATATAGATTATACATGTGCAGTCACGCAAAAGGTTTCCATATCATCCATGATGCAAAAGAGAAAAACAGACTAGAAAACAAGACTAGCGAAATTTAAAAAGTGGCTGGCTAGGTGGGGCAATGGATAGAGCTCTAGCCTTAGAGTCAGGAAGACTCATCTTCTTGAGTTCAAATCTGGCCTCAGACACTAGTTGTATGACCCTGGGCAAGTCACTTCACCCCATCTGCCTCAGTTTCCTCAGCTGTAAAATGAGCTACAAAAGTTAGTGGCAAAGTACTCCAGTATCTTGATGCCAAGAAAATCCCAAATGGGGTCACATAGAGTCAGATACTACTGAAAAGACTGAACCAAAAGCATGCTTTGATCTACATTCAGACTCCATCAGTTCTTCCCCTGGATGTAGATTGCATTTTCCATAAGTCCTTCACTGTATTCCTGAGAATAGCTAAGTCATTCACAGTTAATCATCCTGTGATAGGCTGTTGCAGTATACAGTGTTCCCCTGGTTCTGCACATTTGTCATTTTCCTTTTCTGTCATCTCAGCCAAACTGATAGATGTGAGGTGGCATCCTAGGGTTATTTTAATTTGCATTTCTCCAAGTATTAGTGATCTAGAGCAATTTTTCACATGGTTGTCGATAGCATGAATTTCTTCCCCTGCAAACTACCTATTCATATCCCTTGACAACTTATCAATTGGAGAATGGCCCCTTTTCTTATAAATTTTACTCATTTCCCTACGTATCTTAGAAATGAGATTTTTAGCAGAAACTTGCTGAAAAGTTCCCTACCCCCATTTCCCACTTCTTTTCCAATTTTCTTTTTTTCTTTTTTTATTGATTATTTTATTTTTGCTTTCAGTGTTCTATAATCACTTACATATTTCTTTTCCAATTTTAGCTGTTTTAGTTGTATTTGTGCAAAAACTTTTAAATTTTATGTAATCAAAACTGTGAAGAACTTTAAAACCAAATGGTGGATTTATATTTTATGCTGGAAGCCATAGGGAGTCACTGGATTTTATTGGATAAAGGGGTGACATGGGCAGATCTTAGATTTGGCAGCTTTGTGGAGATGATGGGAGTAGGTAGAAATTTGAGGCAGAGAGGTCATTTAGGAGGCCGCTGCAATAGTGACAGGCAAGGGCTAGAAGGACAGGCTGGCAATGTGAGTTGCAAGGACAGAATGGGTACTTATCTCATAGAGAGAGGAGAGAGGAGAGGAGAGAGAGGAGAATCATAAATTTTATTTTGGAATTAGAAGGAACCAGGAGTCCTCAAACCCTGCGAGTTTAAACTCCCAGCCCCATATTCCTGATTCACCCTCCTGTATCCCCTCATTCCCCAGACCAGGTTTCTGGGTTAAAGGCCTGGCATTTAATGGGAGAAAGGAAATGAGGCTCAAGGAGGGTTTTCCAGGTATTCTCTCAGGCTCTGAGTGTCATGTCTTATGTCTCCCCTAGTTCTGGTCAGCCTATGTCCCCTGTCAGACTCAGGACAAAGATGCTTTGCGCCTAACCCTGGAGCAGATTGATGTCATCAAGCGGATGTGCAATGCTTATGAAGAATTGGAGTTCGTGAGCTCAGCCCAAGGTTACACCTCTTGGGATTTGGGGGGCAGGGGAAAGGAATGAGCCCCACCCCTCCCAGAGAGCCCCTAGGTCTTCAGCCCCTTTCCCTCTTACCCTAAATGCCAGGACCTGACATGAGAGCCCTGTGTGCAGGGGGATCCCCCAGATACATGCACATTGACCCAAAAGTGTCTCAAAGGGACCTTGGAGCCTGAGTGTAATGGTGGAAGGCATAATCTCTCTGCAGACTCCAAGGGCAAACCATAGTGCCCCTGATTGTACTCCAGAGAAGGGTCAGCTCCCTTGGGGTCGGTAGGGGTGCAGGGTGGGCTTCTCATAGCCATTGGCAGCAATACCCTGAGAAGGGGATTGAGAATTGGAAGGAACCAGGGGTTCCCCTGGTTCTCTTCCCCTCATCCCCTTTCCTCATCTCCCCTCCCCTCCAAAATAGCAGCTCTCTGCTTTGGGACCCACTAATCCTTCTTCTCTCTCCCCAGAGCTTAAGGAGAGCCGGAAACTGGCTTGCCTGATTGGAGTGGAAGGTGGACACTCCATGGATAGCAGCCTGGCCATCTTGCGGGCATTCTATGACCTCGGAGTGCGCTATATGACTTTAACACATTTCTGTAACACACCCTGGTAAGGATAACAAGAGTTTTGTTTGTGTGTGGGGGGAGGGGAAGGGAATTCCTACCCTAAATTCCATTTTTCAATGAACAGACTTTCATTTTCTTTCCCCCACCCTCTATCCCCAATTTAACAGAAAAACACAAAAACCCTAGAACAAACATTCCATAATCAAGCAAAACAGATTTCCACACTGGCCATGTCCATCAACGTGTCTGGTTCTCTGTCAGGAGATGGGTGACCCAGATCATCGCCAGAGTAATCCAAGAGTTCTAGTTCAGTGTTTCCCCTGACCCTGCCCGCACTGGCCCTGGTTCTAGGAAGATTTTCAAAATCTTGGTATCCTTCCTTCTTCTTTTAGAGGAAGTAAGGTATCGTTTGGAGGAATTGATTGGATGTTCAAAGTTGAGAGATGCTAGCTTTGTGTCTGTTCTAGCTAATTTGCTATGTTCTTCTGCCATGTCTTACAGGGCTGAGAGCTCCACCAAGGGCCTGCATCATTTTTACCCATATGTTAAGGGACTAAGTAGTTTTGGTGAGGTAAGAGGTCTCAGGAATGGAGTGGGAGGTTGGGCCCACCGAGTCTCAGGGACCTCAAAGGTTATCTAGTGCAACTGGTACAAGAACCCAGCTGCCAGTGGTTCTTCTGAAGACTTCCAGGGATGGGGAGCTCACAACTTCCAGAGGCATCTCAGTTAACTTTTTGGTAGACAAGGTTATTGGGAAGTTTTTTCTTGTACTGAGCTGAAATCTTCTTCTCTGACCTTTCTCTCCAGAGCTTCTAGCTCTGCCTTCTGATGCCAAGCAGAATAAAACTAGCTCTTTTTCCCCTGGACAGTCCTTGAAAGCAGCTGTCATGTCCCGTCTTCATGCTAAATGCTCCCAATTCCTTCAAGTGATCTTTGCATGGCCTGACCTCCAGGTTCCCTCACCATAGCGGGCTCTGTGATCCACTCCTGAAGGCATTCCCTAGCTTGTTGTACTAAAATTATTTCCATCTTGCTCTCCCCAATCCTACCTGCTTCCCTCTTTACCTTGATGCTCCAGACAGTGATACAGGAAATGAACCGTCTGGGTATGATGGTGGACCTCTCTCATACGTCTGATGCCACAGCCACAAGTGCGATGATTGTGTCTCGGGCTCCAGTGATCTTCTCTCATTCATCTGCCTTCTCAGTATGCAACAACTCGAGGAATGTGCCCGACAGACTCCTGAAGCAGTTGGTGAGCCATCATAGCCCTGCAGAATGCAGGACCTGAGATGCTTCGGACCCTTTCCTCCCATCCCTAGAGCTCCCTCAACTCCCCAAAACCTTGTTATCTTCACTAGGGTGTATTACAGATGTGGTCATAGAGTACATGCAAGAGGGCCAAGCTTCCATCCATGGAGTGGCCACCGTCCGGCTCTCCTTGAGCCCAAGGGATAGGAAAGGAAGGAGCAGTGTGGCAGACACTCCTGCCTGCGTTCATAGGTTCTCTCCCTCCCCATCACAATCCATCACAGAAGCCAGGGACCCCCAGAGTGAGCAGAGGACTTAGGATCATAGGATTTAAAGTTGAGGTTTCTTAGAGATCATCAGAATCCAGATATTGCATTTTATAGATGAGGACGCTGTGGCACAGAAGGGTTAAGTGAAGGGAGCGATCTGGATTGAGGGTTGCTGCAGAGCATCCCACTCAGCTTCCTGCAGATTCTTCCTGTCCTCTAGTCTCTAGCCTGCTTGAAGTGTTCAGTTCCAATTCCTTGGAAAGAGGATGAGTGAGGTGTGGGGAATGGGAAGGTTGTCTTGATGTAGGATTTATAGGAGGATAGGATACAAGAATAATGAGAAAGCATGAATGGATCTTGACCTGCCCCAAGACAACCTCACTAACTGCTCTGAGAGGTTGTGTCTGGCTCCACAGAAAAGAAATGGAGGCATCGTGATGGTGACCTTCTCTGTAGGCGTGATTCAGTGTCAGCTGTTGGCCAACATCTCCACAGTAGCAGGTGAGGGTCACACCCCTGGCCCCCTGGCTGAGGTGGGAGGAGAGGGATCTGGAGGAAGGGAAGGTCATGAACCTCCCATCTTCCCCCGTGCTGAGAATCTCTGGTGCTTTGTTCCTTAGATCACTTTGACCATATAAAGAAGGTCATAGGAGCCGAGTCCATGGGGATTGGAGGAGACTATGATGGTGTTGCCAAGTGAGTATCTTATTTCTCTTTCCTTAGAGTTAACTATGGGGACCTGTCAGTAGAGAGTCAACAAACATTCATTAAGTACCTACTATGTGCCAGGTACCATGCTAAGTGCCAGGGATTCAGAAAGAAGACTCAAGAGCTGGAAGGTCTCATAGTTCAATCTCCTCATTTTATAGATGATGAAATTGAGGTCTGTAGAGGTTAAGTGACTTGTTCAAGGTCCTACAGGTAGTACTGGCAAAGCTAGGATCTGAACCTAGTCCCTGTGATTTCAAATCCACCAATCTGGGTTGGGTGGGAAAGGCCTTTGTGGTAGGAGGTATCAAATACATTGGCATCATCAATCAATCAGTTAATCAGTAAGCATTTATGAAGTGCCTACTATGTGCCAGACACTGTGGTAAGCTCTGGAGATAACAAAAAGAGGCAAGAGACAGACCTTGCCCTCTAAAAGGTTACAGTCCAGTAGGAAAGACAGTAAGAACATACTGTAGATAGGATAAGTCAGAGAGAGTTAAGAGAAGGAAGTTGGGGCTGGGGAAGGCTTCCTGTAGATGAGACAGGGAGGATAGCCAGGAGAGATGAGGAGAAGGACATTCCAGAGAAAACATCCGTGGAGTGTCTTTTTCATAGAACAACCAGGAGGCCAATGTCACTGGATTGAAGAGAATGTGTTTGGGAGTGAGATGTAAGATAGGAAAAGTGTGTGTGTGTGCGGGGGGTGCGTATCTTGTTAGGTTATGAAAGGCTTTGAACACCAAGCAGGGGATTTTGTATTTACTCATTGAAATAGGGGACCACAGGAAGATGACATGATCAGACCTGTGCTTTGGCAGTGGCTGAGTGTAAGATGGACGAATGGGGAGAGACTTGAGGCAGGCAGACCCACCAACAGCTACTGCAGTAGTCTGGCCATGAGGTGATGGGGTCTGCACCAGAGTGGGGGCAGTATCAGAGGAGAGAAGGGGGTGTGTTCAAGAGATGAGATCAACAGGACTTGGCGACAGCTCAGATATGGGGGGTGAGAGAGAGTGAGGAGTCCAGGATGAACGCTAGGCTGTGAGCCCTAGGGACTGGAAGGGACAGTAATAGGGAAGGTAGGAATTGGGGAGGGTTTAGGGGAAAAGATAATAAGGTCTGTTTTGGACATGTCGAGTTATCTACCAGACATCTAGTTTGAGACATCTTGAAGGTCCGTTGGAGGTGCAAGATTGGAGGCCACCTGTTTGTGGCAGAAAAGGTAGATTTGAGAATCATCAGCCTAGAGATGGTGATTAAATTCTAGGGGGCTGATGAGATCACCAAAAGCAATAGTATAGATGGAGAAGAGGGCCCTGAGGAACACCTATGGTGAGAGGACGTGATCTGGAGGAGGCCCCAGCAAAGGAGACTGAGGGCTGGTCAGAGAGGAAGGAAGAAAACCAGGAGAAAGTGATGTCCCAACACCATTGAACAGCACCAACGTTCAGCCCCATCTCACCCATTCCTTTCAGTTCCATACTTCACAAAAGCCTAGGCTATACCCGCAGCCAGCATTCCCTCCTCAACTCAGACACCCAGAAATTAAGGGCTGCCAGGGGTCATCCAGACCTGTCATCTGGCCTCTCACCCCACCACTCTACCTAAACCTCTCTCTCTCTAAGGTCTCATGTCACTTTCCAAATTCGGTATAACATTGAGTTGCTCCTAGGCTTGTGGTCAGCCAATGCCTCAACGGACCTCGACATCACCTAGTGATCGGGATCCCCTCAGACCTTACCTTCCTTTACCTCCCTCTGCATTAGGCCACACGGTTGCCCACTCTCCTCCTAGACATTTTTCTTTTCTCTTTGCCTTTTTGACACTGACCTATCTGGGTTCTCCCACCATCTTGATTTTTTTTGCTCATCTCTTTTCTTTCTCTTGCACCCTCAGTCAGATCACCCAGAGTTCAGGCCTTAGCCCCCAACCTCCTTCCTCTATACTTTCTCCTTAGTAAATCTTACCGATTCCCACTGTTTCAGTGATCACCTTTATACTCATGATTCTCCAAGAATGATAACTTCTTCCTGAATTTCAGTTCCTCTCCCTCCTTCCATCTTCCTTTGGATGTCAACCAAAGAAGCAATAAACATTTATTAATCTCCTACTGTGTGCCAGGAACTGTGCTAAATATTGGAATTACACAAAGAGAGAAAAGACAGTCCCTGACCTCAGGGAGTTTATAATCCAACGGGAGAGACAACTTACAAATGTGTATACATTGTATGTGATACACACACATATGTATGTATATGTACATCTATGTATGTTTACATACATGTGTGTATATATACATATATATATATACAGAGCAAATTACATGGAGGGTAAATGGTAAATGAGAATTAAATGACCACATGATAATATTGATTATTATATAATTATATGATATATGTAATTTGTTCTATACCGTATTTATAGTACATTCCCTACTATACCATTACGTGCTATATAATGATAGAGTATATAGTGTGTTATATATTATGTAATTACATAATACATTATATGTTAATATATAATTATATAGTGTATATGTAGTATATACTGTATCATTATATACCATATTATATTATATATGACATACCGTATATAATTACCATGTAATTATGTAACAAATAACACATTAGTATATTCTCTATCTTATACCTTATATATAAAATAATGTATTATTGTGTAATTGTATGTTATTATATAATTAAAGTTACCCAGCAGCTAGGTGGTGCAGTGGATAGAACACTGGGCTTGGAAATCAGGAGCATTCATCTTCATGAGTTCAAATCTGGCCTCAGACACTACCCGTGTGACCCTGGGCAAGTTAATTAGCTCTGTTTGCCTTGGTTTTCTCATCTGTAAAATGAACTAGAGAAGGAAATGGCAAACTACTCCTCTATCTTTAGTAAGAAAACTACCCAAAATGGGGTCACAGAGTGTTGGGCACTATTGAAATGACTGAGCAACAAATAATTATTAGAAGGAAGGCCCTGGAATGGAGAGGGGTTAGAGAAGTTTCCTCGCAGTGGACGTCCATCGCCCTGTTACTTCAAATTCTGCACCTCTCAAACCAACTCATCCTCTTTTCTCTAAAGCCTTTTTGGTCTTCCTGTTTCTCTTCTTGAAATTAGGCCTGATGACTCCCCATCCCTGCATCCAGTCATTCCTCAGCCCTGTTGATTTTTCCTTTCTGATATCCCTTCTACCCATTCCCTCATTTCTCTTCATAGTAATGTCACCCTCATTCATTCATGCCTCACTGGTCTCTCTGAGGCGAGCCCCTCCCTCCTTTCATCCAGACTCCTAGAGCCCTAACTTGGACAGGACTAAGCCCCAGGAAACTAAATTTAGAGAATATTGAATTTGAGAGGCATTGTCATCAACAATTAGAAACGATAGAATTTAGCATCTAGTTGTTAAGGATGAATACTCAAAGAGAAAACTGACAGAGGATGGATAGGTTGGGGCAAGCTCTTCCTCTCTCCCACCTCCCCATCTTGCTTTCACTTGCCCAACTGAAGGTACTCTAGTCTTCTTACCCAGAAACATTGTGATGTGTCCTAGACATAAAGTTTACTGCCTGCACACACATTAACTAATTAAATTAAATTTAATCATTAAATAAATCATAGATTAATTTTAAAAACCCAACTCTGCCTATCTGGTCACAGGCACAAGAACCCTCCATGATACCCCATTGCAGAACACAGAAAGCTCACTGTCCTTAGCCATTAGCCATTAAAAGGATTCCACAGTTTGACCCCAACGTTTCTCTGTGACTTCTCCCCTATGTGCCCACTCCCCTCTACTCAAATACATCAAGGGAAACATGGAGGATGGCTTCCTTGGAAATGAGGAGGATACAAATGGTGCCCTAAGGGTTAAGAGTTGCTTTTCCAATACTTTATGAAGCCCTTAATTTATTCTCTATCCTGAAGGCATCCTAAAGTCTCTTCCCCTTATTTTGAAATACCATAAAACTTCCCCCTTATCCTGGACCATAAAATTCCTTGTCTCCCACTACCCTGGATCATAAAATTTCCCCTATCTCCCTTATCTTGTGCTTCCTATCCCATCATCCATCTTCCTTGTCCTGTCCCTAATCTTCAACCCCCATAAAAACCCCTAAAACTACTTCATCATTCTGAAACCTTTCTATAGGCATAACTCACCCAAATAGCAGAGTCCCACTTAGCTTTCTTGCTAGGAGACCTGTGCTGTTTTTGTGTCAGTGAAGCTCCTAGTGGCTCCAGAGAAGGTCTAAGTGAATTCTTTCACACCTGAACCTGCTCTCCCAACTCTAAATCTCATCAGGAGTCATTATCACATTTTATTCACATTCCTGTGCTACCTGGAATTCCCTTCTCCTTGTCCCAGTCTCCCTTCCTGGACAAACCTTCTCTCATTATTGCAGCCCACAGTGGCCACTCCCTGCTCTGAGCTCCTTTAACAGGTGTTACCTGCACCCGTAATCTCTCTCTGATTCCATACTGCTGGATGTTCTGGTTATCTTGTCAAGTCAATGGCTCCCCAGCTAAATTTTAACTTTCTTTCAAAAAATTTAGGCGTTTCCCCCTCCCCCCAATCACTTTTTTCCTACCTTTTATACCCAATTGAAGAAGAAAAGAAAACCCTCATAATAAATATGCATTGTCCATTAAAGCTTATTCCCACATTTGTTGCTGTTCAGTCTTTTCAGTTGTGTCTGACTCTTCATGAGCCCATTTGGGTTTTCTTGGCAAAGGTTGGAGTGGTTTGCGTTTCCTTCTCCAGCCCATTCGATAGATAAGGAAACTGAAGCAAACAGGGTTAAGTGACTTGCCCAGGGTCACACAGCAAGTAAGTGTCAGAGGTCAGATTTGAACTTGTCATGACTCTTCCTGACTCCAGGCCCAGCACTCTATCCACTATGTCACCCAGCTGCCCACTTCCCACATGCTCAGAAATATGTTTGTCATTCTTCATTTTGAGTCTATCACCTCTCTGGCAGGAGGCAGGGAGCACACTTCATTTTGGGTCCTCTAGAATCATGGTTGGTCATTGCTTGGACTTCTTGATGCTCTTAAAATTGCTGGTCTTTGCCGTATTTTTGTCACTGTATAAGCTGACTTCCTGGTTCTTCTCACTTCACTCTCCATCAGTTCATCAGTGTCTTCCCCCGTTTCTCTGAAACTAGCCCCTTTATTGTTTTTTTCAGCTCAATAATATTTCATTACATTGATAAACCACAGCTTGTTCAGCCATTCCCCACTAGATGAGTACACGTCCCTTTTAGTTTCCAGTTTTTTGCTACCCCAGAAAGCATAAACTTTACACAAAGCTGGCTGAGGTCATAGCTTCAATTCTTTACATCCCTCCAAGCTCAGCACAAGGCACTGGGGAAGGGAAGGAGAAGAGAATATTTCTTTATTTATTGCTTACGATGTGCCAGGCACTGTGCTAAGTGCTTTTAACAAATATTATCTGATTGTGATGTAGGTTATTATCCCCATTTTAAGGTCAAGGAAACTGAGATATAAGGATAAGTGACTTACACAGGATCACACAGCTATTAAGTATGTGAAGCTAGAATTGATCTAACAAACATGTCTTCCTGACGCCACTCCTAGCACTCTATCCACCAAGCCACCTCATCTAATTAGCCTCAATAAATGTTTATTGATGATAATGATGGTGCATATAGACAGTGTACAACTGCTTTGTAGGATGGTCTGTCCCCTGCTTCACACAGCAGGTTTGACCTTGGAGAGAATGGGAAGGTTGAAGGTCAGACTCCATATTGCTCCTGGTCTCCAGGCAAGAGAGCCTGGAAAAGGATTCCTCCTTATCTGGGAAATGCGAGAAGTAGCTGGGTCATTGTCCCTGGAGAGAAGAGAATTTTTGGAATGAAGGAAGAGGAGAGTGAAGCCTGGATTCTTCCTTGGCTTCATCCACCATCCTCAATGGTTGTCACTGGGGAAGGTGTAATTAGCCCTAAGGTGGCACCTGCTCACAGGAAAGACCAGCCAGTACTAGCAAGCACATGCTAAACTATAGGAATTCAGAGGAAGGTGTGAGCACTGTATAACAATGAAGACCTCTCCAAAAAAGCCCATGGGTGAAAGTCAGATGGGCACGTTGGTGAAAGTTGGTTACTTGCAGGTTTCCACAAGGCCTGGAAGATGTCTCCAAATACCCTGCTTTGATTGAAGAGCTGCTGAGACGGGGCTGGAGTGAGAAGGAACTGCAGGGTCTGCTTCGGGACAACCTCCTGAGAGTCTTTCAGAAAGTGGAACAGGTGATGCCCAAACAGCAAGGCCGCCATCTTGGCTTTTCATGGGGTTAGGGTGAGCGTCCCCATTACATCCCTACAAAGAGCTCCCCTAAAGCTGGATTGCCCCCTCATCCCTATGGATGGAGGAGCAGGAAAAGGTCTCAACTGTGTATTCATGTCCAGGGATCAGAACCTTGGTAAAAGCAGTTCATTGGCTATATCCTTAGCCTGTCTTTCCTATGTCATGGTGCAGCAAACTAGCATTCCTAGCATTCCTTTTGAAGGGAAGGTTAAAAAGGTCATAGGTTACTTCTCTGGGCTGGGTATATCCACTTCTTTTGGGGGAAGAAGAGTCTCTGTGTCCAATGTCACTTCCTCCCCACACCCTATTGGAGATGGTAGAGGCTGCCAACTAACGATACCTCTCCTTAGGTGCGGCAAGAGAGCAAGACTCAGAGTCCCAATGAAGACAGTTTTTCTGAAATAGCAGCAGATAATAAGTGCCGTTCAACTTTCCAGCAAAGCAGATCACCATTGTTACTTTGGAGTGGGCAACCCTTCCTGCGCCCAGCCCCGTACCTCACCACTTTTGTCCTTGTCCTCATGTCCTCAATGGGGCAGCTCTTCCCCTGAGGTGGAAGGTTGGGTAAATCAGTACCTGTCTCAGAACAGATCTGGAGTCCTCAGTTTGGTCCTTGGGAGATGGACCCCAGTCTGGTTCAGGGGGACAGCCATATCCTCCCTTCCCCCCTGGTACCCTTGTACTCCCCAGCTAAGCTACTGGCCCCATTTAAGCAACAGAAAGGCCTGCTGGGCATTGGCTTCCCACCTGCAGCCTTCCCATCAATGGTCAGTCAAATTTCCAACGGTTCTCCCTGAGAACTGGATTCATCCCCTGTGAATCAGCAATTGAAGTGTCAGAGTGAAGATGGGGAGGATGGTAGTGATGGTACAGGACCCAAGCAGCTCTTAGATTAGGTTGCAAATCACTCTCTTAACTGCTCCAGGCTCAGGCCCAAACCCCTCTCTTGGTATCACATTATTTCTAGTAATTCCCTTTGCTTGGGGAGCCAGGGATGTAGCTCTGCTCTCCTCTCAATAAAAGATCCAGCCCAGCAGAATTTCTGATAAGGGGAAACCAGACCTTGTCTGCCCTCTCTGCTCCCTACCCCCAATTAGGAGAGGATGTCTCTAGGCCAGTAATTCAGGCAGGAGAGCCAACAAGTGATGGGACTGTGCAGGACTGTGGAGACTCAAGTTCTCTGGAGCCTTGGACTCTTCATCTTCAGTTTTTGGTTCAATGAAATCTTGTCCCATTAAGTTTGCTTTCTGCCTGCAAGTAAAGGCCTGGCTCTCTTGTAGCTCCAAATCTTATTAACAGACCGTGTATTTGACTTGCTGTCCCTTCTCTCCTTCCCTTTTCCCTTCTGAGGTTTCCATCATTTCTAGACTTTCCTTCTGAATTTCAATGAGAAAATTTCTAAATTTTTCCCTGGGAAGGCTGCTAAGATAAGATATGGCACTGACTTCTACCCAGCAATCATTACCCACTAGCCTAGGTCAAATGAATATAAAGTTATTGCAAATTATTTGAAAATCTGTGTCTTCTCTATTTCCTAACTTGTACCCCGTGGGCTGCTGATGTTTAATCTACAGGCAGACCTTGGGTCTCTGGCTGGGGATAGGGGTAGGGGGAATGATTTGTTTGCTGAATGATTCTTCAAAGAAAGAGAATTAGAGCTTAACCCAAGGTCCTAAGGTATTGGTACTGCCTTTCCTTATGTCCCATCAAGATCAGCTTGGCATCTGGAAGGGAGAAGAATATTCTTCTGTGAGTTTCTCTACTTTTTCTGTAGGAATTCCTGTTCCTCTAGACTGACTGTGGGGGGAAAGGGAAGCCCAGGACCACCACCACTGGGAGGAAAAAGGGAAATGCTCTCAATCTGGGTCAGAGCCCTTTCTTAGTTCCAGGCTAGGTGTGAGGTATTTACTGCCTCTGTACCAAGTTGTTGTATTCCTGTATGCAAGACAGATGGCATGGAGCTCACTCATGTTGGTGATCAATCATCCAAACTTTGAATTCCAAAGGCTTCCTTTGGGGAAGTCTCTGGTGCCCAGTAGGCATGATTTTTTGGGGGTCCCTTCTAGGGTTAAGACTGATGGCCGTCTCCATCCATGAACTCCTGTCCAGCTATTGCCCGCAAATTCTTTCCTTTTAAGTAGAAATGTCCTTATCACTCTCCTATAGACAAGAAAATGAACTCAGAGATGCAAAGCCCAAGATATGAAGTTTGTATGTAGCAGAGCTGAGACTCAAACTCAGGTCCTTTCCTCTTTCTGCTATATCATGCTACTGCCACCTTTTATTTTAGCTTGTCAAACTTATAAGCTACTAATACAGAAAGTTTTAGATTCTTATTTGTAGGCTGACTGGTCTCTCCTTTTCCTTCATATCTACATCTTCTTCCCACTTCTTGCTTCCCCCACAGTAAATGCAGTTCCTCACATAGGTTTTAAGATAACCATGTGTATAAAGGAAAGGGGGGTCTAGTAGACTCATGAATATCAGCATAAACAAAGAAACAGCCCCAAAATGGCTCTCTGGAAAGGGGAGGGTGTTGGAGTGGGTGAGATTAAGACAACAGAAAAAAACAAAAGATATTAACAAAAACTGATATTTTTAAAAAAGTTCCAGGTTATGGAGAAAGGTATACTCCTACATTGTTGGTGGAACTGAAAAATTGGTAGAATTTTTTCAACTCTCCTCCACTCCTTGCCCATTTAATGTAGAAAAGGCTCAAAAGTAAAACATGATTGACATGTAACTAATGGGGGGTCACAGAGATTCCAGCCCAGGGTCCCAAGAGAGCAACTACAGACAGCACAGGAGACTGAAGAGATTTGTGATTCAGTGCAGGGAAGATTATATATGAAAAACATATCTACTGTGGTCCAACCATATTATAGGATCCTACCACTACTTAGCAACCCTCTCTTCTTTAGCCCCATGTACTTTCCCAGGTCATTGTCAACACATACATTCTCCACCTGGTTTTATAATCATAAGAGCTGGTCAGTTGTAATCCTGCTACTGAAAGAGGGTAAGGCTGGTGGATCGATTGTGCTTGGGAGTTCCAAGCTACAGCAGGGCTGAAGTCAGTCAGTGTGGAACAAAGTCTGGCACCAACATGATGAGCCCTCAGAAATGGGAGAGTCCCAGATAACCTAAGGAGAGGCAAACAGGCCCAGGTCAAAAATGGAGTAGGTCAATACAAGAGAGAACATCATGGGAAGAAAAATGGGTAATTGTGATTACATGAAATGAAAAAGGTTTTGCACACATGAAACCAATGAAGTCAAAATTGGAAGGAAAGCAGGAAACAGGAGGAAGAAGTTTACAGTAAGTTTTTCTGATAAAGGCCTTATTTCTCAAATACGTAGAGAATGGGTCCAAATTTGTAAAAACAAGAGCCATTCCTCAGTTGGTAAATGGTCAAAGGATATAAACAGGAAGTTCTCAGAAGAAATTAAAGCTATAATGGTCACATAAAAATACTCAATCACTATTGATTAGAAAATTGCAAATTAAAATAACTGAGGTATCACTGCATGCTTTATCAGAATGGTTAACATGACAGAAAAGGAATGATCAATGCTGGAGGGGATATGGAAAAATAGGGCCATTAATGTGGAGTTTTAAACTAGTTCAACCATTTTCTAGAACAATTGGAACTATGACCAAAGGGCAGTACTACTACTAGGTTTGTATCCAGAGAGATCAAAGAAAAGGAAAAAAGGATCTAATATACAAAAATATTTATGGCAGTTCTTTTTTTAATTACTTTAATTTTTTTAAATTATGGAATAAAACAAGCATTTCCATAACACAGTACAATAAAAAGATGATTGCATATAAAACCATAATTCCACTATATACAATTTGCTATTCCTTTCAAATATACAACAAAATCTATCATGTAATTTTGTTATTCTTTTTAAATTTTTTTCTCCCCTCCCTCCACCCTAGAGATGGCTACCACTAGACACAAATAGGTATACATATGTAAAATTATTCTATACAGGCTTCTATTTATCAGTTCTTTTTCTGGATGCAGATAGCGTCTTTCTTCATATGCTCTTTATAGTTAATTTGAGTATTTACAATAGACATAATAACTTATTTCCTCAAAGTAATTCTTAAAATAATATTACTATTACTGTGTATGCTATTCTCATTTCATTCTCCATTATTTCGTGTAAGTTTTCCATGTTTCTCTAAACTCATTGAACTCATCGTTATTATAGCACAGTAGTATTCCATCACAACCATAGAACACAACTCGTTCAACCGTTCCTCAATGGATGGGCATTGTTGTAATTTTTCAGTTTTTTGCCACCACAATGAGAGCTGCTATAAACATTTTAGAACATATAGGTTTTTTTCCTTTTTCTCTAATTATCTTTGGAAATAGACCAAGTAGTAGTATTGCTGGGTCAAAGGGTATAGACAGTTTAGAGCAAAATTCTAGATTGCTCTCCAAAATGGTTGGATCAGTTCACAACTCAACCAGCAATGAATTAGTGTACCAGTTTTTCCACATCCTCTCCAACATTTGTCACTTTCCCCTTCTATCATTTTAGCCAATCTGGTAGGTATAAAATGATATCTCAAGGTTGTTTTAATCTGTACTTTTCATTATAGCATTTCTTTTTTTTGGTGGCAAAAAATTGGAAATTGAGGGAATGCCCAATCATTGGGGAATGGTTGAGCAAGTTGTGGTATATGATTGTTATGGAATACGATTGTGCTATGAGAAATGATAAGCAGGATGATTTCAGAAAAACCTGGGAAGACTAACATGAACTGATACAAAGTAAAGTGAGCAGAACCAGGAGAACTTCATGCAGAGTAATAGTAATGTTTTATGATGATCAGCTGTGAAAGACTTAGTTATTCTAATCACAAACAAAAGGAAATTGAAAAATAAAGGAGAGCGGGAGGAATGGAGAGCAGGTACTTGGCACAAGGGGCATGATGGGGAAGTGTGGGAAAGGCTGGTCTGGACACTTTAGAAATGGAGATTCTGGAATGAGCCCTCCTCTCAGAGATAGGGGTACCAGAGGCAGAGGGTACTGGTGTGGTGTGATCCTGGGTTGATGAAAGTTGGACAACATGAAGAGTTTCCTAGGGCATGATAGAAAAATCCCTTCTTTCTCTCTTGTAGAATATTATAATGCAATTAAGAACAAAGTAGAAATTAGAAATGTAGAATAATATCAATAATATAAAATAGAGACTCCATATCCCTTTGAAGCCATAACAGCAGCCTCAGACCAAGATCTGAATCAAGTCATCTGATGCCCTGACCCCCATGCTCTGTCTTCCCTGCCCTATTCTGCTACTTTCATGGAGGGCCCCAAACATGGCAACCTCTTGATGTTGACAAATGGAGCAGAGTTTGAGTTCAAGTTGGTGGAGGAACATAAGGAATTACTGTCAACCTCAATGCTGCCTTTGACAAGCTCAAAGACAAGAAGGTGGGGATCAAGGCACTTGATCAAGGTTGCTATTGGGAAAACCAAAAAGACAAGCTAGGAATCTGGAAAGGACCTGGGAGCGAGGGAGACCCCTCAATCTTCATCAGTACCAGCAACTGTTGCATGCAACTTACCGCCTAACAATTGAGATAAAGATAAAGGTAAGAACAGTGAAAGTCAATGACCAGCCAATGATGACTTGCCTCCAGTGGTGCTGGCCAAACAGCTACTAGTTGACTCCCACTTAGAGAAGCTGTTGGGACTTGAAGTGGTACCATCTTCTTCACTGACCCAGATGGAGCCCTAGACAATAGTCTCCTAGTAAAGCTGAAAGGCACAAGGAGCAACCAAGCACTCTTTATAGAGGGCTCCAATCCTGCTGACCTGAGTGTCCTGGTCATATACGAGCTACATTCTTGACCTGGGCAGGTCAAGTTCTCCTAGACTACCCAAGATTGCTGAGTTTGAAAAAGAGCTGTCAGAGTTGGAGGAAACAGTTTCTTAGAATCCCTACTCTGCAGGTCTACAGGGATGGATACTGCTTAATGGAGCCTATTATAGGCAAAGGTGAGTAGCCCTTGGAACCTTGTCGCTTTGGACTCAGTGGGAGGGGGATGACTGATCAGAGAGCTGTTGGGAAGGATGCAGATGTACCACAGAAGGGACACCAATTGCCCACAATGGTTTCGGTGCTGGAATCCCATTGCTTCCTGGTCTGGTACAGACTTATTCTCAAAGAGCAGTTGTGGAATTTAGTTGACTCCAGACACATTTGGATACCAGCCAAGCTGATGACAGCTGGTTCTCAAAAGGATGGCCCTGTCTTACTGAGAACCTGGTCATGGTGAAGCATCAACACACAAATGAAGAAACTAGGAAAGTGGGCATAAGTGAAAGGGCAGTCCCTGATCTTTGTATATCCTGTACATAATAATAGCAACAGGAGTAATCATAGCTGGCCTTTATATAGCAGTCTTAGATTTGCAAAGCACTTTATAAGTATTATCTCATCCTTACAACTTTGGGAGATAGTTTCTAATATTTTCACCATTTTACAGTTGAGGAGACTGAGGCAGAGGTTAAGTGACTTGCCCAAGGTCACACAGCTAGTGTCTTAGTCCATATTTGAACTGGAATCTTCCTGGATCAAGTTCTATTTACTGCACCACCTAAATGCCTTATCGGCTTATTAGCTTGAGTATGGCTGTCTTCTTCCCTCCCCTCCCCTTTTCATTATAAAAATCCTGAGTGCCCAACTTACTTCCAAAGGGAGTCCTGCATGCGAAAGATTTCCACATTTTAAACATTGGTGCTTAAGGGGAAGTATTTCCTTTTACTTCTTAGGGCTGGGACATGGAAATGACCATTTTCCTAGCCCATATCTAAAATAACTTTCCCATGGTAGGGTGGGGGGGGGGGTATGAGGACAGCTCTTCTGTGGTTAACTATACAACTATTTCTCATTAAATATTTCTGTGCTGCTGAAAGACAAAACAAAATAATACAAAGTGAAGAACACAAGCAGAAAAGCAACACCCTCATGGAGTATGTAAATTGATAGATGATAGATTGAGCATTTATGAAGAGTTTACATCATGCTAAATGCAGTAATGCAGAGAAAAAGAAAAAGACAAAGATGGCCCCACCTTCAAGAAGGTTGTATTTTTAATGGGGGTAGACAAGTCATAAAAAGCAGTTGGGGAGGAATAGAGGGATCAGGGAGAAGTGGAGAAGTAGTCCTGGGAATTATGGGCGGGTACTTGTTGGAAGAGAATAAGACCCAAATGGTGGTGCCTCCTCAAAGGAACGTTGAAGTGACCAAGATGAAGAGAAAACTGGATAGCATTCCATACAAGGACTGGTTGGAGGAACTAGGGAGGGTTAACCGGAATAAAACAAGATGTGTGTGTGTGTGTATGTGTGTGTGTGTGTGTGTGTGTGTGTGTGTGTGTGTGTGTGTGTGTGTGTGTATTGGGGGTTGTCCACAAGCAGTAGTAGAAATAATTATAGTAGTAGTAGTGATGGTGGTAGTAGTAGTATTAATAGTAGTAGTAGTAAGATTTGTGATGGTGGTGGTGGTAATGGTGGCGGTAGTAGTAGTGTTAGTGATGGTGATGGTGGTAGTAGTGGTGGTAGTAGTAATAGTACTGATGATGGTGGTGGTGGTAGTAGTAATAGCAGCAGTGGTAGAAGTGGTAGAGGAGTAGTAATGATAATAATAATAGATAGTATTTATACAGTACTTTGAAAATTTTAAGGCATTTTACATATGTAAATATTTGCCCTCCCATAGCCCCTTTACTTTGTGCCCTAGGTGTTGCCTCCGTAAACCTACAGAAAAAATGTGTATGGTGTTAATTATCCCACAAGGGAATTTAATTAATGGGTACAATATGTGAGTTGCCCACCAGGGGTCACTCTAGTTGAGCTATCAGCCTAGGTCTTGTCACTTCCTAATTAGTACAGGTATGAGTAAGAGCCAGAAGGAGCTCAGCTTTCAGTTGTTTTGGTTGCTCTGTCAACACCAAGCTTACTTGAGGCTTAAAGCAACTATAATAAATCCTTCCCTGGCCGGGTTCAAATTTAATCTAGGGCATAGGTTCTTAACCCAAGGGGTCTGTGGATAGAGTTTAGAGGGAGGTGTGTCTGTAAACCTGAATTGAATTGGGAAAAAAACACATTACTTCAATATAATTGGTTTCCTTTGTAATCCTATGTATTTTATTTTATGTTTTTAAAACCATTATTCTGAGAAGAGGTCCAAACTACCAGCAATCTGCTAAAGGGAACCAAGACACAAAAAAGGTTAAGAACCTCCAACCCGGGTGATGAAAAAAGATATTGTTCAAAATATTAAAATGTGAAAACCGCCTTCTATATCTACCTCAGAGCTCCCACCTAGTAGTGAAAAGCCTCTTTCTTAATTTACATCACCATGTATTCACAGATTTTTTTCTTAGTTAAAAGAAGGTAAACTGAGGCACAAAGTTCAGAGGACAATTTATTAGTAATGTATAAATTTACCACCAAATAGGATCTCAGCTTCACCAGCAAAGCTAAGACCGTTCCCCCAAATGGGGAATGGTTACCCTTTTTGTATTTTTTAGGAAAGTACAGGACAAAGAATGGGACTTTGTAGGCAGGAAACAAGTTATGATTGGTTAAAAGAGCTTGATATCATATATGGTGAAATCAATAAGATTGGATACAGAGCTGAGGCATGGGGGGGGCGATATAATTGGTTGGAAATTGGGAATGAGGAACTAGCAGCAACCACCTTCTTTCCTCCTGTGACTTAGAAATGTTCATTGTGAAGGACCTTCATATACAAAAGTATTTATAGTAGCTGTTTTTGTAGTGGCAAAGAATTGGAAATTGAGGGGATGCCCATCAATTGGGGGAATGGCTGAACAAGGAGTGGTATATGAACGTAATGGAATATTATTGTTCCATAAGAAATTATGACAGGTGGATTTCAGAAAAACCTGGAAAAACTTACATGAACTGATGCTGAGTGAAATGAGCAGAACCAGGGGAAGATTGTACACAGTAACAGCAACATTGTGTGATGATCAACTGATAGACTTTGCTCTTCTCAGCAATACAATGATCCAAGACAATTATCAAAGACTCAACGGAAAATGCTATCCACATTCAGAGAAAGAACTATGGAGTCTGAATACAGATCAAACATACTATTTTCACTTTTTTTGTTTTTCCTTTCTCATGGTTTTCCCATGTTCTGATTCTTCTTTCACAACATGACTAATGTGGAAATATGCTTAATATGATTGTACATGTGTCACCCAGATCAGATTGCTTGCCCATCTCAGGAAGGGAGGAAGGAGGGAGGGAGAAAAAAATTAGAACTCAAAATCTTCTGAAAAAATCTTTTGAAAACTATCTTTACATGTAATTAGAAAAAATAAAATGTTATTAAGTGCAAAAAGAAAAAAAAGAGAAGTGCCAGTGAACCACTCAAAAAAAAAATGTTTATTGTTTGAGTCCACCTGCAAGGTTAGAGATAGTGGGCCAGACTTCTTTGGATAACAAACCAGACATCCTTGAAGGATAGCGTGGTGGAACAAACACTCTAGACCTGACTCCCAGGTGTCTACCTACATTCATCAAGGTTAACAGATTTCCTTGACACAAGAGAACAGTGATTAACAAAAGAATTGGATTTCTAAACTTAACTCATTACAGGACAGCTGAATTTCTGAACTAAGTATGGTACAAAACTGGTCAATTGCAAATAGGATCAATTTAAAAAAAAGATGCAGAATCAATCCGATTATTTCAGATTCAAAGACAGCACACTGTGATCACTTAGTTTATTATACTTTAAAAGAATTGAAAAGGAACTACATCAAACACACTTTTAGGGGAACATTCACTTTCCATCATCCTCTACACTTCCTCTCACCTTCCTACCAGATCTTCAGGTGTGGAAGAGAAGAATCCTGAATGCAACTTCTCACTGCTGGTGGAGAGGGATGTGTGCTACCTAGCTCAGGCTCATGAACTAAAAGGGGAAATGAAGTTCCCCAGCTCACCAGCTGAGCAAGATTCACAATAGTTGGCAGTCTTGGCATCTCTGTGGTTCTTCTCTCCTCAAGGCTTCCAGCTACTCTCTCTGCTCCAGGCCATGATGGTCTCACTCCATGTCTTCTGGCCAGTGTTCCTAGAAGTGCCTGCATGTCTCCATCTAGTTAGTATTCACACCTGACATTCTGCTTTCTTTCCTTTCCTGGAGGTCCAAATAAAAGGTCATAAGAAGGAAGACGCCCATCAAGAAATTCACTACCCTCTTTTTTCACTCACTTTTTTTATGAGTTCTATGCTTGACCCCAGATAAAGAAGGGACAGCAGATGAATTTTCTGTGCCAGGATCATCCAAAGCTTTTCTTCCAGGATTGTTGTTGTCATTTCAATCCTGTCTGACTCTGCGACCCCATTTGGGATTTTCTTTGCAAAGATACTGGAATGGATTGCTATTGACTTCTCCAGCTCGTTTTGTAGATAAGCAAACTGAGGCAAAAAGGTCTATGTGACTTGTTCAGGATCATACAGCTAGTAAGCATGAGACCAGATCTAAACTCATGATAATGAGTCTTCCTGACTCCAAGCTCAGCACTCTATCCACTGTGCCACCTAGATGACCCCTTCCAAGGTCTTTCTCTTTAAGTCATATCATTGGGCCCAAGGGGCTTCATACATATGTTATCTCATATGAGCTTCACAACAATCCTTTGAGGTAGTACTATAAGTATTATTCCCATTGTACAGATTGTGAAACTGAGATACACAATGAAATCAAGGAAAGTGGCAGGAGTAGCAGAGAGATAACAGAGAGATAACATTACACCTTTGGAAGTAACGAGTTCTCCTTCATTGGAAGCATTGAAGTCAAAGCTTGATGACCACCTGTGGTAGAGGAGGGGGTGTAGAGAGGGTTCTAGGTCAGGTATGCACTGGACTAGATGACCTCTGAGGTCGTCTCTGACTCTTGTGATCTGTGGAAATCTACACAGAAATAGGGGGCAAAGACAATGGAAAAGCATGTAGAAAACAGAAATCAAGAAAGAAGCATTTGTCAAGAGCCTGTTACATGCTATGAATTTTACAACTATTACCTCATTTGATCCTCACAACGGTCCTGGGAAGGACCATTTTACAGTTAAAGAAACTGAGGCAGACAGAGATTTAAGTGGCTTTTCTAGGGTCATATAGCTAATAAGTACCTGAGGCTTGATTTGAACTCAGGTCTTTCTGACTCTAAATCCGCTCTATGCACTGAGCACATACTGTACTGGAGGGGTCTTTGCTTCTGGTTAATTGTTAATATTAGCATAGTACACTTTTTGAAGTACCCTTACGGAGTAAAAATTTAGCACTGCACATTTTAGGCTAGAAGGTTCTCAAATACAAATTTGTTAATTAAATTCTAATAATCTCTGCTTGGGCAGCTAAGTGGCAGTGAAAATAGAAAGCCTGACTTGAAGTCAAGAAGTCTTATCTTCAAATCTGGCCTCAGATAATTACTAGCTGTGTGACCCTGAGCAAGTCACTTAACCCTGCTTACCTCAGTTTCCTCATATGTAAAACAAGCTAGGGAAAGAAATGGCAAACCACTCTAGCATCTTTGTCAAGAAAACCCCAAATGGGCAGGGCAGAGCCAAGATGGTGGAGTAACAGCATGGAATTGCTAGTGCTCTTTCCCTAAACCCAGTCAAATACCTGTAAAAAATGACTCTAAACAAATTCTGGAGCTGTAGAACCCACAGAATGACAGACTAAAGCAAATCTTCAGCCCAAGACAGCCTGGAAGGTCACCAGGAAATGTCTATTGCACCATGCTGAGAGCAGAGTACAGTCTAGCTTGGGCCACACCAGCACTGACAGGACCTGAGCAGGCCTTGGGGGTACTAAATCTTGAGCACCTGTGGCAGTTTCCAGACTTCACAACCCCAAAATACTGAGCACAAATTGGAAGGTCAGTGGAAAAAACTTGTGGGACCTGTGTGAGAGAGTAGAGTGGTGGGACCCCAGCCCCAGGGTGGTGGAGGAGGTGGAGGAACCCACAGAGGAGGAGCCTGTGATAGCAGCAGCAGCAACAGGGGCAGCTGCAGTGACTTTCTGGAGCTGTAGCCCCACAGATTGTGAGGGGATCAAGTGGCTGACAGTACACCTTCCACCCCCACTGAAAGCAAAGAACTATCTTGACAAAGAGCCCAAAATTCTAGTAATTTTGAGAAAATGAGCAAAACCAGAAAAAGAATCAGACTACAGAATCTTACTTTGGTGACAAGGAAGGCCAAAATATACAAACAGAAGAAGCAAACAAAGTCAAAGCTGCTATATCCAAAGCCTCTGAGAAAAATATGAATTGGTCTCAAGCCATGGAAGAGCTCAAAAAGGATTTTGAAAATCAAGTAAGAGAAGTAGAGGAAAAATTGGGAAGAGAAATGAGAGTGATGTAAGAAA
This sequence comes from Notamacropus eugenii, assembly GCF_028372415.1. Taxonomy (NCBI): domain Eukaryota; kingdom Metazoa; phylum Chordata; class Mammalia; order Diprotodontia; family Macropodidae; genus Notamacropus; species Notamacropus eugenii. The sequence goes on along the minus strand of NC_092872.1, from coordinate 696,428,937 downwards.
ATCATGAAAAATGAATCAATTGCTTGCTAAAAGAGACCCAAAAAATGCTGAAGAAAAAAATACCTTTAAAAAGAGATTAAACCAAATGGCAAAAGAGATCCAAAAAGCCAGTGAGGAAAAGTGTTGGGGGTGTAAGCTCAGTTTCACGTGGACAGTCTCGGGCAGGTAAAGGTGAGAACTTCTAAACCTTAGAGTTCTCATGAGGCCCCCCAGAGAACAGCTGGGAATTGAGGCCTGAGACATGGGCTATCTCATGCATCTCCACCTCTTCTCCGTGGGATACGTGCTGGGGAGAGCATCCCACCCTTGAGATTGGCCCGGGGTCTGAGCACACCTGTTGTTGACTAACTAAAGGCTGAGAGCATGCCTGGTATTCACGTGCAAACTATGCGGCGGGAGAGCTTAAGTAGGGTCAGGAAAGCCTGACGGCGCTCTTTGCGCTGAAGGGCCTTTAGAGGGCAGAGGGTCCCTTCCCACTCCCACTCCCACTCTCTTGCTGTACGATCCTTGCCTCCTTGGGAGGAGGATTCCTCTCTCCTGAGGAAGAATTCACCCTGCATATGTAACCAAGACCCTGAATAAAGCCTAACCCTTGTTCAGCTCTGGAAAGTCTCTTCTCTCACATGTTTATCCGGTTTGGCCAGCCGAAGACCTGAGACAGGTAAGGAAAGACTCGGGTAGCCCTTTGGCCTCTAGGCCAGACAGAAAAGAATGCCCTGAAAAGCAGAATTAGCCAGATGGAAAAAGAGGTCCAAAAGCTCACTGAAGAAAATAATTCCTTAAAGATTAGAATGGAGCAGATGGAAGCTAATGACTTTATGAAAAATCAAAAAATTATAAAACAAAGCCAAAGGAATGAAAAATGAGCAGACAATATGAAATATCTCATTGGAAAAACAACTGACCTGGTAAACAGATCCAGGAGAGACAATTTAAAAATTATGGGACTACCTGAAAGCCATGATCAAAAAAAGAGCCTAGACATCATCTTTCAAGAAATTATCAAGGAAAACTGCCCTGATATTGTAGAACCAAAGGGAAAATAGATATTGAAAGAATCCACCAATCACATCCTGAAAGAGATCCCAAAAGAAAAACTCCTAGGAATATTGTAGCCAAATTCTAGAGCTCCCAGGTCAAGGAAAAAATATTGCAGGTAGCCAGAATGAAATAATTCAAGTATTGTGGAAATACAATCAGGATAACACAAGATCTAGCAGCTTCTACATTAAGGGACTGAAGGGCATGGAATATGATATTCCAGAAGTCAAAGGAACTAGAACTAAAACCAAGAATCACCTACCCAGCAAAACTGAGTATAATACTTCAAGGGAAAAAATAGTCATTCAATGAAATAGAGGGCTTTCAAGCATTGTTGATGAAATGACCAGAGCTGAATAGAAAATCTGACTTTCAAACACAAGAATCAAAAGAAGCATGAAAAGGTAAACAGGAAAGAGAAATCATAAGGGACTTACTAAAGTTGAACTGTTTACATTCCTACATGGAAAGATCATATTGGTTTTTCTTTTCCTTTTTTTAAAAAATTTATTTATTTAACTTTTAATATTCATTTTCACAAAATTTTGGGTTCCAAATTTTCTCCCCATTTCTCCCCTCCCCCCTCCCCAAAATGCCGAGCATTCTAATTGCCCCTATCACTGATCTGCCCTCTCTTCTAACATCCCTCCCTTCCCTTGTCCCCATCTTCTCTTTTGTCCTGTAGGGCCAGATAACTTTCTATACCCCATTATCTGTATTTCTTGTTTCCTAATAGTAAGAACAATACTCGACAATTGTTCCTAAAACTTTGAGTTCCAACTTCTCTTCATCCCTCCCTCCCCACCCATTCCCTTTGGGAACCAAGCAATTCAATATAGGCCATATCTCTGTAGTTTTGCAAATGACATTCATAATAGTCATGTTGTGTAAGACTAACTATATTTCCCTCCATCCTATCCTGCCCCCCATTGCTTCTGTTCTCTCTTGGGATCCTGTCTCTCCCCAAGAGCATTGACTTCAAATTGCTCCCTCCTCCCATTGCCCTCCCCTCCACCATCCCCCCCACCCCTCCTATCCCCTTCTCCCCCACTTTCCTGTATTGTAAGATAGGTTTTCATACCAAAATGTCTGTGCATTTTATTCCTTCCTTTACTCGAATGTGATGAGAGTAAGCTTCATGTTTTTCTCTCACCTCCCCTCTTTTTCCCTCCACTGAAAAGTCTTTTGCTTGCCTCTTTTATGAGAGATAATTTGCCCCATTCCATTTCTCCCTTTCTCCTCCCAATATATTTCTCTCTCACCACTTAATTTCATTTCTTTAAGATATGATCCCATCCTATTCAGCTCACTCTGTGCTGTGTGTGTGTGTATGTGTGTAATCCCACCAACTACCCAGATACTGAAAAGTTTCAAGAGTTACAAATATTGTCTTTCCATGTAGGAATGTAAACAGTTCAACTTTAGTAAGTCCCTTATGACTTCTCTTTGCTGTTTACCTTTTCGTGCTTCTCTTCATTCTTGTGTTTGAAAGTCAAATTTTCTTTTCAGCTCTGGTCTTTTCATCAAGAATGCTTGAAAGTCCTCTATTTCATTGAAAGACCAATTTTCCCCCTGAAGTATTATACTCAGTTTTGCTGGGTAGGTGATTCTTGGTTTTAGTCCTAGTTCCTTTGACTTCTGGAATATCCTATTCCATGCCCTTCGATCCCTTAATGTAGAGGGTGCTAGATCTTGTGTTATCCTGATTGTATTTCCACAATACTTGAATTGTTTCTTTCTAGCTGCTTGCAATATTTTCTCCTTGACCAGGGAACTCTGGAATTTGGCCACAATGTTCCTAGGAGTTTCTCTTTTTGGATCTCTTTCTGGTGGTGATCAGTGGATTCTTTCAATATTTATTTTGCCCTCTGGTTCTAGAATATCAGGGCAGTTTTCCTTGATAATTTCATGAAAGATGATGTCTAGGCTCTTTTTTTCATCATGGCTTTCAGGTAGTCCCATAATTTTTAAATTGTCTCTCCTGGATCTATTTTCCAGGTCAGTTGTTTTTCCAATGAGATATTTCACATTCTCTTCCATTTTTTCATTCTTTTGGTTTTGTTTTGTGATTTCTTGGTTTCTCATAAAGTCATTAGCCTCCATCTGTTCCATTCTAATTTTTAAAGAGGTATTTTCTTCAGTGAGCTTTTGGACCTCCTTTTCCATTTGGCTAATTCTGCTTTTTAAAGCATTCTTCTCCTCATTGGCTTTTTGAACCTCTTTTGCCAATTGAGTTAGCCTATTTTTCAAGGTGTTATTTTCTTCAGTATTTTTTGGGGTCTCCTTTAGCAAGGTGTTGACCTCCTTTTCTTGCATCTCTCTCATTTCTCTTCCCAGTTTTTCCTCCACCTCTGTAACTTGATTTTCAAAATCCTTTTTGAGCTCTTCCATGGCCTGAGCCCACTGAATATTTATTTTGGGTGTTTGGGATACAGAAGCCTTGACTTTTATGACTTTCCCTGATGGTAAGCATTGTTCTTCCTCATCCCAAAGGATGGGAGGAGATATCTGTTCACCAAGAAAGTAGCCTTCTATAGTCTTACTTTTTTTCCCTTTTTGGGGCATTTTCCCAACCAGTTACTTGATTTTTGGGTCCTTTGTCAAGAGTAGGGTATACTCTGGGAATCTGTGAGATCTCAGTTCCTCCAAGGTGGCATGATCCAGCGTGTACTAGTCTGGATACAGAGAGGGATTTTTGTGCCCAGAATCTTAGCAGATTCCTCTCCACAGCCACTTGGCCTTCAGTTCCCAAGTCAGCACTGGGGGCTGATTTTCAGATAAGCTGGATAGGCTGGGCCGCAGTTCTGTGTGAGACAAAGACCAGCTCTCCTAGGGCCTCCACCCAGGGCTGAGGTAAGACTCAGCTTTTCAATGCCCCCAGGGGTTTTTACGCTCCAACAATGGAGCTTCCCCTACCTGCTGCTGTGCACCCTCTGAGGCTACTGTCTGCTGCCGGAGCTATGGGAAAGCCCTTCTTCCTTTCTGGCCTGCTGATTAAACCCTGTCTCTGACCTTTGTTGCCTGTGGGCCGAGGGATCTGAGGAACCCCTGCTGGGACTGGATATTCTGCCCCCGAAGTATCCTCCTCCCAGAGTCTCATTGCACAGTGCCACTGGGCCAAGGCTGGGCTGGGCTCCATGCTCCCCTCCGTGTCCAGTGCAACCAACGTTTCTGTGGGCCTTTCAGGTCTCCGTGGGCTGGAAATCTCCTCCACTCTGTAGTTCTCCACTTCTGCTGCTCCAGAATTTGTTGAGAGTCCCTCTCTACAGGTGTTTTATGGGTTGTGGGGAGGACCCTGCGTGTGTCTTTCTAGTCCGCTATCTTGGCTCCACCTCCCCCAAGATCATATCCGTTACTCTTGAGACTTTTCTCAGTATTAGGGCAGTTGGAGGGATTATATACATATAGACAGAGGGCACAGGGTGAGTTGAATAGGTAGGGATGATATCTAAAAAATAAAATTAAGGGGTGAGAGAGGAATATATTGGGAGGAGAAAGGGAGAAATAGAATGGGGCAAATTATCTCACATAAGAGGCAAGAAAAAGCTTTTTCAATGGAGGGGAAGAGGGGGAAGGTGAGAGAGAAAGAGTGAACCTTACTGTCATCGCATTTGGCTTGAGGAGGAAATAATACGCACACTCAATTTGGTATGAAAATCTATCTTACCCTACAGAAAAGTAGGGGACAAGGGAGTAAGTAGGGTGGGGGAGATGATAGAAGGGAGGGCAAATGGGAGGAGGGGGTAATTAGAAGTAGACATTTTTGATGAGGGATAGGGTCAAAAGAGAGAATAGAATAAATGGGGGGCAGGATAGGATGGAGGGTAATAGAGTTAGTCTTTCACAATATAACTTTTATGGAAGTGTTTTGCATAACTTCACATGTATAACCTGTATTGAATTGCTTGCCTTCTCAATGGGGATGGGTGGGGAGGGAGGAAGGGGGAGTAGTTGGAACTCAAAGTTTTAAAAATGAATGTTAAAAATTGTTTTTACATACAACTGGAAAATAAGACATGGGGCATAGAACTCTATCTTGCCCTACATGAAAATAGAGGGGAAGGGGATAAGAGAAAGGAGGGGTATGATGGAAGGGAGGGTAGATTGGGGGAAGTAGTAATCAGAATGCACACTGTCTTGGGGTGGGGGGAAGGGAGAGATGGGGAGAAAATTTGGAACTCAAAATCTTATGGAAGTGAATGTTGAAAACTAAAAATAAGTAAATAAATTTTTTTTTAAAAGACCATGAAGAGTCAGATATGACTGAAATGACTCAACAAAAAAGCATCTCTGCTTGGAGAAAGAGGAATCCAAGGGAACAGGGATGTATCCTGATTTTGAAAATCTCTCTGACTCAAACCATTTTCTATTTATAACTTATAGGGTTCAAGATCAAAACCCAAAATCCCATAATCAGGATTAAACAGAAATACAGTTTTGATTCATCCAACAGTACAAGAATAACTTAATTTCTGGTGCACCTGGGAGAAATCATTCAGTGAGGCTTCTTTTGTTGAATTATTCGAGAGGCTCCTACTCTTAGTCTTATCATTACCTTAATCAGTTTCAAGGAGCATTCTTTCTTAGGCTGATAAGGCCTATATTTCTTTAAAAATTGATTAGGCCTTTGATAAGAATGAAGCAAAAAGATTTTGATGCAGGGCACTTTCTTCTTGAATTAAACCCAGGTAAAGTTTCCTATTCAGATGAGCCCAAGGACTTTTGACAAAGACACTGAGAAAATGTGATTTCTTAAGATTTCTGAAAGAGGGAAAAGAGCTGAGCCTTCATGTATTTCCATATTCTCAAGTCATAGAAAGGGCTCCCCACAGTATAGGTTTATATTATTAAAGCCATAGCTCAGAAGCCCCCACAATGTGTTTGTTTTTCATTAGTCAGACAGAGAACAAAATAAGCTCCAAATAAAGGCATTTTGTGCACAGTACCTGGTACGTAGTCAGTGCTATATAAATATTAGCTATTATTATTGATAATCCTTTAATATAAATTTTAGATTTTAGTAAAGGCCAGAGCTTGAAGAATCTGGACCTAGTAGTCTCTTTTGTCATTTTGAGTAGACTTAGAGAATGCCTTTTTGGTGTGTCAGCAAAATAGATGGAGCTCACTTAATAATTCCATTAGGAGACCCTTTCTCCTAGCATTTTAGTGATAAGAGAAAAAAAAACACACACAGATATCCTGGGTTGTAATTTCAGTTGAAACTTTGTTTACCCTTTCCTATGTCAGCTATTTTGAATACTTGTGTAAGACAGGAAGCCTGCCACTCACTAGTGGTGGGATTTCCTTTCTTGTCGTATGTCACCGAGACATATGTTTACCCAGCCTGGAATCACAAGGCTCAACTGACATTGCTCTATTAATTGTCTTGTCTTACTGAATTTATGACTTGTTCAACTAAGAGAGTTTCTTTCTCACGGCAAAATGTATTTAAGACAGATGATTTCTGTACTAAGTAGTCAGAGTCACCTCTGACTCCATAGCGCTATGACTGTTATCTTTAAGAGGGAATTAATTAATTAATTGATTGATTGATTGCTTAATTAATTAATTAATTAATAATGCATGCCTTTAGCCTGATGTTTTTTCTTTAACCAAGTTTTCAGGTTAACATTGTTTACAGTAAGAAGATTTACAATGAAACATTCTCTCCTGTAATGTCACATTTATACCATCAATGGAAAGACTGGGCAAGTTTAGAAATGCTTCATTAGAGGTTCATAGGTTACAACTCTTATCCTCAACACTATAGGCCCTTACACCTCACTGGGCAAAATGCCTGGGCTTGGCCTACTTACTGGATTGTCTCTCCACTGAGTGCATCGCTCAGTTGGCCTAACTGGGCCTGCTCTCTTTATGGCCCATTGCTCTATAGGTTTTAATATCTGGCTAAGCTGAAATCCTTGGCTAGGGTACTGGCAAGGCTCTTTCATGAAAATCAGAACCTCACCGTAGGACCAACAAGAGCGTCTCCATTTTGTCTTGGCTCTGAGACTGGCCATTTCCCAAGAACCAGGATCCCTGCTCCAGATACCAAGCTGTCTGTCTTTGAACTTTTTTCTACATGTTGTTTGTTAGTCATCCTTCAAAGTCTGGTGAACAATGTCCTCATTCCCTCTGAGGGGAAACCCATACAGTCTTGGGCTTTTGCTACAAGATGCTATTACCAATGGCAGGAAGAGAAGCGAGAGGAATTTCTCCTACCCCGTGCTCCTTGTTGCACCTAGAAATGCTGCTTAGGGCTCTTAAATTGAAGGCCTCTGCCACAGTCAGTTCTCTGGATTTAAATTTGTCAAGTCACTAATGATCGCATCAATAAGTGGGTGTAGAAAAGTCAGTCTATAAGTCACAGGGAATTCCCCTACTTCTGCCTAACCTCAGGGGAGTTTCCTGGTCTCCTTCATATGCAAATTTGGCCAAAGTGCAAAAAACCATTTTTTTTTGCCTTACACCCAATAAAATTGCAAATGGGCTACTCAAAGGCTGAACCCCAATAATTTCATCTAGGCTCTGGGACTCATCCCCAGATCCCTGCCCTACCCCCAGTACTTAACTTTAATTGGTCTTTCTGTTGTTCAAAGTTAATAACAAATTCCTTATTCAAAAGAAACAAACCCTGGAAGGAAATGTGGCCAGTTTTGAAGTGAGAACTTACTATCATTCAGCCATATGACAGGGCAGTCCAAAAAAATCAGTATGACTTTGAGAGGTAGAGTGTTCAAGAATAAGGAGACAAGGGTCCCAGCGTGCTCAGCCCCAGAACACTGAGTTCAGTTCTGGAGGCTGCATTTTAAGGCCACTGACAAACTCTAGTCGCCTTTCCAGAGAAGAATACTCAGATAGTGAAGGGACAGATGACCCCATCATACAAGGAATCTTTGGAGAAACTAAGATTGTTTGTCATAGTTTAAAGAAGAGTGAGTACGGTCAAGATAGCTGGCTTATACTTATTTGTTCCTAGAGTGTAAGTAGAAGCTATATGGAGGCATTTTTTGGGTCAATCAATCCGCAAGCCCCTACTTTGTGTCAGGCACTGTGCTAAGTGTTAGGGAAAAACCAACCAACCAAAATTAAACAATTCCAGCTTTTAAGAAGCTTACATTCTATCAGGATGTCAACATGTATGTATTTATAAACATATACAGGGAAAACTTAATAATTAGACTTGTCCAAAAGTAAAATGGGTAGCATCAGAAAATAGTGATTTTCTAGTCATTGGAAGTCTTTGAGTAGAGACTGGATGTCCACTTATCAGAGATAATTTAGAAAGTATTCTTATTTAAATATAGATTGGACCAGATGACCTCTTAGGTCCCTTCCAATTCTCATATTCTGTGAGGAAAGAAGTTTGGTTTGACTTCCTCTAGGGAATCATGGTCATGTAGTAAGGCACATGACACATGAAATGCAATGTGAAGCAAGGCCCAAGCCAGCATCCAGGACAACCTATGCCCAATCTTTTGTCTACGTGACTTTCACTTGAACTACAATAGGAGATGAGACCAGATGATTTTTTTTCCCCAAAATTTATTAATTTATTTGTTTTCAGTTTTCAACAATCACTTCCATAAGTTCCAAATTTTCTCCCCTCCCTTCCTCCTCCCTCCCCAAGACGGCATGCAATCTTATATGGGCTCTACACATACATTCTTATTAAACACATTTTCACATTAGTCATATTGCATAGAAGAATTAAAACAAATGGGAGAAATCATAAAACAAAATAAAACCAAACATAACCAGGAGAAAATAGTCTGCTTCATTCTGCCTTCTGACTCCATAGTTCTTTCTCTGTATGTAGATGACATTTTCCTTTGGAAATGTTTTAGGTCCTTGCATTGCTGTGAAGGGCTCAGTCTATTAAAACAGTCCTCGCACACTGTGGCTGTTACTGTGTGCAATGTTCTCCTGGTTCTGCTCACTTCACTCAGCATTAATTCATATAAGTCTTTCCAGGTTTAGTTCAAGTAAGTCTTTCCAGGTTTTTCTGAAATCCACCTGTTCATCATTTCTTATAGGACAATAATTATTCCATTACATTCATATACCACAACTTGTTCAGCCATTCCTCAATTGATGGGCATTCCCTTAATTTCCAGTTTTTGACCACCACAAAAAGAGCTGCTATAAATATTTTTGTACATGTAGATCCTTTCCCCATTTTTATGATCTCTTTGGGATATAGCCCTAGAAGCAATATTGCTGAGTCAAATGATATGTACATTTTTAGGCATGGTTCCAAATTGCTCTCCAGAATGGTTGGACCAGCTCACAGCTCCACCGACAATGAATTAGTATTCCAACTCTCCCACATCTTCTTCAACATTTATTATCTTCCTGTTTTGTCATGTTAGCCAATCTGATAGGTGTGATATGGTACCTCAGAGTTGTTTTGATTTGCATCTTTCTAATCAATAGTGATTTAGAGCATTTTTTCATATGATTATAGATAACTTTAATTTCTTCCTCTGAAAACTGCCTGTTCACATCCTTTGATCATTTATCAGTTGAGTAATGGCTTGTATTCTTGTAAATTTGACTCAGTTCTCTATACATTTCAGAAATGAGACCTTTATTACAGACACTAGTTGTAAAAATTCTTTCCCAGTTTTCTGCTTCCCTCCTAATCTTGATTGCATTGGCTTTGTTTGTACAAAAACTTTTCAATTTAATGTAATCCATTTTGCGTTTCATAATGTTCTCTATCTCTTGTTTGGTCATAAATTCATCCATTCTCCATCAATCTGACAAATAAAGTATTCCTTGATTCCCTAGTTTTTTATAGTATAGGTCTTTATGCCTAGATCATGTACCCATTTGGACTTTATTCTGGTACATGGTGTCATGCATTGGTCTATGCCCAGTTTCTGGCACACTGTTTTCCAGTTTTTCCAGCAGTTTTTGTCAAACTGTGAGTTCTTATCCCAGAAGCTGGGGTCCTTGGATTTATCAAACAGTAGACTGCTGCAGTCATTGACTGCTGTGTGTTACATACCTAACCTATTCCACTGATCTACCCCTCTATTTCTTAGCTAGGATTAAGTGGTTTTGATGATTGCTGCTTTATAATACAATTTAAGATCTGATATAAGGTCAGACAATTCTTGCAGAACATAAGACCTAGTGTTATTTGTCATATTCAAGACCAAGCAAGACCAGCCCAAATCATCTAAGGATAAGACAGTAGAGTCTGATCTAAACACAAATCCAACCCAGACAATGAGGCTAAGTAAATGGAAGAAAATGCAAAATACAATGAAGACATACCTTGGACTGAGAAATACCCAAGGAGTAAACCCAGAAGAAGAGAATAATTCTACAATTCTAAATAGATTCTCAGAAGGAAAAAAGAGTATCTCGGTTCCAAGGATCCTCTTACAGAGAACCTGAAAGAACAGAAATGAGAAATACAAAATGGAGTAGTTAGGGAGAAAGAAATGGGAAGGAGGATTAATAAGCTAGAATATATGGAAGTAAAACATACTCAAGGACTGAATACCTTAAAAATTTTAACAAGTCAAACAGAAAATAACAATGCAATGAAACAATAAATATTAATATAAAATCAAAAGATTGGAAAAAACCAGAAGAATGTGTAAGAAATATATTATTAGAAACACCTGACATGGAAAACAGGTTAAAGATAGATCATTCAAGAATTATTGGACTACTTGAAAATCCTGGCCATTAAAAAAAGCTTGGATGCCATATTTCAAGGCATCATAAATGAAAACTGCTTAGATTCCTTGGGACCAGAGGTCAAAGTGAAAATAGAATATGTTAGTCACTTTCTAAAAGAAATCCCAAAATGAAGACTCCCAGAAACATAATAGCCCAAATCCAGAGTTTGTAGGTCAAAGAAAAAATATTGCAAGGAGCCAAAAATAAAGTGTTCAAATACCAAGGCATCATAGAATTACACAAGACTTAGCAGTTGCCAGTCTAAAGTAGAGGAGAGTTTGGAATATGATATTTCAAAGGGTAAAACATAAGTACTTATAATCAAGAATAACCTATTTGAAAAACAACATTGTTGTTATTGTGTTTGTCCTTCATTCTTGAATAGGACCATGACATGAAGATGATAACATGACTGATTTGAGTGAGGGAGGGCTGTGAAAGGTCACCAGCATCACTTTCTCCTCCTGAGTCATCTGCGTCCAGTGGCCAGATATTCATCAGGATGACTGGAGATGGCCCAGGATGCAATGAGAGACCCTGGCTATTTTAGGCTAAGGTCTTATCAGATTCTCACATTGAGTGAGATACACCCATTCATTAACCAGGCCTCTTTAAGTCATGTCATCATCTTGATGTCATGGTTCTCTTCAAGAACGAAGGACAAACACAACCTGTGAGTGAATAGTAGCTCCTCTCCTCTCCTCTCCCTTCCCCTCCCCTCCTTTCCTCTCCCCTCCTCTTCTCCTTTCTCCTCTCCTCTCTTGTCTTCTCCTCTCTTCTCCTCTCCTCTTCTGTCCTCTCCCTCCTTGCCTGGAGTGCTCTGCCCAGGGAAAGGTACACTTTGATGGTCAAAATCTGCCTTTTTTCCTTTGGGTTTACTGGCTAGATTTCTTCCTCAAAGACCAAGCCTTAAGTCCAATTCACTCTGGAGCTCATAGATTGGACAACAGTTCCCTGCCCTCCTAGCACAGAGTGAACATAAATGCTAAATATAAATACTAAAATGAAAAATAGAATAATCCTACAAGGAAAATACAGATTTTTAATGAAATGAAGGATTTCTAAGCATTTCTGTTGAAAAAAAAATAAGTAAGTGCATAATTTAAAAGGGAAATAGAGAAATCTAAAAAACAGAAGACTACACACATTTGATTATTTGGAAGAGACTGTGTAGGGATGTGTGTGTTTGTCTTTTGTTGCTGAAGAAGACCATGCCATCAGAGAAATGATGACATGACTTGCACTTGACTTTGTTTTTGAGTGAGGGAAGGCTGTGCAGGTCACCAGCCTCACTTCTCCTCCAGATCCATCTGAATCCAGTGGCCAGATATTCATCAGTATGACTGGAGATGACTCAAGATGAGGTAACTGGGATTAAGTGACTTGCCCAAGGTCACACAGCTAGTGAGTGTCAAGTGTCTGAGGTGAGATTTGAACTCAGGTCCTCCTGATTCCTGCACTAGTGTTCTGTCCACTGTACCACCTAGCTGCCCCCTATGTAGGGATAAATTGGGGGAGAAGGAACAAGTGTTTTCTCAGAACTCTAATGTCTTCAAGAGTCATAGAAAAAGTTAAATAAGACAGACAGAAAGCCTAGGAGTAGTTTTGTTTTGTTTTGATGGTCTTGAGAGAACACAGAAATGAGAGGGAGAGTAACCATTCATTATTAAGTGCCAGGCACTATGCTAAGCATTTTACAAACATCTCATTTGATCCTTACAACAACAACCCTGTGAGATTCTCATTATACAGTTAAGGAAACTGAGCGATTAAATGACTTCCCTACACAGCTAGTAAGTTTCTGAAGCCAGGTATGAACTCAGGTCTTCCTGACTCCAGGTTCATAGCTCTACCCACTGTACCACCTACCTTCCTCTAGGGAGCTAGGGAGAAAAAGAACAGGAAGGGGAGGAAACTTACTCCCTCACAATAGTAGGGGTGCATGAAATGAAGAGTATTCATGGAGGAAGAAATGGAAGGAATACATATCTCTAAAATATTCTGGAATAAAATTCCTTTGCTCTGTAATCTTCAAACTTTTATTTTGTTATCTTTCCCTTAGCTGCTTATAACATTCTTTTAAAAAAAAATCCTTTGTTTTCAGCAAGCAAAGGGGGAATATCTATTCCCAAACAGAAAAGTTGGGTAAATCAGTGTCTACTGAAGATCAACCTATTTACAGGTGCCAACATGGAGGGACGAAAGGAACTTCCAGCCAAGTGTGTGTGGCTCACTAAGAGGAAGACAGTTGTAAGGCAAAGGATACTACTACCTTGGAGTTAGATGGCCTGAGGTTGAGAATTGTCTCTTGTACTCGACCATTACCATGACAGACAACTTGGACTTAATCCCTGTTTTCTTCAGTTAAAACAAACTGGCTTAAAGGTCCACAAGATGCTGATGGCAGGGAAGGTAGTATTGTCAATAATCTCAGCTTTCCAGTGTTGGGGGCTGAATTTATCGTCCCGCCTCAAATGGGAGTGGGTGCCTTTCCTGATTCTTCCTCCAGGTGAAAAATTCCTAGTTATGGCTCTAATGTGTCATTTTAGACAAATTGTTTAATTTTCTAAGCCTCAGTTTCCTCATCTGTGAGAATGGGGGTAATATAATCACAGAACGATTGTGAGGAATTATAAGGAGGAATTGTAATTATAATGAGGAATTGTAAATCTTATTAAAGTGCTGAATAATTATCAGACATATAATTAGCAGATATTAGCGTTACTATTATTGAAGAGGAGGGTGAAGAAGCCTCTAAGTAGAGCTAGGATAGGGTATGTTTGGGAGGGCTGACCCTGCTTTCTCCCCATGTTTTTAACTCCACAGTCACATCTCCTGGAGATAAAATTGCTTGGCAAGAGGGCATGGTCGTTCCTGGGTAGGTGGTTATGTAAGTCCACACAGAGGAATTGATTGGAGTCTGGTAGTTCAAATTATCTCCAAAATTTCAGCTCACACTTTTTAGATCTATCTTAGAAGCACACAACCCTAGGGCGAGGCTTTACTCTGCAAGTGAGAATTAGAGAAGGCTCTCTGTGATTCACATCTGTGAGTACGTGGGTAGCAGGATCTGTAAGGCTGTTAGCAAGTGCCTCCCCTGGCAGGATGTGTGAGGTAGATGTGAGAAGACTGGCCACCTGGGTTGGAGATAGGATAAATTGGAGGGCAGAGTTTATTCGTATTTCTCATTTAGAATCAAAATGTAAAGTGGAAGGAACTTCGGGATTCATGAATACTGTCTTTCAGATGAACCCTCTCTACAATATTCTTAACATATTCACTCAGTCTCTTCTAGAATATCTTTAATGACTAAGAAATAATTACATTCCAAGGCAATCCATGATGCTATTGAAGAACTTTAATTGTTTTTCTGTATATTGACCCAAAATCTGCTTCAAGACTCAGCTCGAATCCCTACTTCTGCAAGAGGTCTTTCCCTAGTTTGCCTGCACCACTCATGCCTTCCCTCTTAGATTATATACCTCCAATTTACCTAGTAAAAATCTCTAATGTACATAGCTATTTATATATTGTCTCTCATATTAGAATATAAACTCCTTGAGACAGGAACTGTACCCAGTGTGTGTGTGTGTGTGTGTGTGTGTGTGTGTGTGTGTGTGTATACAATCTATCCATCCATCCATCCATCCATCCATCCATCCATCCATCCATCCATCCATCCAGTCTTCTTGTTATTCAGTCATTGTCAGTTGTGTCTGACTCCTTATGACCCTACTTAGGGTTTTCTTGGCAAAGATGCTAGAGTGGGTTACCATTTCCTTCTCCAGCTTATTCTACAGATGAGGAAACTGAGACAAGCAGGATTAAGTGATTTGCCACCAGAGCCACACAGCTAGTGAGTGTCTGAGGTCAAATCGGAATTCAGGTCTTCCTGACTCCAGGCCCAGTGCTCTCTCCACTATGGCGTCACTTAGTGGTCCATATCAGTACATCTGCCCAGTAAACATTATGTGGACATAGTTATTTGCATGTTGTCTCCCAGATTATAATGTAAACTCCTTGAGGACAGAATTGTCTTTTTTAAATTTATATTTCCATCCCTAGTGCTTAGCACAGGGCTTGGCACATTGTAAGAACTTAATTAATGCTTGCGGGTTTGTTGATTTCTACCCTCTGGTCCTAATTTTGTTCCATGGGGCCAAGCAGAAATAGGGTAATAATTTGCCAGCTCCTCATGACAGACTTTTCAGATGTTTGAAGGTAGCAGTTATGGCGGAGAGGATTTCTGTTCAGTTACAGATCAGACTCGATATCTGAGCTCCTTTCCTATGTGGTGCTTCTAGGACTCTGTTAAGCCCTACCGACATTTTCTCTTCTCCAGGCTAAATGTCTTCATTTCCTTCCACCAATTTTTGTATGATATATTTTCACATGCTCTCCCTACTCTTGCCATCCTCCTCTGGAGGGGCTCTAGCTTCCTCATATTTTAACGCAAACACTAAAAACAGAGAACTTTTCTCTCTTCCATTAACCAAGTCCATGGCTGCAGAAAAGAGAAGGCCTCCATCACCTTAACAAAATCATGTGGGTGGAAAACCCCCTTCCCTTCTCTATCCTGCTTCCAGAGAGTTCCTTATTAAAATGGAGAGATTGTATGCTTGCCTTATTACACAAGGAAAGGAGATAAGAAGGAAAGAACTGGGTTTCCTTTTCCTGATGTATCCTTGAAATGAGGCATCTTCTTACTGTAACTAGAGGCAAGTTAAAAGAAAGGAGGGAGGCTTTCTTTTTTCTTTTTTTGAAGCATTTGGGGTTAAGTGACTTGTCCAAGGTCATACTACTAGTAAGTGTCTAAAGCCAGATTTGAACTCAGGTTTTCCTTACTCCAGGATTAGGGCTGAGCCACCCAGCTGACCCAAGGAGGGAAGATTCAGAGTAGGAAGGGACCTAGGAGATCATCTGGTTCAATCCCTTCATTTCAGAGAGGAGGAAGTTTAGGCTCAGAGAGTGTCAGTGACTTCCCCTGTGTTGGGGTGGGATTCAAAGGCTGACTTCAGGTTCATTACTTTCTCCTATACCATTCTCTTTGGTAGCTGACACTGTATGTATAACCAACCATGTGTGGATTATTCAATCATCCACAGGCATGGGCTGGAAATTTTTATTCTTTATTGATAAGTTATTGTTTGCATAAGTCTTTTATGGATATCATTACTGTTGGTGTTCACTTCTACTTTCCTTCAAAGTCTGAGACCCATCGAGAGCAGGAAGGAAAGACCTGTTGGATTTCTTGTAAAGGAATGAATAATTCTTCTTCTTCTTCCATATAATACTTATTAACAACAATAATAATAGTCAGCATTTATGGAGGGCTTTAAGGTTTGCAAAGTGCTTTAGATATATTTAGGATTTAGATGCATGTTTAGCATATATTTGTGTATACATGTATATGTACATATATATATGTATATGTATATATATATATATATACGATCCTCACAACAACCCTGGGAAGTGCCAATATTATCCTCATTTAATAGCTGAAGAAACTGAGGCAGAGGTTGAATGATTTGCCTAGAGCCACACATTTAATAAGGGTCTGAGGTAGGATTTAAACTCAGGTCTTTCTGATTCCAAGTCCAATATTCTATCCACTGCACCACCTAGCTGCCCCATGAATCAGATTGCAAGTTTAGAGAGAACAGCTGTAATTAAACCTTTGAAAAGGTAGAACCCTGGAGTTCATGTCAGAAAGATCTAGGTTTGGGCACTGGCTTGCTATTTATTAACTGTGTGAGTTCAAAAAAGAAACTTAAGCTTCCTGGACCTCAATTTCCCAGTCTGTAAATTGGAGATGGAGAGTTAGGTGGCACAGTAGATAGAGTGGTGGGACATGGAGTCAGGAAGACTCGTTTTCATGAATTCAAATCCAGCCTCCAACACTTCCTAGCTGTGTGACCCGGGGGAAGTCACTTAATCCTGTTTGCCTCAGTTTCCTCATTTGGAAAATAAGCTGGAGAAAGAAATGGCAAACCACTCCAGTATCTTTGCCAAGGAAACCCCAAATGGGGTCATGAGTCAGACACGACTGGAAAACGAGTGAACAAACAAATTATGTAACAACCCCTGTACTAAGCATTCAGGATACAGAGAAAGGTGAAAGCAGTGCCTGTCCTCAAGGTGCTCACGATCTAACGGGGGAGACATGCAAACACTTATGGATACACAAGATACATATGTGTACATACACAAAATAATGTTGGTTTTTTTCCTCTTTTATTTAGCCACATGAATAAGTTTGGTCACTGGGAGTACAGTACAGGGAAGAAAGAGGAAACACAGGAGAAATATCACCGAATATTCATTTGTGAAGTTAATGAGATAACTGTATGTGAAAGTTCTTTGTAAAGTATCATGCTAGTATGTATTATTATTATGAAGAAAGCGGTTATTATTATATAACCCTTGTATCAGACTTGCACATGATAGGAAGGATAATAGCTCGCATTTATATAACACTTTAAGGTTTGCAAAGCATCAGATGTATATTATTTCATTTGATCCCTGGGAGGTAGATGCAATTTTTATCCTCATTTTACAGAGGGGGAAACTGAGGCAGCAAGTGGTTGAGTGACTTGCTCTTTTAAGCGTCCAAGTCAGAATTCAAACTCAGGTCATCCTGATTCCAAGTCTAATTCTTTCTCTACCGTGCCACCTAGGCACCCTACATTTAGGGATGTCTCATTTTTCTGGCTCATCCACTCCACAAAGGCAATATGAGAACATCACTATCTGATACTAGCTAACGTTAGTGTCTGACTCTCCCTGCAAGCGCAGGTTTGGTTTTTGGTTTTTTTTAGAACCCTCAGAAAATGACACACATTCGAAAACAGAAGAACAAATAAACCACCAAGCAGGGCTCCCATCAGGGCTTGTGGGCAAACTTCACTAGAGGCCTGAAGAGAGGCTTTCCATAGTCCCAGCAGAGCAACCTGGGGGCCTCCTCATTTGCATTCCCTCCCAGGGCTCTTCTGGCCACCTGTGAGAAAAGCATTGGGTTTTTGCATTTTGGATTGGTTTTTTTTAAACTCTGCATCTATGCAATGCAGTTCCCGGAAAAGCACTGGGTTTTCATATTTTAGGTTTTTTTTTAACTCTGCATTCAGTGCAATGTGGTTTTCAGAAAAGCATTGGGGTATTTTGTATTTGGGGTTGTTTTTTTTTAAACACTTCATCAGTGCGATGCAGTTCCTAGAAAAGCACTAGGGTTTTTTGTATTTTAGGTTGTTGCTGTTTTTAAAACTTTGCATTCAGTGTGATGCAGTTCCCAGGACATCCCAACAGATGGCAGCAGGTTGCCGCTTCCCGTTGCTGCATTCAATCCCAGTGCCACCATGGTGCCAGGCCCCATCTCTCCCTTGCAGTTCTCCAGCAGATGGTGTTAGTGACCATTCTCCACCATCGCCTTCCCTCAGAGGGAGACGTGGAATTGCAAAGCTTACTCCATAGGTCCTTAGTCTTGGCTGGAAACACTCTACCCCTCTGCCTGTCGCCCTATCACAATGACAAACAAAGGTTCTCTCCCTGTACTACTGTCCTTTCTGACCTCTGACCTCACAGAAGTTTGCTTTGTGATTAGGAGCACACCCTCATCTCCATCCCGAAGTGGAGACTCTACAGTCTAACTTCTTGCCACCCCAAGTACCCAGACCAAGCACCTACTGCCCATATCAGTATTCTTATAGGTTGAGCAGCTTCGAAAAACCTTCCAAGTTACGCCTTCCCTTCCCTCTTCCCATTTCCACACATCCTTCAGACCTATGCATTCCTCTGAAAATGGATGGGTTCTTTCAACTGACCTGGGGCTTCTCCTCTTAGCATACAAGGTGTAGGCAAGGGTAGGCAACCTGCTGCCTTGAGGCTGCCTGTGGTCCTCTAGGACCTCAAGTGCGGCTCTTTGAATGAATCCAAACCTCCCAGAACAAATCCTTCTATGCAGGGGATTTAAAACTTAGACTCATTCATAAGACTGCACCCAAGGACCTACTAGACCACATGTGGCCTTAAGGTGACAGTTTCTCCAACTGTACTTCTCCTCTCCCCAGCATTGTCCTTCCTGGGAAAGAAAAGAGGTCAGTATAAGTATAGTGCTTTGCACCATCCTCAAGTTGCGAATATCCATCCCTAGAACAGAGGAGAAGCCTGGGAGTTGTTAAAACAGAGGGGTAGGATGGGTAATCAGAGAATCTAAGTGCTGGGTTGTACCTACACAATGTGGCTCATCGACTCCACAGGAGTAATGTGAGACCATCACTATCTGATACCAGCTCATGTTAGTGCCTAATTCTCCCTGCAAGCACAGGTTTTTGTTTTTAGAAAGCTCAAAGAATGAATAAGTGGATGTACACATTTAAAAAACAACAACAAAAAACCCCTAGCCAACAAGTAGGACTCACATCAGGGCTTGTGGGCAAACCTCCACTAGAGGCTTGAAAACCTTCAGTCAGATTGAATTTCCAGAACCTTCACATTAAAATATGAGAATGAAACTACTCTCCAAAGACCAATATAAAGAACCTGAGCTTTGTATTAGAGTAGGGGTTGGATTAGAGATGACTTAAGGTATCATTTAACTCTGCTCTAGGAACCAGCCCTTCATTCCCTGTTCCCTATAATTTGTGTTTTCTTGCCTTCCCTCATGTAAGGCAGTCTCCTTACATGACAAATCCTTCCTTTCTGCCTGTCTGAATCCTACCCAATCTATGACACTATGTGTGTGACCTTGGACAAGTCACTTAACTATCCTCAGTTTCCACCAGCTTGAAATCTATGATCCTATGATCATAGGATAAGTTGCCTTGGAAATGGTGGCCCTTGTAGCTCTAAATCGGGTTCAACCTTCAAAGCTTGGCTTAAACTCTACATCCTCTCTGAACCTTCTTGACCAGTTCGTAGGGAAAAGATTTCTCTCTTCTCTGTCCTCCAACATTTATTGTCTCATGGTGCTACCTCATTCTATACTTCCTTGTAGAGCTATTTATCCTTACACAGTATCTGTCTTATCTTTTTAAGTAGATTGTAAGCTTTTAAAATGTAAGCACCTGAAGTATCTTTGTGGGCAAGGAGAATAGGACTTGGGGTCAGAAGACCTGACTTTTAAGTCCTGGCTCTAACATTTAATAGCTGGGCAAACATGGATAAATCACTTAATCTCCCTCAAACTCAGTTTCTGCCCCTGTAAAATGGATTCATTTACCTCCAAGGTCCCATTTATGATTTTTTGCATCTTTCACAATTCCCCTGGCACGGGACCTTGGATACAGGTGGTTTTTAGAATTTCAACAAACACTTGAGTACCTACTGCGTACCACCCCCTGTGCTGGGCACTGGGGAAGATACAAAGAGTAAATAAAATGCACCTCCTGACATTATGAAGCTCATAATCTCAGAGGTGGGAATTTGGCACATGTGGTGATAACTTGGATTGTTTGAAGGATCTACATACGATCTTCTTAGTATGAGGAGTCCTTCCACTGAGCCAGATGGAAACCCATCACATCCGTGTCAGCTAGTCAAGTTCCTGTCCATGACAGATGGCAATAATAACAGCTGACCTTTACACATCAAGAACGTGTACCTCTGGGAGGTGGAGTGGAGGTGGGATCTGACATTTACACAGCACTTTAATGCTTGCAAAGTGTTCTGAATTATCCCATTTCAACCTCACAACCCCATTATCACAGGTATTATTATCCCACTTCACATGTTGGGAAATTGAGGCTCAAAGAAGGTGAGTGACTTTCTCAGAGTTACACAGCTAAGGGTCAGAGACAGGATCTGCAGGTTCCAGGTTTAGCCCTCTATCCACTGTGCCTCTCTAGACCAGAAAACAATATATCACAACTGCACAAAAGAAGGGTGTGGGGAAAGAAGGTCATTAATGATTAGGAAGGTTGGAGAAAGCAATGGTTTTTGAACCCAGCTTTAAATGAAAGGCCAGGATTTCAAAAGGCTGATGGAGATGGGAGTGGTAGTGGTGGAGATTACTTCAGGAGCAGGGAATGACATTAGCAAAGACAGGGGCAGAATAGTAAAGGACACCCTCAGAGGATGGGAGAGACAGTCTAATACGGCTGGATAATAGTAGCACACATGGAAGTCATAGGAGATGAGGCTAGGGATGCAGGGGTACCACCAGACTCTGAAGGTATATGAATGCTAGGCTAAGGATCTTAGATTTTGTGTTGTAGGCAATAGGAAACCATGGACAGGCTTTGAACTGGAGTGATACATCCAATGAATGATTGAATAAGAATCCATGAGATTTGACACATTTATAGGTAGATAGATATAGATAGATTGATGTAGATATATAGATAAATAGATAGATGATAGGTAGATAGAGATAGATAGATGATAGATAGATAAGTAGATAGATAATAGATAGATAGATAGATAGATAGATAGATGATAGATAGATAGACAAACATAGCTATACACATAGGGGAAGAAGGAGAAATCAGAGGTGTCTTTAAGCCTTATGTCCTAAGTGACCTGGAAAATGGTGATGCCATTAACAGAGACAGAGAGGATGGTGGGAGGAAGAACCTGTGTTATGAGAAAATGAGTTTGACATTAGAATGTTGAGTTGGAGACATGTTACCTGTAAGCATTTGGAGATTCAGGACTTGAGCCAAGCTCCCTGTGCTATAGCGTAAGGGCAATCTTCGGAATCAGCAGAGAATCTCCATTCTATTTGTGTGACCCTGGAGAAGTTGCTTAACCTCTCTGGGTCTGTTTCTGAAAACTGAGGAGCTTAGCCTGGGTGACTTTCTTTCGTCCACTTCAGCTTTAAATCTATGATCCCCTTGTCTTTCAGGTTCGAAAATTATATGATTCCTATGAGAAGTTATCAGCAGAAAGGGGAAAGTCGATCTTTTGAGAGGTGGACAGAGCTTTGTAATCACTTTTTTTTCTCATTCTTCCTACCGTCCCTGACAAGGAGAGTGTGTGTGTGTGTGTGTGTGTGTGTGTGTGTGTGTGTGTGTGTGTGTGTGTGTGACAGGTTATAGATAAGGATAAGGGATTCCTAAGAGGAGGCACCCTGATGAACTGGAAAGTTAGAACTGAAAGTGACAGGCCTCTGGTGTTCATGATCTGGGGGACCTTGGTTTCCTCAACTGTCAAATGAGGGGGATTACATGGCCTCTGATAACCCTTCCATCTGTGACGGAGGAAGGTGGACCTGGGTTATCCTGCCCATGTGTGGACAGTATTCAAAGCAGGTATCAGAGATAGGTACTTCAGTATTTATTCTGTACCTATGGAGTGACAGCAGAATAATAAGGTGCTGGTCAGTCCCCGGCGGACTTTGGGAGCCAAGAGGCCAAAGGAGGACAGGCTGGAGATCCGGCAGCGGTCAGTGTCCTCTGCCTGGGGGTGAGGCTTCAGTCAGGGGCAGCCCGCTTGGAGCATTTTTGGTGGGCAAGGGCCCAGGGGAGCCCCAAAGGAAACCAACCCCCCCACCCCAGGTGGGCAGCCAGAGAGGGAGCAGGTGGGGGGACATGGGCCCCTGGGCGGACCCCTGGGAAGAGGCTCCTTTTCGTGGACGCTGGAGGTGACCCCGGGCACCCTGTCCCGGGCCAGCCTGGCCCCTGTACAGAGGGAGGGCGCCCAGCCAGGGGACCCGCCGGGATCCGCAGCCCGGGCCAGCCTGGCCCCTGTACAGAGGGAGGGCGCCCAGCCAGGGGACCCGCCGGGATCCGCACCCCGGGCCAGCCTGGCCCTCGTACAGAGGGAGGGCGCCCAGCCAGGGGACCCGCCGGGATCCGCACCCCGGGCCAGCCTGGCCCCTGTACAGGGGGAGGGCGCCCAGCCAGGGGACCCGCCGGGATCCGCACCCCGGGCCAGCCTGGCCCCTGTACAGAGGGAGGGCGCCCAGCCAGGGGACCCGCCGGGATCCGCACCCCGGGCCAGCCTGGCCCCTGTACAGAGGGAGGGCGCCCAGCCAGGGGACCCGCCGGGATCCGCACCCCGGGCCAGCCTGGCCCCTGTACAGGGGGAGGACGTCCAGCCAGGGGACCCGCCGGGATCCGCACCCCGGGCCAGCCTGGCCCCTGTACAGGGGGAGGACGTCCAGCCAGGGGACCCGCCGGGATCCGCAGCCCGGGCCAGCCCCCAGCCGGACCCCCCAGCCCCGGCGGCCCCGCCCCGGCCCGGGCTCCTCCTCCTCCCCCTCCGCCCGCGGGCCCCCTGGGCGGTCCCGGGCCGGGCGGGGGGCGGGCGGAGGAAGTGAGCGCACGGGGGAGGAATGCGGGAGGGAAGGCGGGCCGGGGCCGGGGCCGGGGCCGCCGCGGGGATGCCGCACTTCACCGTGGTGCCCGTGGAGGGGCCGCGCCGGGGCGACTACGACAACCTGGAGGGGCTCAGCTGGGTGGACTACCGCGAGCTCGGGGAGCAGGACGACTCGGGGGGCTCGGACGGTGAGAGCGCGACCCGGCCCCTGCCCGCCCCCCGCCCTCCCCCACGCGCGGACCTGCCCCGCACGCTCCCATCCCCTTACACGCTGCCACGAGGGGCCCCCCTCGGACCCGCGCACCCACTCAGACACCGGGGCCCCGTCCACGCAGGACACCCCGCGGAAGCACGCGCGCCTCTGCCTCTAGACACCCCCCCAGCCGATCCACTCGTCCCGCGGACACGCGGCCCACCCGGGGAGGGAGGGGCTGCGGACGTGGCGGCGCTGGGAGGGGTCCTGGAGCTCCTTCCCGATCGCCCGCCGGGGGTCCGGGGGGTGCGGGGTGGGGGCCCTCTCCGGCCTCCAGCTTCCCCTCCTGAAGTTTTCCAACTTCCAGTTCTGGTGCCCCCGGGCCTGGGAGTGCGTGTCCCGAGGCCTGCCCCTCCCCCCGCTTTGGGTGTGGGTGCCATCCCCGGGGTGACCCACCTGCGGTCCGTGGGGCCCGCGCTGGCCGCCGGGAGCGGAGCTCTCCGTCCTGAAGGCACTGTCCAGTGCGGGGTGCTCTGCCCGAGGGCCGGCACTGGCCGGGCTCAGAGGTGGGGGGCTTCCTTTCGGTGGGTTTGCTCTGCTCTATATTCGGAACCCTCCTGAGGAGGGTCCGCCGGGTCAGCAGCCCCACGCAGGTGCCCTCCCAGAGGCAGAAGAGGCCGGGTGATTCCCCCAGGGTCCCTCGGAGGTGGCCCAGAGCCCTTGGCTCCGGATCCTGTGCCCAGCTGGCGCTTAGTTTCTGCCAGCCTCAGTCTCCTGCACTGTAAAATGGGGAGGATGATGCCCTGCCTCCTAGGGTGGCTGTGGAAGTGTTTGGCTCACAGAGGGCTCCCTACACAACAACCACTTAGTTATGACTGTCAGTACTGTACTAAGTGCTTGGTACAGGAAGAAAGGGGGAAAAAGCTCCCATGTCCATAGCCCTGTGATTTTTGCAAACAAAGCACTTTCCTCCCAAAGATTCTGTGAGTGAGATGGTGTCACTACTATGACCCCCATTTTACAGATGAAAAAGCTGAAGTCCAGAGATTTTGACTCACTCGTGGTTACGTGGCTGTTACCCAACCTGAATCTGGGTCTTCTGTCTTCAGCCAATAATCCGGCATTCTAGCTTTAAGGTTTACCTCACTATGGGAGCCTCTCCATCCTTCCTACCCCATCTTGCTGCCCTCTGGAAACATGTGCCAGCCCCATTTCTTCAGTTGCAGTCATGTTCATCTTCCTCTTGTCTGGAATGCCCCCTCACCCCCCCCTTGTGAATTCAATCCTCCCTCAATCTCTGGCTCCAATCCCACTTCCTCTGTGAGGACTCCTCTAAATTCTTGTGGCTTGGGGAAAGGGGGTGGGAACAAGCCTTGAAGTACTCCTGTATGGGAGGTGCTTTGTTTTTTACAAATATGATCTCATTTGATCCTT
The DNA here is from genome assembly GCF_028372415.1 of Notamacropus eugenii. Lineage (NCBI taxonomy): Eukaryota > Metazoa > Chordata > Mammalia > Diprotodontia > Macropodidae > Notamacropus > Notamacropus eugenii. The sequence goes on along the minus strand of NC_092872.1, from coordinate 696,404,315 downwards.
ATAACAACCCTGGGAGGTATTTATTATCATTATCTTTATCCCCATTTTGCAGATGAGGAAACTGAGGCAATCAGAAACAAAGTGACTTGCCCAGGGATACACAGGTAGTAAGGGTCTGAGGCTGGATTCGAACCCTGTTCTTCCTGACTCCAGACCCAGTGTTCTGTCTACTGTGTTACCTGGCTGCTTCATCACTGACTGTCTGTACCTCAGACTCGGCTTAGAACGTATTTTGTTTGTTCTCCTACTTAGGCAGGTCTTCAGGACCTCCCCAACTCATAAGTGCCCTCAGGGCAGGAATCTTTGAGTCACTGGTTACCAAACTACATCTAGCACCTTGTCTTGTGTATGGCAGTCATGAATAAATTTCTTGTTTAGAGAAGTGTGTGCATGCAAATATGCATGTGTGTGCATATGAATGCATGTTTATATAGTCATGTACATGTGAGAGGGAAAGGTTATGGATCTTAGGGAAGGAGGAATAAATGTTATGATAAACTGGGCAAGGGTCAGCCTTTCCCAAGTCCTCTGTTTCCTTCCACAACTTTCAGGCTCAGCTTAAATCTCCCCCTGTTCCCATGTATCTGGTGTGCCCCCCACACCCCCTCCTCACACACACACACATGCGTGTGTGTTCCAACCTCATGGATTTCTTCATACCTTCATCCTTCACACATACTGTAACACACAGGACTTTCCTTTGGGATCTGTTCAATCACATACAGTTCCTGAGTGCCCCTACTATAACTGGGATGGACTAAGGCTTCCCCCCCTCTCAAAATGCAGATACATCTTAATGGAATGGACTTTAGATGTCACTGTCAGCACCTTCACTTTTCAGAAAAGGAAAATGAGTGAGAGAGAGAGGTTAAATGTTTTGCTTAGACAACGGCAGAGTTGTGATTCAAACCTCTGTCCCTTGACTGACTCTCTAAGTACGTTGCTCTTACTAGTTATTGACACTTTAGTAGGAATGAGGATATAAGAGTGTATCTTGTGCAGGATTTGATAGGGGTAACAGATGTAAAGAAGGTCTGAAGTAAGTCTCTGGGTGTGGGACATGGGCCGCCGTGGTGGGCAGAGAGGATTGGGGGGTGGGAGTGAGGGGGAAGTACCTCACTTATTAATTCTAACTTTGTTTATGTGCCCTTTGCCATATGGTCCATCTGTATCCTGTATACACCCTTTAGCCGTAAACCAACTATCTTCCTTGATCCTGTATCAGATGGGAGGGGCTAGAGGAAAGATTCCAATCCCCAAGGGCACAGGTTGATGTACAGTTCTCAGAGCCAGCCACTTTATCCCATTTCCCAGCTCCATCAGGGGGAGGGAGGGCAGGGAAAGGGGGCCTAGCAGCACCTCTAACCTCTGGGTTCCTCTGGGAGATCAGTGGCAATCACATGTGAATGAATAAAGAGCCTTGGGAGCTGCTGTTCTGCTGCGTTGCCTTGGGGCATGAAAATATGACCCTGGCACATTGACCTGACCCTTTTTTTTCCCTCTCCTACAAGACTGACGGACTAGGGAGAATGAATTATCTGGGCCCGGGACCAAAACTATCCCAACAGGCTTTCCTAGCACCCTGGTGCGTTAGTTAGTTGACTTGCTCCACTGGCCTGATTCCCCCCAACCTCTTTTGGGGGCCCCTCCCTTCTGTTGGGTTGGAAGTGTTTCCCCAGACTTTGTTAGCTCTGTGTCCTGAGGATGCCTCAGTGATATGTAGGGGACATGTGTCACCGAGGTGTCTGGCAACTGGAGCTGGGGACTTGTCGGTAACTAGCCTAGGTTCTGTTCCAAGGACATATGCCATTGAAATAAGGTCATAGGACTGGAAGTGTGTGCAGGCCACCTGGGCAAACAGGACTCAGAGTGGGCCACTGCCCTGAAGGCAGTGTTGGTGCTACCTAGCTCCTTCCTCACCTCCTTGTTGCCCTAAACCCCCTCCACACATACACACATTTTGTGTAGAGCTGCTAGGCCCCAAGTCCTAGAGGCAGGAACAGTCTGTCCCTCATTCCTTTGTCGCTGGGGAAAGGACATTTATTCTGATCACGTCTGCTGTGTATGGCACTGGGAGAGAGGCCACCCTTCCCTCCCCTGCTGCCCAGGATTTAGTGAGGGAAGGGGCCTGGTGGCCCAGCAGGTAGGGCTTTGGGCTCTGTAGCATGAGGTTGGCCTGGGCCTTTGGGCTCTGTCTCTGGGTTCTGATGTTGATGACTCGTAAACTCAAACAGGAGGAATTTTAGAGAATTAACTCAGAGGAATCAGGTGAGAGGGAGTTCTCTGAAGGGAGCCCACCCCCTACCCTTGCACCCTCCTCCGGAGCTGACCTGCCCTTCTGCCCTGTCCCTGAGCCCACATTAGTGACTCCTTCCTGCCCAGCCAGGAAAGTGTGGTCTTGACTCTGATCTCTCACACCCACCCCACACTGAGCACAGATTAAAACCCTCCCGAGCCTGATTGGCCAGGGAGAAGCCAGCCAGGCATGACACCCCCCTCCACCCTGCCCAGGAGCCCGGAGTCCAGAGCCAGGCCTCACTCCTTGGGGAGCACCTTTCCAGCTGGTTTGATGGGGGACAACCAGGGCCCTCTTCGTGGTGAGTAACTTTTAGTCAGCTTTCCACAGCCCCCACACCCCAATTATCTTCAAGCACTGAGATGGGAGGAGCCCCAAAGCAGGATGACTGGGGGACATGGAGGGGGATCCATTGTTAGCTTATCTTGGGTATCCTCTCTGCCAGTCTCCCCTGCCTCATTCTGTATCTTCTTTATCCTCTCCCACACTTGTGACCCCTCCCTTGTTAGTGTTCAGCCCCTCTGTGTCTCATTTCTACCTTCTATCTTTGCTCCATTAGGGCTTTCCCCCTACTCATCTCTCCTTTCATTCCCCTAGCTTTTCCCTGCTGGACCCTCCACATCTTGCCTTCCCCCCACTTAAAGTTCCCTGACCTTCTGTCTTTCTCACCCAGGGCCTTTGGCCTCAGACCCTTAGCCAGTCCTTCTCAGAAATCTTTTAAAAATTCAAAGGATCTATTTGTCTCACTGTTTCTCTGACCTCTCTCTGCTGTTCAGCCCCTGTGTTTATGGCTAAACAGAGCAAGGGTCTCTGACTTGATACTGAGAGGTGAGGGGTAACAGCCTTGGGGATTGCCCCAGCTCTGAAGGGGATCTGAGGGTGACTTTTTGCTTCTTCTGAGGCTGGGTAGAGGCTGACTCTGGTCTAGTTACAAGCAGGGAAGTCATAGCCTGAGGATTTAGAAGGGGGGGCACCCTCCTCCTTTTACAGATGGACCGGCCTGAGATCCATAGATGGGACATAACCTGTCCTAGGTCACCCAGGTTGAAAATGGCAAAGCCAACATTGGAAACCAGGTCTCCCGACTCCAAATTCAGTGCTCCCATCACCATTTTGTGTTGCTACCACAGGTGCCCAAAAGAGATTGGCATGAGAAAGCAGGCTATCTTGGTCCTGTACTCTTACCCACCTGGTTCTCTATGGAACTTACCTCTTAGAGCTTCATTTCCTCTGCTGTTAAATGAGGGATTTGGGCTCAATGTTCTCTGAGGTTCCTTCCCTTTCAGACATTTTGTGATTTTCTAGTCCCTCACCCCTGTGCCTGGAATGGTCTCTATTCTCGCCTCCATCGCCTGGCTTCCTTCACCTCTCCCCTAAAAGCCAAGCTTTTCCAGGTTCCCCTTAATGCCGGATTACTTTTCTCCTACCCTACACGTCTTTTGAATGTACATAATTGGCATGTTGTCGTCTCCCTCTCTGTAATGGAGTTTCTTGAGTATTGGGACTGTTTTTGCCTTTCTTTGTATCTTTAACACTTAGTATAATGTATCTGGTGCATAATAAGTGCTTAATAAAGGCTTGTTAACTGACTTACCCTCCCTAAGCCTCAGTGTTCCCTCCTGAAGAATTCAAAGAGCTACACAAATATGGGGATGGAAGGCAGGGGGCCTAAGTTTTTGTATCACTGTAAACTGAGGCAGTAGGAGAGGCTTTTTTTTTTTTTTTTTTGGCCAGGCTGGCTGTGTCCCAAAGGATGCAAAGAAGCCTTCTTCATCCTGCCCACCAGGCCTTCGGCATGATGACTGGTGTTCTGGCTGTAGGAAGGGCTTGGTGGTATGTTTCTCAGGCAGCAGTCGGTGGTACAGACATGTTGGGACCTGCTGTAACATTTTTTAAATTGCTGAAAACTGAGAAGCAAGCCAAGGTTCTCCAGGACTCTACGTACAGCTGGAAACTGGGATTTGGGTTAGTTTGAAACAACTCAGATCCCTCTGTGCCTCTAATTCCAAACTTAGTGCAGTACCCCTAAATCAGGGATTCTTAATTTTAGTTAACTCTAATTAATCAAGAACATCCCTTGCAATGTATGAGAAAGTTGGTGTGTCTTTTAAAAATTTTTTTGTATTTTATTTTTTCCCAGTTACTTGGAATAATTATTTTAGCATTCTTTTTTTAAAATTTTGAGTTCCAAATTCTTTCCCTAGCTCCCTTCTCTCTCCCCTCTTTGAGAAGGCAAGCCATTTGATATGGATTATAGATGTGTAGTATTGCAGAACATATTTCCATATTAGCCGTGCTGCAG